>NW_026606063.1:31805000-32250000 GCF_029834395.1 Sorex fumeus
ACACATCATTCTGACAGATGTTCTTCAGTATTGGCTGCCACATAACAGTGCATAATATTCTTACCTGTCCCCTTGTTTTGCTCTTAATCCTGACTGCATGTATTTTTTTTATTTTCTAAAGTACAGACACTTCATATATTTATTTTCTTCCTCATGTTTCTGAGCAGAAATCTTAATGCTCTGAGCTTCAGTCAACAGGAAGAGAAAAGAGAAGAGCACCAGCAACATTACCCTGCCTCTACAATTGGAATATAGCCACTCAGTACGTAAGTGCTGATTACTTTGTAGTATGAGAGCAGTTTATTCTTCTTAAAATAAAACTATGCCAGGTAATTATTAAGGTGGCACATCTTAGCATGATGGTAGCCGGGGCTGTGTAATTAATTCACTGTCAAATGCCAACTTGACTTTATTAGAAAGCTAATAAGAAAAAAAATAAAGAGAGAAAGAATAAGGAAAATCTGTTGAATTTAGATTCACAGCCCCTCTGACCAAATGCTTCATTCATTATGCTAGATAAATAGTATATATTCCATTCTAAACAAACCAAATGAGAACATTTACAAATTGAGAATAATTAGACTTCAGAATACACTTTATTCTTCTTGGGTGGATGTCAGGGGGATGTTACTCTCATGCAGTACTCGGTAAACCACTCCTTGTGATACTTGTTCTCTCTGCCTGAGCCTAAAGTTTCAGTGTCCAGTGCAGAAGAGACCTTCAGAGTGTACTTTGTGTGCTGTAGCATGTTAGTGAAGCACACAGAGACAGTAATTGGACTGAGGGCATAAGACATGCCAGCATGCTCTCCAGCTTTTTGAACTAGCTTACAGTGTCTACAGTCTATTTTTTAGGAGAATATTTATTTGCTTCTGGGTATATCTGGCAGTGTTCAGGGCTTAGCTTCAACTTTGTGTTGAGGAGTCAGTCTCAGCTGTATTCAGACCAAGTAGTACTAAATCTATGCCTCTTGCATCCAACATGTGTTCTCAGCCACTGGGAACAATTCTTAATTTTTTAAAACAATGTTTTATATATTTAACTCTCATCAAAACATACAATAACATTATCAATTAATTTCTGAAAATAGTCTAAGGTTCTCCGACATTTTGTTTGTAAAAATTCCAGTATAAGCTAAGGACATCAATTGCGGCAAAAGGACATATGATGAGTAAATTTAGACCCCCCCTTAGGGTCTAAATTTCAAAGTGAGATATAAGAGAAACACTCATTAACAATATCCTGGGGGAAGAGCATATATCAATATGGTAAATAACCCTAATTTTGTGACTAATCAAGGTGTTCTACAAATATCTTAGTTGGCCAACTAACCCCTTGGCTCTCTGAACAGCTCTGGCATTAATAATGGAAGTGGCACAGACAACGAGGGGAGTTTAAGGAAGAAAAAACAATTTAGATGAATTCATATCTGAAAACATCTAAAAGATCCAGAAAGTGTTATTACTTTTCTTCATTCTTCACAGCACTGTCAAGGAGTCCTAATAACCAGTTTTATATAATAACAGACTCTTTGAGAGGAAACTGGTCCACTGAGAAAACAATATGTAAAATTAGATTTGAATTCATCCATGGATAGCTTCATTGAAATGAAGGGAGAGAATTTTCCTACTAAGCAGATTGTAAAACATGAGGGTGTGGCTCAGAGACTTTCAAGTCTTCTGCAAAGGAGGATTTTTTCTGAGAGGTGGGAAAAGTGGAATTCCTTGTACAGGTCTTTGGGTCCAAGTGGAACAGAAGGTACATGTACAGTGCCTGCTTGTCCTCTAGTCCTGGACACTTCCACTGAGCCACCTAGCAGAAGTCACTAGCACCCTGTGTCTTATTCTTGTTGGATGTTTATCAAGCAACAGTTTACTTTTTATGCTCACACTTCATTAATTTAACATGATTACATGCTAGCCTTCTTTTTGAAAAAAAAATAATGCTTCTTCTGGATAATTTTCACAGAATTTCTGTTTTTATATGCTATTTTGATTTTTTTTTTTTAATTATTATTTTTTTTTTTTTATAATTTATTTATTTATTGAATCACTGTGGGAAAAGTTACAGAGCTTTCGGGTTTAGGTCTCAGTCATGTAGATACCAAACACATTTCCCTTTACCAATACTCATTTTTAACCCCGAACCCCAATAGACCCCCACCTCCCACCCCTCCCAATTCTTTGTGAGGCAGATGAGTTCTAGTTAATACTCTATCTACTTTGACTAGATAGATTATTTCGATAGAAGATGCACAATTATTGTTTAGAGTTTACGACCCACCCCTCTCCCAATCAGACATGCTGAAACAGCGTTGTGAAATGATTTGCTTTCTACAACTTGGTTTAAGAATAAAATGATGTCGCGCGGCCGCTATTGCGGCCGCGCGGTTTTGAATTTCTGCTATTTTACTTATTGACCCTGGAAGAATTTCTATTAAAAGTTAGCTAGTTAAGAGATTGGTTTCTGTGCCCTGGAGTCGTGGTCGTGCCGGAGAGCCGCTCGTGGGGGGCAGCTGGCGACCTCGGTGGGGCGTGGGGGACGGCCCACAAAGCCCCCCTTCCCATGAGGTCCCCGCCGCTCCCCCGAGCCCGGCTCAAACCCGCTTTCCACAAGGCTCCCGTGCGGCCGCCATCTTTCTTTCCAGAGAGGAGCGGGCGGGCTGGTCAACGCCCTTCCCCCTCCGGGCAGCTTGGTGGCGCGGATCAACACAAGTCCATTTGCTTTTCTGCTCCAAGCGGCTGGTTCTCTGTGCTAAGTCCTTGTGCCTCTGGGGCCGTGGCCGTGCCGGAGAGCCGCTCGTGGGGGGCAGCTAGCGACCTCGGTGGGGCGTGGGGGACGGCCCACAAAGCCCCCCTTCCCATGAGGTCCCCGCCGCTCCCCCGAGCCCGGCTCAAACCCGCTTTCCACAAGGCTCCCGTGCGGCCGCCATCTTTCTTTCCAGAGAGGAGCGGGCGGGCTGGTCAACGCCCTTCCCCCTCCGGGCAGCTTGGTGGCGCGGATCAACACAAGTCCATTTGCTTTTCTGCTCCAAGCGGCTGGTTCTCTGTGCTAAGTCCTTGTGCCTCTGGGGCCGTGGCCGTGCCGGAGAGCCGCTCGTGGGGGGCAGCTGGCGACCTCGGTGGGGCGTGGGGGACGGCCCACAAAGCCCCCCTTCCCATGAGGTCCCCGCCGCTCCCCCGAGCCCGGCTCAAACCCGCTTTCCACAAGGCTCCCGTGCGGCCGCCATCTTTCTTTCCAGAGAGGAGCGGGCGGGCTGGTCAACGCCCTTCCCCCTCCGGGCAGCTTGGTGGCGCGGATCAACACAAGTCCATTTGCTTTTCTGCTCCAAGCGGCTGGTTCTCTGTGCTAAGTCCTTGTGCCTCTGGGGCCGTGGCCGTGCCGGAGAGCCGCTCGTGGGGGGCAGCTAGCGACCTCGGTGGGGCGTGGGGGACGGCCCACAAAGCCCCCCTTCCCATGAGGTCCCCGCCGCTCCCCCGAGCCCGGCTCAAACCCGCTTTCCACAAGGCTCCCGTGCGGCCGCCATCTTTCTTTCCAGAGAGGAGCGGGCGGGCTGGTCAACGCCCTTCCCCCTCCGGGCAGCTTGGTGGCGCGGATCAACACAAGTCCATTTGCTTTTCTGCTCCAAGCGGCTGGTTCTCTGTGCTAAGTCCTTGTGCCTCTGGGGCCGTGGCCGTGCCGGAGAGCCGCTCGTGGGGGGCAGCTGGCGACCTCGGTGGGGCGTGGGGGACGGCCCACAAAGCCCCCCTTCCCATGAGGTCCCCGCCGCTCCCCCGAGCCCGGCTCAAACCCGCTTTCCACAAGGCTCCCGTGCGGCCGCCATCTTTCTTTCCAGAGAGGAGCGGGCGGGCTGGTCAACGCCCTCCCCCTCCGGGCAGCTTGGTGGCGCGGATCAACACAAGTCCATTTGCTTTTCTGCTCCAAGCGGCTGGTTCTCTGTGCTAAGTCCTTGTGCCTCTGGGGCCGTGGCCGTGCCGGAGAGCCGCTCGTGGGGGGCAGCTGGCGACCTCGGTGGGGCGTGGGGGACGGCCCACAAAGCCCCCCTTCCCATGAGGTCCCCGCCGCTCCCCCGAGCCCGGCTCAAACCCGCTTTCCACAAGGCTCCCGTGCGGCCGCCATCTTTCTTTCCAGAGAGGAGCGGGCGGGCTGGTCAACGCCCTTCCCCCTCTGGGCAGCTTGGTGGCGCGGATCAACACAAGTCCATTTGCTTTTCTGCTCCAAGCGGCTGGTTCTCTGTGCTAAGTCCTTGTGCCTCTGGGGCCGTGGCCGTGCCGGAGAGCCGCTCGTGGGGGGCAGCTGGCGACCTCGGTGGGGCGTGGGGGACGGCCCACAAAGCCCCCCTTCCCATGAGGTCCCCGCCGCTCCCCCGAGCCCGGCTCAAACCCGCTTTCCACAAGGCTCCCGTGCGGCCGCCATCTTTCTTTCCAGAGAGGAGCGGGCGGGCTGGTCAACGCCCTTCCCCCTCCGGGCAGCTTGGTGGCGCGGATCAACACAAGTCCATTTGCTTTTCTGCTCCAAGCGGCTGGTTCTCTGTGCTAAGTCCTTGTGCCTCTGGGGCCGTGGCCGTGCCAGAGAGCCGCTCGTGGGGGGCAGCTGGCGACCTCGGTGGGGCGTGGGGGACGGCCCACAAAGCCCCCCTTCCCATGAGGTCCCCGCCGCTCCCCAGAGCCCGGCTCAAACCCGCTTTCCACAAGGCTCCCGTGCGGCCGCCATCTTTCTTTCCCTATTTTGATTTTTTTTAAAAAAGAAATCCATCTTGTTTTCTAGGCAGTAGTGATGGTTGGAAAGCATGCATGTCATTAGCATTCTTTATTTTATTTATTCTGGTTTTTTTTGGCTCATACCAGGCTGTGCTTAAGGTTGTCTCGCGGCTTTGTGCTCAGGAATCACCTCTGGCAGGATTCAGGGGATCATATGAGTAGTGATGCCTAGGATTGAACTAAGATGAATGCAAACACTCTATCTGCTGTACTATCTCTCTGGCACTCCTTTGTATTTCTTAGTATATTGTAAAAATTTAAAAGTAAATGTAGTTGCATGTATATCAGGATTTTGAGTCCAGGAAGGAGCATAACAATAATGACAATTAGGAAACAAAAGTTTGAAAACATAATAAAGGTACTGGGAAGGTAGACTTAGGAATCAATACTGAGGGACACCTCTTAAGTCACTCATCCTGAGGGCTCTTATCCTCACCTTAGGGACTGCCAGCATGCAGGCATGCTATAATTTTAAGTGTATTCAGGGACCGAATAAAGAATACTGATAGGAAACGTGTTGCAAACCGTTGGATTTACACCACCTTACCTCTCAGCATCTGGGCCAGTTGCAATTTCATCCATGACAGAGACAGGTCTATTCTCATATGTGTACCACATGGGACCTCCCACTTAGAAATAAGGCAAAACGTAGACTGAGGGCTGAAGCCATAGAACATTGGGTAGGGAACTTACCTGGCACAAAGCCTACCCTAATTCAATAACCAGCACCCTATATGTGGTTCCCTGAACAGAACCAGAAGTAAATCTGAGCACTTTTGAGTGTGGCTCCCCAAACACACACACACACACACACACACACACACACACACACACTCTCACTCACTCACTCACTCACTCACTCACTCACTCACCTACAAAACAAAGTTCACCCAAGGCAGGGTTGTTGGGGAAACGAGCCCAGATGCCAACATCCAGCTGCCTTGCTTTGCTGGTTCCTGCTGGGCAGTGGAGGCAATGGGGTATTCCTTTCTGGAAGAACTATGCCAGTCTTCTCAAAAAGTGACAAGCTGAAAAGGAAAACATAAATATATTGGTGCTGGTGTTTTGCCAGATCACTAACCTCAGGATCAAATCATTATATCCAAGGTCTATATGCTTGAATTTCTTAGTTTTACCCTTTTCATCTTTGATCCATCTGAGATTTATTTAGATCTATAGACATGTATTTAGAACATTACCCCGTTATAGTTCATCTTCTAATAAATATTGTGGTGAAATATGGGTAAAAGTAAATGAAACAGTGTTTGCGGAAGATAATGAGTCCTGAAGGGAGATATGCTAATTTATTTTCATGGCTAACTTTTAGGGGATCACTGGGGGATGTACCAAAAGCACAGGCTGAAAATAGCCAGACTTCCTTAAGGATTTATTTTTAGAAAGCCTGTTGCAGCCCACAAAACCATTGTAAGCAGGTCCTGTAAAACAAGGCAGGCTCCTGTACTGGGAAGCTGACTGAGGTTCCAAGTGAGGGTAAAGGAATCTATTTCAAACTCATGCAGACTCTGGAATCCGTACAAAGGCCTTCTGTGAAAGGCAGATAGAGAATTATTTCCTCTCTGTTGTAGGCAATTCTGCTTCAAATCCTTTGGGAAATAAACGCAGATATTTCAAGTCAGAATTGTTCAAATTGGAGTCTGTGTAAGAAAATTTGAATTCTTCTCAAAATACAAATACTTGTCCCACCAGATTTTTTTTAAATTCAAAGTCACATTGGTGCACATGATGATTATAATAAAAGGTGGTTCTTCACTTCTGAGGGAGAATGAGAGGGCTTGATGGAATGTGATAGTTATTTATTATAATCTGGGCTATTTAAATTTTTGAAATCCAGGTCAGATACCAGACCAATTCACTAACAATCCTCAGGAATGAGATGAGCACCCCTGCATGTTTTGAAGTTTCTGATGTGATTCTGATGAACAGAACATTTGAGAGACACTGAAAAGAGATATCAGAAAATAAATGGGATCATGTTGATAGGTTGGAGTGTTAATAGATTAAGTACCCAACAATGGAGACGTTACTGGGCCTGCTCAAGCAAATTGATGAACAATGGGAGGACAGTGCTACAGTGCTATTTAATCAGGGTTTCTGACTCTAAAGGTTTTGGTGTGCTAAAGTTTAGCATTTTTAATAAATCCCAGAGCTCATCTTCAGGATACACTTTGAGAATACTTGGATTTTAGAATAAGGAACTTTGAAAATACACAATGCTTGAAAACATGTGACTGACTTAAACATTTTCATAGTGAACAAGAGTTTGAATTCACTACCTCATGCTCAAGAGAGGATCAGGAATCTAGAAGAGAAAAGAGAAAATCCAGCCAATCTTTGCCCTTGTTTCAAGGAGAAGAAATATATAGATTATATATATATATATATATATATTATATGTGTGTGTGAGAGAGAGAGAGATTCTTGACTCTTTCCTAGAATACTTGTGTAAGGAGTACACTGCTTTACTCTGAAGTAAAATTTATGTGGTTCAGGTAGATAATGCAAGAAAGTGAGATAATAGTATTCAACATGGAAAGACTTCTAGTTCTGGATCATTCTCCCACTAAAGTGGAACATTATGGATACTCTAAACAAAACAAAAATGACAAACTAGAATTGTGGAAATAAGAAAGCTTGCCAGACAGGGCCTAAAAACAGCTCATATGGCATGATGGTAAGTAAATAGATTTTTTTTTGTCTTATACATTTGAAACTGAAAATGATGGCAACCTGGAAACTCCGTTGTTAAGACTGAATGTCGTAGCAAAAATCTCTTCCTTCAGGCCCAAGGACAAGAAAAATAACAGTCTTATGAACTAAAGCAAACAAGAAAATCCCGTAGGTATCTGCTCCACTCTTACAAACATTTTAAGACTTCTTAGCTAACAATATGTTGTGGGTCTAGACCCACCCTTGCTTCCCAACAAGCTGGAAATAGGAAGTCAAGCTGGGATGTCAGAAAAGAAAGAACAGGTTTCTCGAACATTTGTGCCAAGGGGTTGGTTAAGAACATTTGGAACTTTAAATTTGAATACTCAGTGATCCACTCCTCAAATTTAGTTGTTTGTGAGGTGTTTTCTGGAAATCAAAGTTTAGGAGCCACTACTTGGAGAGTAGGCATCAGCAAACTGATCCATGCATCTATTTAGTCCAATGACCCCACTATTATGAATAAATTGCTACTGGAAGAAAGCCACAGCTGTTTATTTATATATTGTTTGTGGCTATTTTTCTTCTAGAACTCAGAGTCAGTGTCCTCATGAATCAGATTACATAGTCCAAAATATTTATTATCTGTTTTATACAAAGAGATTGACAGTATCTGACAATTACATATGTTCCCTTTATAAATATCAATAGGATCCTTAGATGAAATATCTGCTTAAAAACACATGATTTTAATTTAATTGAAGTAGTGTTCTATAAGAAGAGGCAAAAGAGAAGTAATTGAGGACAGTACTCCAATACATCAGTAATGTAGAGAAGTGATACAGCTATGTATACAAACCACTAAACCAACTCTATAAACATGAAATCCAAGTTACAATAACCAAACCTAAAAGAGAACCTGCCAAGTATGTGAACTAGAGCCTCAGGGGTTAGAACCTGGGGACACTGTTGCAAGTAAATTGAATTGCCATTTATTGGTAGTGGAAAATTGTCTGAAAACTCAGCTATGAGTTACTTTGTAAATCACAGCGTTATTAATAAACCTACAAAAAAAAAAGGAAAACAGCAGAGTTCTAGAGATAGGTTCTCTATATGTGAAATAAGTGGATTAACTGCACATGGGCTTTCTTTACTTTTTATATATTGACCCCCTTTCTAGGTCAATATACAATGAATACCTTCAAGTTAGTGAGCACACAGAGAAAGATAGATAGCCATGGTATGTGGGGGTAACTAAAGATAACTGGAGATCTAGCAGAGAACAAAATTAATAAGATATGTAAAAGAGCAATATGATAAGTGGTTTAAATACTTGCAGCACTTTAATGTGTCTTTCAGCGGATACATAGATACCTGGTGGGTAAAAAGGTGGGAATATAGATTTGATACAATATTATAATTTCTAACAATAACAATAATATATCTCCATGTGATTATTAACTCCCACCCATTGAATATTCTTGTGGTCTGGTCCCTTTAACATCTGGTATATGCTGTACTGTTTCCTCATCCCATTGCACAGAAACTACTACTTAGTACTGAGTAATTGATATAAAAATAGACTTCAGAGTGCATGTGGTTGATGTATTTCATCTATCTGTTAGAGTTCTTGTTCAATTGGTTGTTGCACCAGAAAGATCTACTTTGGCTCTACCATTCCAGCTTATAGAAAAACAAAGGAAGGAATGGAATGAAGGTAAATTATTATCATTTGATTTCTTCCTAGGAGGTCATCCTGGACTGACCATGTTCTTAATAGAAAAACTCTTCTCATCTCTAGAGAATCTGCACAGTGCTCCTCTTTTTTTAATTTCCAGTAACCTCTCTCTTTCCCTTTAGGTTACTGATAGATCTTGGATGCTACAGTTGTCTATGTGAATCTTCTGCATCCCGCCCATTCCCAATACAGTTGCTCTCTTTGCAAATAAGCCTCATTAAAAATATCCAAATTTGAGCGAGCAATCTAACTTTTATTCATGTGTTGATGATAGGTAGATATTTGCCCAATTATAAATATGTTTTTATCAATCACAAGAAAGATATTTGTAGGGTCGTACGACTGCCATTATGAAATTGGCTCTGTATCTTCAACTAAGTCTACTGTGGGGCATTATAATGTTAGACAGATGATTAGAAAATAATGTATGTAGAAATGCAACTCAATGTCTTTTGACAACTGGATCTGAAATGACATACATTGTACTCACTTTCCTCACCTAGAAGTGGCCTCTCTCAACTCAAAGAAATATTGTTATGTCATTAGGGGATGGGAAATGTTACCTAAGTATATTCTCAGGAAGAGAAAGAAATGGAGTTTGGTAAGTAGCCAGCAGTCTCTGCTACAGGCACAAACTATAAGTCGGAAGCAATTGTTCACGTCTGGCTGGCTTCAATTATTAAGTCCACTATAATTGGGATTCAGGTCAGGTCAGAAGTGAGTCTATGCCATATTGGCCTATAAACCTTACTAAAATTTCTAGTATCCAGACACTTCATCCAGTTTTATCATGCAATTGGGCATTTTGTGAAGAAATAAGTAATATTAAAAGTCAGGACTTACTGCATGTGCAAAAGAGATGAAATATCTGAGCACTTTTGGACTTTTACTTTGAATTTCATGATCTTCATTCTTTAAATCAATAGATCTGAAATATCTCTTGATTTGTGTTGGGGTCAAGGGTCTCCCACAAGACAGAGATTGAAACCAGTCTAAAACTGATAGTTAATTAAAAAGGACAGGTCCAGTGAACTGGAAGAGGCATACAGAATGTCATTGCACAGATATAAAATGAGCATATAAAAAATCTTTAATGAGAGAGATTCTAACTTAACAGCCACATTAAAGTGGAAATTAAAGGGCATTTCTGCTTAGAGGAGTGAGAACTATACGTAAATGTACCCGCACCTCATACTCTCTGCTAGAGGCACTTATGTTTGCAGATAATTGGTATAGTAAGAACTGTTGGCATTACATCCAGGTCTCTTTTCACCAATTGATTGTGACTGTGTTTCAGTTGATAAGAGTATTAGCTGTATGGCCTAGAGAAATTCAGAGTATCACACTATGCCTGACCCATAAACTCCCTCTAGTTGAAAGAGCACCAGTTCATACTATCTTCCCCAAAGACAAAACAACATTGGTGATCTTCTTGTTCTGAAGTTGTCTGTAGGCTATCCTACCCAAACCCCACTTCATCAGAAAATACATCTTTGTTTTGTTTCCTTTGTCCTTCTATCCATCCTCCACTTGGAGACTTCCTCAGTTCATTTGCCCAAGAATTCTTTATAGGCTCTGCAGCCTAGGAACCTCCCTCCAAATAGCTGATACAAGAACATTTCACAGAGGCAGAAATTACTTGTCACTTATATTTTATCCTCAACTCCTATACTTAAAAAATAATTATTTTAATCAGCTTGATTGATAGCACAGCGGGTAGGGCATTTGCCTTGCACACAGCCAACATGACCTACCCGAGTTCGATTCCTCCGCCCCTCTCAGAGAGCCCGACAAGCTACCGAGAGTATCTCGCCCGCACGGCAGAACCTGGCAAGCTACCTGTGATGTATCTGATATGCCAAACACAGTAACAGCAAGTCTCATGATAGAGATATTACTGGGCCCACTCGAGCAAATCGATGAACAATGGGAGGACCGTGATGCGTGATCCGTTAATGGTAGAACTTTATGAATACAATGTATGAGTCTTCTTCTACCTCTCTACCTTTCCCCTCCATCACCCCCAACCCCACTGCTGGTGTTTCTGCCTTGGTGAGTTCGGTTCTGAAGACTAGATGCTGTGTTCTATTATCTTTGACCATTATTATTCCTTTATTATGCTTCTGTACATCACATATATGAGAATGAGAGAAAATTTGCAGTTCTGGTGATCATAAATGTAAAAGTTTAAGTTTCTGGGAAGTGATTCATTGCAAATATTAAAGCAAGAGATTGAAACCAGGTTGTAGTTGGAAGGATATAAACTCAATCAGTCGATCTGGGTGAAATGAGTTGCAAGTTTCCTAACACTCACAAAGTTTAGATCCATGACACAAGGTGGACAGAGCATTAGTTTAAGCATCAACTCAAACTGAGTGCGAACTTAGGATCCTTGCTACTGTGGGGTTGGCAGAAATCATCAGGTGCGGCCAGATCTGAAATATCACCATTGGAGTAAAGGTGGAGTGACTTAGTTGGTTAGTGTATGGTACTTATATGTTAGAATGAGAAGAGATAGAGAAAGGGACTGTAGTATTGTTACACAACTTAACTGAACTCGGAGTAAAGGTGTTTGTTGGTCTTCCTACAGAACACTATTGTTATTCTTGAATTCTAGGCCCCTGTGAATTACAGGCCATTAGAAGAGATTATTTGAAGATATATTTGTAATCTTAACTCACTTTGTAATCTCTCACAATTTACTTTGACAGTCTTTCAAAATGGAAGATTTTAGTTTGTTTCCTTGATAGAAGTGACAGGGCTTGAAAGAAACAAGATTTGCAATTTAGGAGAATGCATTCTTGTTTAGGATGCAAATAAATTTGCATCGTTTTCTCTTTTGTCAAGAATTGTTTCAGTCAAGCATGATAACATCTCAGTATCTGTATTGCAAACCTTAATATGAGAGAGAGAGGGATAGAGGGAGAAGGAAAGGGAGAAGGAGGGAAAGGGAGAGGGAGGGAGAGAAAGAGAGAGAGAGGGAGAGTGAGAAGGAAAGAGAGAAGGAGGGAAAGGGAGAGGGAGGGAGAGAAAGAAAGAGGGAGAAAGGGAGAGGGAGAAAGAGGGAAAAGGAGAGAGAGAGGGTGGGAGGGAGGGAAGGAGGAAGAGGGGGGAAGATGGCAGGAGGACATTGGTGGTGGTAAAAGTATAATGGTGGAGGGATGGGTGTTGGAACACTGTATGAATGAAACCTCACCATTAACAGATTTATAACTCTGCATCTTATGATGATTTAAAAAAATGAACTGCTTCAACTTAGAGAAAGAAGTCAAGTGGGGTAAAGGAAGTAAATAATTTATTATTGGATGGAAACAACATTTCCACTTATTTTGCATATTTAGTAAGGTAACCTGGGTTCGATTCCTCCGTCCCTCTCGGAGAGCCCAGCACGCTACTGAGAGTATCCTGCCTGTGCAGCAGAGCCTGGCTAGCTCCCTGTGGCTCATTCGATATGCCAAAAACAGATACAAAACAGAAAGAACAAGTCTCACAATGGAGACATTACTGATGCCCACTCAAACACATAAATGAAGAACAGGATGACAGTGCTACAGTGCTACAGTAAGATAAATCAGATGATATTCAATTTCTATAGGCTCAGAGAGTCTATGCGTAGAAGGTAATTCATCTAAGGCCTCAATAAACTCAAAATAAACAATTTTGAGTTTATTTTGTCAAGACTATGATATAAAGTTTTGGAATTTAAAGGGCAATTTTCTGCAGTTTAAATGCATTCTATAAATAGTTTGTTTGAAGCTATGTACATAGCCCCCACCCCTCATGTTTCCCCTGTCTCTTGCCATTAACTTTCATCTGAAAAATTGTCGACCACACCTGTTCAAACATACCATGTGTTTTTCTGCTTTTCTGCACTTGTACAAATGTTCACAATTTTTAAATGTGGTACTCATTCATCTATAAACTCCTTGAGGGCATGGGATTAAATTGTTCATATCTTTGATTCCTAAAATTTATCATAGTATCTGGGACATAAACTATGTTAAACATGCTAATTAAATAAGGGAATGAAAGAATAAAGAAAAAGGACAGATATAAAACGGGCTGAACAACTTTGTGATAACGTATTTTAGCACTAAAAATGTACATTTGATACAAGGCAAAAGACGAGTAAGGACAGTCTGCTAAAATCTCAGGCTGGGAGGAATAGAAACGTTACTGGCGCCCGCTTGAGTAAATTGACGAACAACAGGATGGCAGTGATACAGTGATACAAAGCAGAATTTTAATTTATGCATTGGTTTTTATTTGATTTTATTTTGAATTTGAGACCATATGTGGTTGTGCTCGAAGCTTATCCCTGGCTCTGCTCAGAGATCATTCCTGGCGGTGCTAAAGAAGCAGATGTGGAGATGTAGTTGGATCAGTTTATGAGCAGTCATCTTATTTTCTATACTCTCTTTCCAGTTCTCTTTCATCATTTTCTTTGGGATGGGGGTTGGGCATGGGTCAAACTCTGCAGTGCTCAGGCTTCCTCTTGGCTCTACACTCAGAGAATTACTTCTGACTGAAGGGATCCATATGGAGTGTGGGAGATTGAACCCAGGTCAGCCATGTACAAGGTATGTGTGTATCTAGCCTACTGTACTGTCTCTCTATCCTTGTTCCATCACTTTTAAAGTAAAGTAAAATAGTTTTATTTAGAGCTAGAAGTGGAGAACATGAGTACACATCTTATGTTGAGATGAGGGTTAAATTCTTAAATAGCAAAATGCGTATCTATTTATTTTTAAGAAAATTATAATAGTACTAAGGGTTTATTTCTCTATATGTGTATATATGCATAATTAGAATTTGTATATATATCCATAGTTATATTACATGTGACAGAAGTAGCTGCATCTCTAAAAAGTGATGACAAATTTATGTGATTTATTAGACATGGACAGTACTTAAAAGAAATCAGTGGAGGCAGCTGTTTGTATAAAAATGAGCCATATTTAAAAACATACTATACAGCTAAGAGGCATAAGAACGAAGAAAATATTCTTCCATGGTTTCTGCTTGTTGAGGGAGATGATGTAAATAGAACAATGGTAAGTACCGGGAAATAGAAGAAAAGGAGAAAATTTATGCAAAACAAAACAGAGTAAGACATCAAAATTTCTGGAGACAATATGGAAAAGAATGGAAATAGGCTTTGTATTTCAAGTCACCATTCTTTTGCACCTGGATTATCACAGTAGCTTCATAAACACCTTCTCCCACTCTTCTTTCTCTCGGTACTTGGCCTCAAGTCTCAACATCACAGCTAAAAGGATCCTTTAAAAATGTAAGTAAAAATAAATTATTGTCACTGCATTTCTTCTAATGGCTTCACTCTCACTGGAAGTAAGTATAAAAACTTGTGCTTTTACCAAACCCTACTCCACTGTTCTACTCTCATATTTCTGTGCTTCACCTCCTGCCTTGATTATGGGGCCCAAAAGGAAAGTTCTCAAAATCGTGATTCTGGACCTAAGTCTAGTTGTATAATCCAACACTGGAGAAAAAAATGTTCTGATTTCTTTCTTGTCATTCAAAGATGATTGGTGAGAGGAGCACTGAATTCAGACAATTGGGAACTTTTGACCTTAACACTCTTCCACCAGCATTAAAATCTCATTACTAATTCAGAAAGTAGTGAACTGCATACTACTATTACTCTCTCTCTCTAACATACACACACACACACACACACACACACACACACACACACGGTGTTTTATACATGCTTCTCATATCCCCTTGATGTTTTTGTCTTGAAAAATTTCCTTTTTTAAGCAAAAAAATAAATAAAAAGCAAAAATACAAGAAGGAAAACAATATCTATGACATAGATTGAAGCCTTAGAGAAACTTGTTCTGACTTCATATGGATGATGAGAAAAGAACAGTTCTGTCCAACAAAAATGAACAAGTCAGAATTACTGTATAATGGGAAGAAACGAAAAGAGAATGTAGTCATTCCGGCCACACCGCCTCTTGTTAACTAGATCTGCTATTCCATGCAGAGTTTCTACAAAAGCTTAGGAAAATCATATATATTTAATTATCAGAAAAACAATTATGTATAATTTATTTTTAAATGTTGCTGCCATCATCTCTTTGGCTGTTTTTCTGGAAAACATTCCTGACATCATTTTATTTATCAGTATCTATAAGGAGATATGCTTCCTCACATTTCCCTAAACTCTTTCTACAGTGCTATAGTCAGCTCATTTATTTTCATCTTCCAGCAAGGTTAGGAATGCATTGATATTTGTAGACTAGCCAGACATCACGTCTGTGTCATAAAAAGGTTGATCATCCTGCGTGGGTTCTGTACTTCAGTAATGTTGGAGCAGATGTGGAGAAAGAAATTTTCTCTAGCCTTAAGTCTTCGGATTAGCTCCATCAGGACCACCTTTATAATTCAAGCAATGTCTTTGATGAACAAGTGAATCTCAAGACTGGTTGACTGCCAGTGCACCATGCTTCTCTTATTCTTGACCCAGAGAACCTTAGCCACTATTCAGTACAGTTTATTGGCCCAAGGACAGCTGCAAAGCATCAGCTGTTTAAACCCAATATTTTAAGATAAAGATTCTATCTTCTCTGATTTTGAAAGCGTCTCTGAAAAAGGCAGTGCTTTATCAGGAACTGTATTTGTGTACAACTCTATGATTGATGCAATATCTATGTTGATGTTGCCTATGCTAAATGGTAACATTGGAAAAACTTTCATAAAGACTCCATCTCTATACAGAGCATATTCTGCTGAATTATATACACACCCATTAAAATGTTTTTTTTTTAGTTAAAATTCTTCTCCCACAGCCATTTTTGTTCCTCTGTCACATTGTGAAAGAATTTTATTTCCCACAGCTCGGCTACTCCTTTAGGAAATATGGTGCATTCATAGGTTATTTTATATACATATGCACATGGGATACTTCATATAGAGTATAACCTTCAATGTGACTTTTGGTCTTGCATGGCTATTTGAACACCCAAACTAGTGACAGAGGCTAGGAGAGTAAAAGAAATAGCCCCTGACACTCCATCAACCATGGATAATTGTGAAACACATATCCAAAAAGGAATCACAGTGTACCCTGATGTGGATTTGACTTAGAGTTTGGGCTTGCCATTATCATTTCAAGGAATTCTAATGCCTATGTCAGAGATTCCCAGATCTCCTTGCACATTTCTGCTCCCAACGTTACACACTTTCCTAACCACAGCTTTTTTCCTAAGCTCATGCTGAAATTCATTCCCAAAAGCTTCCATTACATCAGACTCATGGAAGGACAGGTGAGGTCAGCAGATATAACTACATGAAACTGATCCTCTCCCTGAGAATGGAAAATTCAACTGCATGGTGACTCCCAAAGTGTTTTGTAAAATGCAGCATATATTTATTAAGGATCTGCAGCATGCTATATGGACTTTGAGGTGCTAGAGATATTACAGTGCACAAAACAAACCAAAGCAAAATCCCTGGAAGTGAAAATTACATTCCAAGATAAAGATGCATTCAACAAAAAGAACACACACAGGTGCTCCATAACAGATTGACTATTGGGTGATGCTATGGAAGAAAATAAAGGACAGGTTTGGGAAACCTGGGACAGAATTGCAGCTTTACCTGTGATTCCTTGAAACTACATGTATAAATAAGACTGTTATTAATATTTTAAAGCACTCACCTTAATTTATGTATTGTTTTTGAGGAGCTCACATCTGGCAGTGCTCAGTGCTTACTCCAGGCTTTGCACTCAGAAATCACTCCTGGCAGGAAACCATATGTTGCAACAGGATTCAGGATCAAGTCTGTTTAGTGTGTATTCAAGGTAAGTGTTTTAGTCACTCTACTATCTCTCTGGTCCCTGCAACTCATGGTTGATTTTTGTTTTATTTTTTTTTTGTCCACACCAAAAAATTTTGCTGAGGGCTAGCTCCTGGCAGATTTGTGGGACCATTTGGAGTTTCAGAGATTGAAAACAGTTCGGCCATGTGTAAGCAATCTGCTTATCCACTGTACTATCTCTTTGACCTACATAATTTTAATATACATATTTTAAATTTAGGAACCAATGGGTAAGTGGAAAAGAATGAAGTAGGTAAAAGAAAAGGGGGATAGAAAGGTGTTTCTAAGTACATGAAGGGCACCGGCCCCAGAAAAAATAAAATAGTGAAGAGGTGTGAAAGCAGCAGAGATTAAAGAAGGTGGGGATGAGAAGAATGTCCAGTCTGCCTGTATCAGATAACTGCTGTTAATAGTAGGTGAAAAAGCACTTTTAGTATAGAATGAAAGCCAAGCTATGGGATGAAGGGAGGGGAGGGTGACCATTTGTAAACAGGGAGGCAAGAGTAATCAGATGTTGGCCTACATCCACAGAGTCTGGTCTCTGTCTAAATCTTTTTAATTCAAACCTCAATGAAAACTTGCAGTGGCATCATTATGTAAAAATTTTGAAAAATGGGAAAGTAATATAACACATTGTGAGTACCAGATTTCTCAACCTTTATTGGACTGCGACCCCCTCCCAATCTTATTTCCTTCTTGCAGCCCCACTCCTTATCCATATAACGGCATGTTGTAGCAAAGGAATATTGTATTTATTTATTTATTTATTATTATTAAAAAAATTTATAACGTTGTCCAAGATAATTTATTACATTCAATATTCTAACACCAAACCACCACCACTATTTCAAATTTTCCCACCAAAACCCAATCTGCCCCAAAGGAAGATCTAAAGGAAGATCTTAGATAGTCAGAAGATCTCTGTTTTAATTATTGCTTAATTACTATCTCAAATACACAACAGACTGCTTTTGTGCCCTGAACTTGCTTGTAAGATCTTGGTGACAGAGTGTCTCCCCACCTATTAGACTTAACCACTTTATTTATCCATATCAATCACGTTTGCCAAACTTGTTGAATGTGCCCCAGAATATTTTTTTTGTAATTTTTTTTATATCGTGACCTGATTCTATGATTTCTCTTGCTTGCCTTTTTCCTTTATTGGCATTTCACTCAGATTCTAATAGCAAAACTTCCACTTTCTGTCTCTCCCATTTGGAGTTAATTGCTCCTCTCTGTTGTCCCAGGGCACTTTTCTTGCAGCACTTATTTCTGCTGTCTAATTGTATAATTGGTTGTTTACCTATTTGTATTTCCTACCACATAGAATGCTATTTGAGGACAAGAATCAAATTGCATTCATCACCATAACCTTATCACTAATCATGTCCCACAATTAGTATCTATTGGAAGACAAGGCACATGCATGATTCTATCCTTCATTTATCTCCATGCTTTAATTTCATCATCCCCCAAATGTAAATCATAACCTCAAATGCAAAGATAATGCTTAGAATTAGTTCTGATGTCTACAATTCCATGAACATGTCCCCCCCTTTTTTTAAACACCTAGTCTCTTCATTTTAATGTATGCTTATCTATTTTGAGAAATCATATTACTCACACATCAATATATACACAATTTAAGTTTTAAAGGGAAATTTGATAAACAATGACAATATCACCAAATACAATGTAAGTTACAAATACTTCTCCGAAAGGCTGACTTCTATTGGCAAAATAAACAAAAAAATCAATCTTCAGTCACCTATTTAAAAATTTCTTCTAAATGTATGTTATTTAAAAAATAAAATATCTGTAATTAAGGAAATAACAAATTAATCAAACAACCTCTAATTTTTTGGAATTCATGCACAGACTACCCAGTTGATATTATATATAAATGTTTTATTTGCTACCTTAAAATTGTTATTTCTCCCTATCTTCTTGATGAAAAAGCTTTACAATTAGGTGACATCTTACAGTTTGAAAGAGAAAAAAAAAACATATTCCTTATGTTTCCTTCTTAATGGTGGGGGATTGTGCCAATGCCTGCAGTACAATATTAGTTTGCAGTTTCTTATTACAGTAAAAGTTAATGCTGTACTGAAATCCTGCTTAATATTTACACTTGTGTGAGCATTGAGATGATGCATTATCTTAAGTGCATTACCTCACCGTGTCTGTGAATCAGCATCATTAGATCAGGATGAGATCATTTTTAAAGAAAGATTTAAAAGAAATAAGGGTTCTGGGAATTGATTGGGAAGAGGGAGAGACTGCTAATGATACTTAGCATTTATTCAAACCTTTGACATAGAGAGCTTTGTGCAGCTCTTACTGGTACTCTGTGTATCACATTCATGTTATTTGCATGATAATTGATGCAAAGTCATTATTGGATCAAAACTTGGAGCATACATAAAGTGCATAGAGGTAATAAATGGCATATGATGTGAGTCTAGAGGAAAGGGTCCCAGTTAACTAAATTTCATATATATTTCTTCATCTCAGCAATAAAACTTCTTAACGAACTTAAAAGAATTTAAACAGATTACTTAAACAGATTACTTAAACAGATTACTTAAAGAACTTAAACAGATTACTGACATTGCTGAATCTCGTAACAATTTTAACTCCTGTATTTGGCATCTAACAAGTTCTTATTGGTCTGACTTACCTTGATTCTTAAAACTATCACTTTGTGATGAACTGATGTTGGATACAGTTTTCTTCATTAACAAACTTGAGATCTTCAGAGAGATTTTCAAAGTGAAGGTCTAATTTCTTTTCTCTTACAATAAACATAGTATCAGAAAAAATTTCTTTAAGTATGTAGTTTTAGCTTCCTATTAATCTAAATTTGAAAGTGAAATAGAGATTGTATTATTTGGGCAGAGAAAGAAAAAGACCTTGATTTTTTTCAGAATTTATCAATCAAGGGGTTTAGTGAAATAGTACAGGTAGAGAGGGAACTTGCTTTGCATGCAGCTAATCCAGGGTTTGATCCCAGGCATCCCATATGATTTCTCTGAACCAAATAGAAGTGACCCCTATACCCAGAGGCAAGTGTAAACCCTGAGCATCGCTGGATGGTCCTCCCAAAATATTTAAAAAAATTACCCATTCAGAGTAAGTTCTTAATGTTGATGATGAATAGAAATTATAAAGTAATTAATGATAACCAGCATTATTCCTCTAAATTTTTTTGTGAACACTCCTTAACTTCTACTCAAAACTAAACATATGTTCATCTCCTTCCCTAACTCACATCTGTAGCACTGTAGCATTGTCCTCCCGTTTTTCATCGATTTTCTGGAGCAGGCACCAGTAACGCCTCACAACAAATAGTAAGACTTGTTACTGTTTTGGCATATTGAATATGTCACAGGGAGCTTGCCAGGCTTTGCCATGAGGACGAGGTACTCTCAGTAGCTTGCCGGGCTCTCCAAGAGGGAGCGGAGGAATCGAACACGGATTTGCCATGTTGGCCACATGCAAGGCAAATGCCCTACCCGCTGTGCTATCACTCCAGCCCTCACATCTGTAGAGATTCTATTGTGTCTTTTTGTAGTCACTAATATGATTGAACTAGATTTACATAGTTCAATGACCGTATAGACGCAGTTTTCAAATACTTACTAATAGACATTGAAAAGCAGCTTGATCCCTTTTACCCTAGTTCCCACTGCTTTCTATGTAGTTTGATAGTAATTCCGTACCTTGAGACCTTGGAACTACAAGGACATGCAATTAAACTCCCATTCTTGGGTTTTCTGCAACACATCTCTCTGAAGTAACATTTATGAGTTCAGTTAAGATATGTCTTTTTAGGGAGTTCACCTCACCACTTTCTAACAATAAATCATGAAAGCATTTTTTTCTCAGTTCATGTTTAAATCTTGGTATCTGTGACTTTTATTCCTAAGAAGTTACATTTGTCCTTTTCCATCTTTGTTATATATTTTATGGCTTTTAAAATAGCTATATAGGGCCGAAGCATATTGAGTAGCCATGGTAAAGAGAACTTCTTACAGGTGTTCTATGATTGAATGCAGATGATACAGTTTTTAAGAAGTCACAATAATGATGCCTTATTTGGAATTGAGAGCTGCCACTGTCACTGTACTCCCATTGTTCATAGAATTGCTCGAGCTGGCCCAGTAACATTGTGAGACTTGTTAATGTGTTTGGCATATTGAATACGTCACATGTAGCTTGTCAGGCTTTGCCATGAGGGCGAGATACTCTCGGTAGCTTTCCAGGCTCTCCAAGGCAGCAGAGAAATTGAACTCGGGTTGCCCATGTTGACTGCATGCAAGGTAAACGCCCTACCCACTGTGCTATTACTCCAACCCCAAGATACATTCTTTAGACAGTCATGTTGTCATCTTTATGATAGCCAAATCATTGTCTCCATGTTTTAGTTATGTAGTTTTGACCATGTGTCATGAAAGTACTGTCCTGTCACTGTCCTCCCGTTGTTCATCAATTTGGTCGAGCGGGCCCAGTAACGTCTCCATTGTGAGACTTCTTGTTACTGTGTTCGGTATATTGAATACTCTCGGTAGCTTGCCAGGCTCTCCGAGAGGGGCGGAGGAATTGGACCCGGCTTGGCCAGGCTGGCTGCGCGCAAGGCAAACACCCTACCGCTGTGCTATGAGCCAAATTTTAGAATTGAAGTTTTTTCGTTAACTTGTTTGCTTTTCAGATTAAGGCATTGCCTTTGCTAGAAATATTTTTTCTATAATAGGTTTATGGGGTGTTGGCTAACTCATTGTCTTGGGTTACAAGACTTAGATTATCAAGCAATGGGTGGGCATGAAAGGGAAGGCGAGCACACCAGAAATCACATAAAGACAGCCAAAGAGAATCTTGGGCACATAGAGACAGGAACTATGTCATCAGACCCACAATCTTTAACACCATTGTAAGTTTGTTACCTAACCTACAATGATAATTTTTAAAATATACCTTTCTATGATTATATTCTTCTTTTATATATATTTTGATATAGTGGTGTCAGACACATAACATTATAATGATAAAATTATAATTAGACAAGGTTGGTTGATGGGTCATTTAAATATATGTTCCCCTTCATCTTATATTAATAAACTTATTTTATCCTGATATCACAGCGGCAGGGTGTTTGCCTTGCGTGCAGCCAGCCTGGGCGAGTGGGGTTCGATTTTTCCACCCCTTTTGGAGAGCCTGACAAGCTACCAAGAGTATCTTGCCCATATGCCAAACACAGTCACAACAAGACTCAAAATAGAGATGTTACTGGGCCTGCTCAAACATATCAATGAACAACGGGAGGACAGTGTTTGTTTGTACTGTATACAGAAGTTTATATTACCTAACACTGATGTGGAATAATTTTCCATTTATAATTTTGTGCATTTCTATTTTTTTTCTAACCCAGGTATTTGCAAATTCAATTTGATATCTCTTAATAGCTTTTGAATATTTGGGCCATTGGGTTTGCTCAAATCCGGAGTATGTACTTAGCATTTGTAAATATCTAAGTAAAATCTCTGTTATAATATGGACAAGAGCTTTGAGAATGTGGCATTATTTACTAAGAAAAAGATTATATCCTTACTATTATTTGATATGGGTTGGAGCCATAGCACGGTGGGCAGGGCATTTGCCTTGCATGTGGTCAACCCAGGTTCAATTCTTCCAACCCTTTCGGAGAGCCCAGAAAGCTACTGAGAGTATCCCACCTTCACAACAGAGCCTGGCAAACTCCCCGTGGTGTATTTGATATGCCAAAAACAGTAACAACTAATTCACAATGGATACGTTACTGGTACCTGCTTGAGCAAACCGATGGACAATGGAAGGGCAGTGATAGGACAGTGACAGTGACATTATTTGATATATTGGAAATTATTTATCATCATTTTTTATTCCTCTTTTATTTTTTCTGAGTTGATGGTTTTTTCAATGTCTTTATCTTTCTCAATTTTTGCTTCCTTCAGAGAATCCTATATTACATGTATAACTATATATTCTATTTTAGATTGAAGTTATTTGTCATTTTTATATTATGATCTTTCTTCATCTATTCAGGGAACACTCATTCTTTTCATATCATTGCTGATTAGCAGCTTATTTTTTTATTAGTGAAACACCATGAGTTACAGTTACAGACTTATGCATTTTTGTGCTTGGGTTTCAGTTATACAATGATCAAGTACCCATCCCTCCACCAGTGCCCATCCTCCACCACTGCAGGTCCCAGCATCCCTTCCACCCCCTATCCTCCCCGTCCCACCCTGCCTCTGTGACAGGGTGTTCCCCCTTGTTCTCTCTCTCTCTTCTTTTGGGTACTGTGTTTTGCAAGAGAGGCATTGAGTGGCAATCATGTTTGGTCTATAGACTACTTTTAGCATGCTTCTCCCACCCTGGGAGGGTCCTCACAACACCCTTTATTTAGTGCTCTCTTCTCTATATGAGCTTCCTTTTCACCTAGCACGCGTGACTGGCCTTCAAGTCATGGAGCAAAATTTCTGGTACTAATCTCAGCCATTCCTGGGTGTTAGTCTCCCTTTTTGTTGCCTTATGTTCCCCAGATGAATGCAATCTTTCTGTGTCTATCCCGCTCTTTCTGACTCATTTTGCTTAACATGATACTTTCCATGTAGTACCACTTGTATGTAAATTTCATAACTTCATCTTTTCTAACAGCTACATAGTACTCCATTGCGTAAATGTACCAAAGTTTCTTTAACCAGTCATCTGTTCTCGGGCACTCAGGTTTTTTCCAGATTCTGGCTATTGTAAAGAGTAGCAGCTTATTTTTTATCTTATGATAAATGATTACTTTTGAGCCATGAATTGGACATAAAGAAATTTGTTTTATATACTAACTTTGTTCCATATATTATATATTCTTGCTGGTTGATTATTCTGCATGATAAATAGATTATTTATCTGTTCCTTTTCATGATGGTGTGAGTATCAGATGAGTGGAGAGAAGTCTCAGTCTACATACATTAAAAAATACCTCTCTGTTTCACTTACTGGTTTTGATTTCATGTGTGAAATTGGGAAAAGTTGATGGAAATATACAGTAGTTAAAAACTTAATTATTTTCTTAAAATTCTGTTTTCTTATGATTATCTTAGTAGTCCATATTAAATGCACTACATTTATAGTATTGAAGGGTGCCCTCTGATATTAATACACATAATTTGAGTTATATGCTTGAATAGTTTCATGGCTCTTCAAGAACAATTACTTGATCATAGTTCTCCCTTCCTGCATTATTTTTTGTCCCTTTATTAATTGTCTTCACCTTAATTAGACATTTCCAGAAGCCTTTACTTTCTCTTGAATGTTTAATTGAGCACACTACCCTGGGTTGACAGTTCTTTCAGCTGCATGAGAACACTTCTTCATTTTTGTACTGTGATGTATATTATTCATACTAAAGAGTATGATCTAAGTAAAACTGAAATTCCATGAATATAATTTATTTTTGTTTCTTGCATTTGGTGCACTTTCTAAATAAAATTCTATTTTTACATTTATTAATGCTGGAGCAGTAGCACGGTGGGTAGGGCATTTGCCTGGCATGTGGTCAACCCAGCCGACCCACGTTCAATTCCTCCTCCCCTCTCAGAGACCCTGGCAAGCTACTGAGAGTATCTCGCCTGCACGCAAAGCCTGGCAAGCTACCCATGACGTATTAGATATTCCAAACACAGTAACAAGTCTCACAATGTTACTGGGCCTACTCAAGCAAATCGACGAACAACAGGAGGACAGTGACAGTTACAGTGACTTCTTATTTATTTATTTTTGATCTTCCCTTCTTTATATTGTGCAAAGAATCAATTGTTTGAAGAGTAAACTGAAAGCTTATTCTTTAGTCTGTCTCATTAGGGTTTATAAAAAATAAAATAAGTGAGGTTAGAGTGATAGTAGAGTAGATAGGGAGCTCGCATTGCATGTGGCACACCCAGGTTCGATCCCTGGCATCCCATATGGTATCCTGAGCTCACCAGTAGTGATTCCTGAGTGCAGAGTCAGGATAAGTCCTGAGTACAGTTGAGTGGAGCCCACAACCAACCCCTCTCTCCAAAAAGCACTGCCTATTCCAGAGAATAGTGTTACTTCCTTTTACTTTCTTCTAATTTTTGTTGTATTAAAGGACTTTGATTTATTAAGTTATTCATAGTTGGGTTTTAGACACCATATTCCATCACTGATCCCACCACCATTATCAACTTTTCTCTAGCATTGTCCCCAGGTGCCCTCACCTACCTCCCCATACCCAGCCTGCCATTTTGATAGTCACCTTTTTAAAGTATGGTTAAATTTGGGTCTCAGATTTCAGTGTCAATGACCCTATGACTTGTACATTTAGCTCTATAATTCATTAATGCCACTGATGTAACTTGATTCTTGCTCCCTTTTGCTTCTCATCTGTCTCTTCTTCTCCACCCCATTCACTCATTATCTTTCCTTCTCCTCTCTGTACTTGGGACCAAGGTTGATCTAGGAATCTCCATGTTAAACTATTATATTTCCTCAGTCAGTTACTCTAAATACCACATACAAGTGATATCATCTTAGGTTTATCTTTCTTCTTCTGACTCACTTCACTCAACATAATAACTTTCAGTTCCATCCATGATGCAGCAAATTGCATGATTTCATCATTCCTTGCAGCTACATAATATTATATTTTTTGCATACCACAACTTCATGATCCACTTCTCTGTCCTTGGATAGGTTGATTCCAAATCTTAGCTATTGTACTGTATGTGCTTCAATGAATAACGGTGAGCACACAATATTTTGAATGAAGGTTTTTCTGTCATGGGGGTAGATATTCAAAAGTGGAATTTCTGGGTTTTTTGGCAGCTCAATTTTAAGTTTCCTCCATACTGTTTTCCATATTGGTTTAATCACAAAACATTCCCACTAGTAGTGAATGAGAGTTCCTTTTTCACCACATCTATACCAACACAGATTGTTAGTAAACGAATAGGGACTTCTCTGAGTAAGACCAAAGGATGGTCAGAGGAACAAGAAGAAAGGTACATCATTGCTCATTATTAGTGAAGTTTAAATTAATACAACAGTGAAATACCATCTCACGCATGTGAGAATGAAACACATCAGAAATACTGGGAACTTTCTTTAATGTGCTATAAGACCAATCTTTCATTTAATGAGAATGAATCATGGTAACATGAACTGGAGGATGAGTGTCCCAGATGATAACCATCAGAAAAACAGAAAAGCAGAGTCGCAGGGTAGTGAGAATGAGCACAATGGGGCCTTTACTATCAGTTTTTCTGAGTGTTCTTTCCATACTGTTATTTTCCACTATGACAGCCTGAGCAGACCCTTCAGAACTACCTGGAGTTCTGACATACAAAAAGATGTTATATTTGTGCTCCTTTGTTCTGCAGTAATTATTTGTTACATTAAAAAATTAGTGTCTACACATATCTTTCTCAAACTTATATAATTATAATTAGTTCATTTTTAATAATCATTGATGATATAGTAATTTAGACTATTTTTCCTTAAGAATATCACTCTCTCCATAACAAAAGTTGAATTTTTCTCCTTTAGAACTTTATAGTCTTTTAAATTATTTTATTAAGTTTTTTCTATTCTTTTAATTTATATTCATCATAGTTGAGATTGATGGCATCATATTCCATGGAATTATGTTATCTCAGATTAATTCTCTTTCTGATAGTTACTCTATGATTCCTAGAATTAAACTATGTACTTGCTCTCGAAAATGCTGCTTGTACTTATTTAGAGTATATGTCAATTTTCCTCTCTTTATTCCTTTGTGATCCTTCTCTCCAGTATTAGGCCATCTTTCCCTGTTCTTTGTACCTCCCATTTCAGAACCTAATAAATATTACAATTGTCCCTTGAAGACTCCTCATTAGAATAGTAATAGGGATAAAATTGACACGTTAAATCATGGGATGTTGATTTAGTAATTCAATAAAATATTGTCTTGTCTTCTTACTTTTTTCCAGGCACAGCTTTTGAAAGCCATTGCAGTAGGTTGAACTGACATTTTTGTTTTTTAATTTTCACAACCCCTTTTAAGATAAAAGAGACTTTACATTAAAGGTAAGCCCATAATCTATTTTTTATTCATTCTAAATCTTGGGAGCCCACCTGTTTCTAGGTGATGTAAAATTCTATCTCGTTTTAACATTTTGAACTTTATAACTGCCCAAAAAAATAAGCATTATGTTTTAGGGTAAGGACACTTGTTATTATCTTCTAATGTTCTTTGAGCAGAATCACTGTCAAGAAATGAACTCTGAACAGTATGGACGACTCTCAAAAAATTAGAATTTGATCTGCCATTTGACCCAGCTATAGCACTCCTGGGAATATATCCCAGAGAGGCAAAAAGGTATAGTCGAAGTGACATCTGCAATTGTTTGTTCATTGCAGCACTCTTTACAATAGCCAGAATCTGGAAAAAACCTGAGTGCCCAAGAACAGATGACTGGTTAAAGAAACTTTGGTACATTTACGCAATGGAGTACTATGTAGCTGTTAGAAAAGATGAAGTTATGAAATTTACATACAAGTGGTACTACATGGAAAGTATCATGTTAAGCGAAATGAGTCAGAAAGAGTGGGATAGACACAGAAAGATTGCATTCATCTGGGGAATATAAGGCAACAAAAGGGAGACTAACACCCAGGAATGGCTGAGATTAGTAACAGAAATTTTGCTCCATGAATGGAAGGCCAGCTACATGTTCTAGGTGAAAAGGAAGCTCAGATAGAGAAGAGAGCACCAAATGAAGGGTGTTGTGAGGACACTCCCAGGGTGGGAGAAGCATGTTAAAAGTAGTCTATAGACCAAACATGATTGCCACTCAGTGCCTCTCTTGCAAAACACAGTACCGAAAAGAAGAGAGAGAGAGAACAAGGGGGAATACCCTGCCACAGAGGCAGGATGGGAAAGGGGGGTGGATGGGGGGTGGGGGGGGGGAAGCTGGGACCCATGGTGATGGATGACGGGCACTGGTGGAGGGATGGGCACTTGATCATTGTATAACTGAAACCAAAGCACAAAATTTGTAAGCCTATAACTGTAACTCATGGTGTTTCACTAATAAAAAAAAAAAGAAATGAACTCTGGAACCATCTGACCTGAAAGTCACAGATAATTCATTCTTTTCATACCAATGTCCTCATCTCCAAAGCAGAGTTGATTATATATGTTCTACTTACTGGAAAAGTGTATCAAGAGTGTGGTACAAGATGGAATGTCTGGAAGTGCTTTTAAAACTTAATAAAATTGTTAAGTACTATTGGCAATTCTCTTTGATAATTTGTGTCTATCACTAAAGTTGATATTGTTGTCACTTGGAATGAGACTTCACTCTGTAAATGACTTTTATATAAGAAGAATAAAATCAGATAATGAGGGAAGCATGCAGTAACTATAATCAAGTTTAACTATAATTCAAGTTCTTTGTGTGATTTGTGATATCTTTGACAAATGCTAAAATGCAAAACAAACTTCATGTGTATATGAAGTTTGGCTTCTGGCCAAAACCTGTGAAATGTACCTTGAATATTTGTCTTTTATTCAGACAAACTTGGGAATAGTTTTGGATAATTTTCAGTGGAAAGCTACTTGAAAGACCTTATTTACTTCTTATTTAACTTTATTGCCAGAGAAGAAAAAATAAAAAACTCTCAGGATACATGTTGGACCTAAACAGATTTATTTCTAGACATACAAGTAGTAGGTTTTTATTAATATGAAAAAGTTGTTTTCAGGAAGTAGATGAGTCTATTTTATTTCACCTATCATTAAAATAATTCACAATCAAACTTCATGATGTAGGTGTTATTTAATTAACATTGCCTAATAATTTTTTTACCAATAAACCATAAAATTAGCTGAGTTCTATGTTTCAGAGAAGTGCTCTATAAAAATAGACTGTTTGGCCCAGGTTATGCAAGATGATGTGAATAATGGTCCCAAAGGGGAGGAAATGGTGGGGGTTTCTACCCAAATAAAGATTTTTCACAGCATATAGGAAGACATATAATACAAGAAGTTTGGCAACGGCCATATGTGTTAGAAAGTTGGATGAGTTGGAAGGACATAGGTTTATATCTGAGAACTGAGAGTAGAGATAAGATTAAGAATAAGTGACAGGGAGAAATGCTGTACTGATAAATGCATTGAAGCATATGGTTGGAGTTGGAAATTCAGCACTTCTGTGTCCAAGGTCTGAACTTATGCATGGTAGAAGTATCAAAAATAAGAATTGAGGAACAAATGATAAACATATATTTTAAAATCTTATCTGTAAAAAGGTATATACGGGATTATTTATGTTATTTCAATCTGGCCAACCCCAGTTCAATTCCTTCGCCCCTCTCGGAGAGTCCATCAAGCTACTGAGAGTATCTCGCCTTCATGGCAAAGCCTGGCAAGCTACCCGTGACGTATTCGATATGCCAAACACAGTAACAACAAAGTCTCACAATGGAGATGTTACTGGGCCCACTCGAGCAAATCGATGAACAATGGGACGACAGTTCTACAGTGCTACAATCTGTAATAATTTTGTGGTATAAATTTTGTGTCCTTATTATAAATAAGGATATATAAACTAAAGTAAACATAAGTAAAGATTAATCCTAAAGGTCAAATATGATTTTGCACAGATAAGAATATCTGAGGCACAGTTGGTATTAGACAATTGTGAATGTGCTATTTTTATAAGGTCTGAGAACCCTCATTTCTGAAGTCTTCATCAATTTAGGCTGTTAGTCACAAGCAAATAACACTCAAAAGAAAAAGTGTTATGCTCTTTCATCTCTGCATGAAAATTTATAGTTTCTCTTTTTTTATTGTTTTACTAAAAGCAGCAAAAATAGTCAATGCATTGTGAATTTTACTTAGAACAGCATTCTCAGGTTTTTGAGTTACTACAAATGATAATCTGATATTTATCTAAAATATTTGATTGAACGTGATACTTTGCCTCCATAGTCCAAGACACTCACAATTTTCATCATTTAGTATTTGTGTTACCACTGCTCACCATTCAACTAGGAAATCACTGTTACCTACTTCCAATTTGCTTTTTTTTTTAAAAAAAAGAAATACCCCACTTCCAGGAACCAATATTCGTGCTACTTAGGATATTGACCAAACTTTTGTAACAGATATACCAAACTGCAGCAGTGTATCTGAGTTGCAAGTTCAGATATTTCTCCGTGAGAGCCCTCAGATATGGGCTCTGTCTCAAGAAATGATTTTGTAGGTATAATCTATTTGGCCAGTGGGAGAGTAGAGAGACAACTAAAAAAAAAAAATCTCCCATATAGTGATACTCTTCAAATTGTACACAGATTTTCTGTCCATCTACAAAGGGAAAACACTCAACAATTTGTGCATACCTGTCCTTAAAGGAGGAGTGGGAATATTGTTAGGTAGTTTCTAACCAAGAAAAATCAGAAATTTTTATTTCTCACACACACACAAAGTTTCAGGAAGAAAATCAGGAACAAAGTTAAATTTCTGGCAAGTATTTCTTCCTCTTTTTTATTCCCACTTTCCTATGTTTCTCTCATGGCAATAGTTAGATCACTTTATTACAAAAATCTGCTTCAGTTATTCACTTTTATCTTTTCATTGTAAATTATGTCAAAGGCTGTTCATGCCTTAGTTACTCTAATTTTAGGAAATAACCATGAATAATATGGAAGCTGATGAATGTTTCAAAGTATTATACTGAGATAGTGCATTACACATTTCCACAGTTAAATATTACAAGTGAGAAAAATACATTATCTATTGAACTAAATGAAAAAGAGTTGATGCAAGCACAAATGAAATGCAGATTAAACTGATTATATGTGATTTTTAATTACATTTATTCTAAAATATATTTAATAAGCAAGAAACTTGATTATTGTTTTTACCTTATCACACTGTATTTAAGTAGCTATTTTAATGTTTCTTATAGCATTATAATAATTTGTATTTCTACTTTACCTTTAGAGTTATAGTCATTGAATGCAGCTGCTAGATATTAGTCTTGTATCTCTAGCAAGTGCCACATTAATGAGATATAGTAAGTGTTCACTAAATATACATTGAATGGGGGCGTATGGTGCCACCAGCAGGTCAATTTGTACCTGTGAGGCGAATACATCAGCAGCCTGATGGTACCTTCAGGCTTTCAGATACCCCAAAATTACTGCTGTGCCTTTGGCCAGACCCCAAAAACTTGGGGCAAAGTTTACCAAGAGAGTAAACGGCCAAAAGTTAGGTATGTGGGAGACACACCCACAAACCACCTCCGGCTCAGCTATATAATTGGAGGCATGGCCTCTCTGGTTCCTGATCGAACTGCTTAATGGCTATGATCCCAGAGACTCAGAAACGAATCTTGGAACCCAAAGGCTTTTGGTAGAAAAGCATCCTGTTACTGCAGTAGGTTACTGGCGCTAGGCCACTCCAGATGGGAATAGGTTTCGTGCCTTGGCCTGTTCCCCTTGGCGGCCCAGTGACCACCATCCTCCAGAGGCCACTGGACAGTCAGATTTGGGCCTGCAGTGATGAGACACATGGAGACTCACCAGATGGGGGTGGAATCAGCCCTTTCTTCCCCATCCCAGAGAAACCCCAAGTCCTCGCCTACAAACAGCCTCTCTGGCTCCCGATCAAGCTAATGAACAGCCACGATCCCAGACACTCAGAAACAAATCTCAAAACTCAGTGGCTTTTGGCAGAAATGCATCTCAACTGCCTACAAGGTGGCCGCTGCCTCAGAGCTTCTTGGAAAGCCAGGTATGAGCCAGCAGAGACGGGGCAACTGCAGTCTCATGGGAAGGAGGACGATACCAGCTCGTCCTTCAGACCTTAGCAAGGTCACGAGTTGCCCCCACCACGAGCGGCTCTCCGGCACGGCCATGGCTCCAGAGGCAAAAGGACTTAATCCAGAGCCTGGCAGCTTGTGGCAGAAAAGTGAATGGACCATGCGTTAAACTACAGTGCCATTCTTCCCCAGGAGGGAAAGGGTATTGCTAGCCTTCCACCTTCCCCCCCTCCCACCCCCCCCCGCCCCCCCAGCAGCAAGGTGACCACCGCCTCAGAGCTTATTGGAAAGCCAGGTATGAGCCAGCGGTGATGGGGCAACTGCAGTCTCATGGGAAAGGGGTGGTACCGGCTCGTCCTTCATGACCTACTGAGGTCACGAGTTGCCCCCACGAGCAGCTCTCCAGCACAGCCATAACACCAGACGCACAGAAACCAATCTCGTAATTATCTGGCTCTTTGCAGAAATCCAAGATTGCAAGGCCAAATGAGATTATATGATTCTCATAACCAGCTATAGAAAACAAAGTATTTTACAGTGCCTTTTCAGCAATTCTTATTGTTGAAATTGGGGGATTCTAAACAATAATGGTGCATCTTTTGTCAAAATAATGAATGTAATCAATGTAGAGAAGAGTTAAGTGAAAATCATCTCCCTCACAGGCTTTGGGAGGTGTGGGAGGGGGGTATATTGAGGTTCTTGGTGGTGAAAAATGAGTACTGGTGAAGGGAGAGTTGTTTGATCATTGTGTGACCGAGACTTAAACCTGAATGCTTAGTAACTTTCCCCACAGTAATTCAATAAATAAATATAAGAAAAGAAAATAATAAATAAAATTATGGAAAAAATAAAATATACATTGAATGAAAATAGAAAAAAATCATAAAAAATCCCAAGTTTGGTTAAGAGGATCAATTTTCCTACTGCCTTCAGATATGGGACAGACAAACATACATTTCTAAATTGTGTGAATACTGCAAGCAGATTAATTTTTTCTTGTGTTGCAGATGTCATTTCTTGCAATTTTCAGTTTTTAAAATTCCCTCCTCTCTTATCTTTATTATTGTTCTTGATGTTGTTGTTGTAGTGTCCAAAGGTTGTCCACATAACTAATTGTGGCACTTACATGTTTAAGTGTGGTGCTGACAGATGGTTCCACTGTTTCAGCTGCTGTACTTGCTCATATGTTCACTGAGGGCAGTGGGAGTGGGGTGGCATACTCCTTAGTTGTGGCACTCCTGCAGTGCCCACACAGGTTTTCTACAGTGTTGAAGTACTTCCTTGCCATGTTGTTCATATTCACCTGGCTGCAGTGTGTTTGGAAAGCTCATGTGTTGCCTGAGATCATGGGTAGCTGAGATCCATAGCTGAGTATCCATAGCAGGGATCCAAAGCAAATCAATAACTGAAGCACATAGCTGAGTCACAATACTGGGTACTGTATTCAGAACTTGCATGCATAAAACAAGCATTTAAAGCCATTGAGCTATTATTCTTCTAGAATCTCATGATTTAGCAAGTCAGTGTTTCACAGTTCAAAATTAGTTTCAAGCTACACCACAAAAACTCACAAACGAAACTGTGCCATCTATTTCCTAAACTGTAACTAGTAGACACTTTATAGCTGAGATTCTTGTCCTGTACTGTGGACATCTTATGCTATGTAGAACACAATGAATTTATAGTTTTTAATAACTTGTGCTATCAGAGTTATTAGTTAAAATGATAAAAATCTCAGTTTGTATTTCAGATATTTGTATATATATATGGGTGTGGTATACATGTATGTAGATATGACAAAATGAATGCACATAAATTGTAGTTAAAATTTCAGGTGAGTCTATGCACAAAATGAACATATATCTGAAATTTCAACTTAGAAATTTTGCATTTTAAAATGTTATTGTATTCCATAACCTGTATTTGACCATGGCTTCCAATCTTAGAATGGAGGATGATAGTCATCATTTATTTGGAAAGTTTGAAGTGGGCTAAGAATCTAGTAGTAAAACAAAGTTGGAATAAAAATAGAAAGTTTTGTCTGAGCTGCCTGGCCCGGGTAGGCTTCCTGCTTGAATTGGAATTCAAAAAGTTCCTTCAATGAGGGGAAGGAAGGGCTGGTGGCTGGGATATGGGAGGTCACCTATCTGTGTCTATAAGTGTATACACACGCACACATACATATACACGTGCATGAGCACAGAGCTGGAAACAATTGAATATAGGGGAAACTGAATAGGAGCCTAACAAATGTTTAGTGGGAAACCAAGCTGGAGGGGAAATGGGGGATGAGGAAGAATAAGGTTATTTTTTCACTCACATTAGGTTAGATTCGGTTTAAGAGTTTTTGTTCTCCACACTGCTGATCTCAAGGAAGAGTTAACACATTATGCTGCTTTGAGTGGACACTCCATAGAAAAGGAGGATCCTACCTCATTCCAGGAAGTTTTATTTTATTTTGTTAACTGGATAGTAGCAAACTATATGAAAAAAATCTGCAGGTGCAGCCACTCACCCTGGATTCCCAATGAAAAAAATATATATATATTTTTCCTGTGACTTCAGACACCTGAGATTTTGCTTCAGTTTCTTAACCATTTATGGTTTAAAAATAATTTCCTAGAGGTCAGTAGAGATAGCATAGTGAGTAGGGTGCTTGTCTTGTACTCAGCAGGCCTGGATTGAATTCCTGGCACCTCACATGTTCCAGGACCACAGTCATGAGTGCTCTCTGAGCACAGGGTCGGGAATAAGCCCTGAACACTATTGGGTGGGATGTCCAACCAATAAAAAATATAATTTCCTAAGGCTGAAGAGATGACTCAAAGGGCTGATGCATGGTTTAAACCCCAGCCCTGTATGGTCCCTTGCGCTTTTCCAAGAGAAACCTCTGAGAACAGAGTAGCTTGCTGAGCACTGCACAGTCTGCACCCTTCTCCTTAAGTAACCATTATGATCTGTCCTGGGGGTACACTGCAGGAAGAGAAGAAGCTGATTTTGTAAACATGTTGATTGTATACATGTTTTGGATTTTTGGATCACACCTGGCAATGCACAGGGGTTTCTCCTGGCTTTGTACTCAGGAATTACTCCTGGTGGTGTTCTGGGGACCATATGGGATGCTGGGAATCGAATTCAGGTTGGCTGAGTGCAAGGCAAACGCCCTACCCACTGTACTATTGCTCCAGCCCCAAAATGTTGATTCTTTAAAAAATATAAAGCACAACTTTGCATGTATTCCTCTGGGGCTGCTTTTTAATTGATAAGGGCACATCTGGCTGCATTCAGGAATATCTCCTGGCTCTGTGCTCATGTATCCCTCCTAGCAGCTCTTGGGAGACTATATGCAATGCCAAGGACCGAACCTAGATTGTTGTAAATAAGGAAAGGGACTTAACCCTTGTACTAGTTCTTTTGGAGATGGGCTGTTCTATTTTCAGTGTGTGAGAAGGGAAACTATTTATTTATGCTATTTATCTTTGAATATGTATATTCTAGTCAGACCTAGAGAAGCCACTCAGGCAACTTCTTTCTAAAGGATTCATATATCTTTATGAAGTTCACATTTTATGTTCACTTCTGGAGACACTTATTAAACTCTAAAAGAAATAGGTCGAACAATAGATGACTTTCTAATAAAAACACTTTGGATATGCGGTTATTTTCCCAGAGAAAATTGGAAGGCAATGTAGTATAATTCTAGTCCCACTAAACCCTTATGTTTGCCATATCTGAAATATTTATCTTTTGTTTTATACTAAATGTAAGATTAGTTGTTCTTTCATTTAATCTAAACAAAGTTTTAAAAAAAGTAAATAAAAAAGTATTTTAATAAGACAATTTGATAAAGTTTTGGAATTTGTAGACAGCAATCAAGCAAGAAAGAAATGCAAAAAGAATTAAAATGGAGGGAAAATGTGAAATTATTGCAATTTATGGATGGAATTATTAGCACACATAGAAAACCTTACAAAATCCACATTATTAAAAAAAAGTCTGGGAATAATCAATGAGTTCACTAAAGTTGCAAGATAAAAATCAACAAATATAATATACATCTGCATATATGAACAATTGGAGGAAAGGTAGTTGGAAGAAAGAGAAATTAAGAAAATAATTCCATTTTCAATTTCTTCAAAAAGATAAAGTACCTGAAAGTAAACCTATCCAAGAAGATTAAAGATCTATAAACTAAAAACTGTAGGAAATTATTAAAAGAAATAGAAGAAGACATAAAGTAAAAAATAATATCCTGTGTTCATGGATAGGAAAAATAAACATCATCAAAATGACCATACTATACTACATAAAGCAATTTAGATTTAACATTATCCCTATCAAAAGACTAAAGAGTTCATTCAAAGAAATAGAACATTAAAAAAAATATGGTATCTAAAAGACCCCTAAGAGTCAAAATACTTCTAAGAGATATGAAAAATGGTTATATTATAAACATTGACTTCAAAGTCATGGTGTGTTGACTGTATTACAGCATATGTATGTGCACCATTCATGGAGAAAATATGAGGAGTTGCACACTCATGTATGTACAGTGTCTCTAGTCTCTGTACACTATATGGAGCATGAAGCAAGGACAGTGTGAGCTGTGAGACAGCGCGTGGGCACTGGCATGTCTGTAGAGGTAGTGTGTTCATCCCACGTGTGTGTATTAATGTGTGTGTTGAGTGCAAGGATATGTTGGTCTCCACATATTAAGTACATCTTTGACAAACGCCCAGAGGCCTGGTATGTCTTGTGCTTTGCTGAACCCTGGACCAGAGACAAAAAGGAGTGTGTGGGATTATGGGGACGGGGGGTGGGGGTGTTACACCTCAACTGTTTCCATCTCTGGAAACGGTCACTGTCATTCCCAGAAACACGTCACTGCAAGTTGGTGTCTGGGTGCTGAACATCAGCTGTGCTTTACAGGCCCCAGGCAGTGGCTGTGTGGGGTGGCACCAGTGAAAGTGGGGATCAGCCAGGGGGTTGCTCAGGGTTACAAGCCACATACTGGGCTGGAGCAATAGCACAGTGGGTAGGGCGTTTGACTTGTAAGTGGCCAACATGGCTGACCCGAGTTCGATTCCTCCACCCCTCTTGGAGAGCCGGCAAGCTACTAAGAGTATCTCGCCTGCATGGAAAAGCCTGGCAAGCTACCCGTGACGTATTTGATATGCCAAACACAGTAACAATGGTCACAATGGAGATGTTACTGGGCCCACTCAAGCAAATCGATGAACAATGGGAGGACAGTAACAGTGACAGTAACTTCAAAGTACCATAAGAAATATTAGTTATTAAAATAGTGACATACTGGAGAAAAACATGCATATAAATAAATGAAATGGAATAGAATAAAGAAATAGATTTACAGATATGGAGAAATTTGATATGTAATAACAGAGCCAAGACTAGACAATGGGCAAAATAGTTTAGAGAAAACTGCAAGTCCACATGAAGAGAAAGAAAGAACAAAGGGAGAAAGAAGAAAGAAAGAACAAAAAAGAGACACAGAGAAAAAGAAACAAAGGAAAGAAAGAAGAAAGGAAGGAAGGAAGGAAGGAAGGAAGGAAGGAAGGAAGGAAGGAAGGAAGGAAAAGGAAAGTAAATAAGAGAAAAGAAACTTTATCTTCATTACTCATTAATACCATACACAAAAGCTAAACTCAAAATGAATTTGAAAGACTTGGATATTAGGTGTGAATTTACAAAATCCATAGAAGAAAATATAGGTAATGTACTTCAGAACAACTTCTTCAGATATGTATTTGGAGAATCAATTTTAATGGTAAGGGAAAATTAGATAAATGGTATTCCATAAAAAATAAATTTACACAGAATAAGAAACTAAAAAACTACTACAAATACAAACAAGTAGCAATTGCGGAGAAATATATGTATATGATGCATCTCACAAGATATCAATATACAAATACATAAATAACACAAAAAAGGGTCAAAAGGAAGTAATATTATTAGAAACAAGGTAAAAATATCTTAACAGGTACTATTCCAAAGTAGATATACATACATATGGCCCAGAGAAAAATGAAAATAATGTCAACATTATTTATTACTTTTGTTTTCTGCATAATGACCACAATGACGTAGCATCTTATACCTCTGAGAATATACTTTTTCAAAACAAATTAGAAATACAATTTTGGTGTGGTTGTGGAGAAAAAAGCAGTTCTAATAGACTCTGGGAACATAAATTTGGATACATTTTATGAAAAACCACGTGGAAATTCTTTAAAAAAAATTAAAAATTCAATGTGATCCAGCAGTACCACTTTGAGGCACATATCCAAAGTATATGAAAATACTGATTTACTGATTTAAAAGGGTATTGGCACCCCTATGTTCATAGCAGCACATTTTGCAATAATGAAACTTGGAATCAACCTGTATGTCCATGGATGAGTGGGTAAAAAAACAAAACAAAACTATGAAATCAAAAAATTTGGGTAAGAATGCATGGATGATAAGGCAACTCTGCTTAGTGATAATAATGGAAAAAATAGATTTCTTAGACCATTTCATTGGTATGTGGAATGTGAACAAAGCAAATAAATTGGCACATGCCCAGACACACATATGCACATACACACAACAAAAGTGATTGATAGCCTCAGAAAAACTATGATGCTTACCTGAGAAGAAGGGTTATGGAGTGGGTAGAATGAATAGAAGAGTACTTTTGGAAGTGGCCTGGTGCTGCCATATATATGTATATAATTCTCAGTTTAGAGGTATGAAGCTAACCAGTTGAAATTCCTTAATATTGGAAACCAATAATAAACCAATATAAAATGGAAATAAGTATTTATGGAAAAGATAATTGAAGGAAAAGTAATATTTTAAAAAGATATAAATTTTTAATGATCTTAAGGAAGGCTATTTAAACAAAATTAAACGATAATTTTTCTAGTCATTTCTACTACTACTCACATTAGAATTCTACTAATATGTAATCCCTAGTGTAGTCAGACTCCCAAGTGTTTATTCCATCTGTTTTCTCCAGTTTAGGAAAAAGAATCTGATATAGTTTTGAAATCATATCCTATATAGCTTTCTATGGCACTGTGTAAATAATATCTTCTTGAAATCAATGTTTAAAAGAAGAGGATGTGCCAATTCATTTATTTATTCACTAACTTAGTTTTTACTTAAAGCAAATATCTTAGGACTCTCCTCTTCATGGGCCATGTGTACGCTCTCTTGCTCTTTCTGGAGTGATGGTTCTTAGATGACCTTTCTCTTCCGGGTTAGTGTGACTCTGTGAAGGACGCCTGGCTGCCTATGGATGGCCTTTAGATTAGGGTCTAAAAAAATAAAGGCAGGTTCCTGAAGCCAATTTTCTAAATTAATTCCGATCCCACTGAGTTTAAATCCATGCCGGAATTTGGCGGGCACCAGACCCCCTGTGCACAAAGAGTTTTCTCAGCACAAAAGCCAGGTGCCTGGGCCTCCCCAGAAAGGCAGAAGGAAAGAGCTGAACTAGTTGGCTGGTTTCCTACCGGGACTCAACAGTCACTGTTTATACCTGTTCCTGACCTACAGGAAAAGGGCATCTTTTCAACACCCTGGAGGCCTCTCTGAGGATGTGTAAAGTAGCTTTTATAGAATATTCATTAGAGACCCGCAGTATGTTTTCACAGGAACATCGTGCTGTGATGACTGTCTGAGGGAAGGGAAGAAGGGTTTTCCAGAACTTTTCTCCTCTACCAGATGCCCACACAGAAACTTCTAACAGTCTCCGTTATGAAGGAGTCTTGGTGTTTCTGCTGTTGGTTTTCTAGCTTCTTTGGGGTTTGTCTCATTTGCTCTTTGTTAATGGACTTGATTGCATAAAAGTTAGAAATCAAACCTCTGGGTTTTTCTTTATTTGGGGAGTATTTTTTTTCTTTTATGTTCTCTAGAATAATTATTATATGAGATTACACAAAGAACTGTTTTGTATTTTATTAACTATACAAACTATACAAAAGTTTGTATAGTTATAAATCATATATTTGTTTACATTAATCTGATATACAGACTCATTACACACTGCAAGTGTATCATTAAAGGTACATAAATGTTAGTTATACCCCAAATCTGCAGACACTGGCCTCAAATTTTCTCCCTGACATTTTCTTCTTGTTTGGTATGAAAAATTAGTTATAGAAACTTCAGATGTAACCTTAATATTCAGTAATAAGATATTGAGAGATATTATAAACATAGATGTGCTGATTATATATATCTAGAGAGTTCTAGCTTCTCATACTCTTTATAGTAATGCTTTCATTTATAATTGTTATTGTGTACAGGGTTTAGTTAAGAAAATGCTGTTACTATTTGTATACATCAATCATCTTTTTTCTTTTCTTTTTTTTGGAGGTGGTTTGAGGATATACCCAGCAATAATGAAGGGCTGTTTCTGACTTTGCACAGAGGAATTACTCCTGTCAGAACTCAGGGAATCATATTGGATACCAGGGAGGAAATCCAGGTGGGCTATATGCAAGGCAAGTACCTTACAAGCTATACACTATACTGTCACTCTGACCCAATAACTTTTTTCTTAATGCAATCTATTCAGTCATTAATTAAGGGGCAGGAAAGATAGTATATGCATAAGGTGCTTGCCTTATACATGGTTGACCTGGGTCCAATCCTTAAAAACACATAAGGTCCTCAAAACACTGCCAAGAGTAATCCCTAAGTGGAGAATCAGGTAAACCATGAGTACAGCAGAGTGTAGTCCCCAAACCAACCACCAACAAAAAATAATTGTCAATTTTCATTACAAACTTGAAAACACATGTATAGCCCCTAAATTATATGAGACGATAAACTGTTAATTCAGGGAGATTTTCAATACAATCCCTGACATGAAGGGCATCATGACTTGTATCAACTCCACATCATTACTAACAATTAAAAAAAGTTCACTTCAAAAAACCTGAGTGCCTGAGAACAGATGACTGGTTAAAGAAACTTTGGTACATTTACACAATGGAGTACTATGTAGCTGTTCGAAAAGATGAAGTCATGAAATTTACATACAAGTGGTACTACATGGAAAGTATCATGTTAAGCTAAATGACTCAGAAAGAAAGGGATAGACATAGAAAGATTGCATTCATCTGGGGAACATAAAGTAACAAAATAGGAGACTAACACCCAAGAATGGCCGAGATTAGTACCAGGAATTTTACTCCATGGCTTGGAGGCCAACCACACATACTAGGGGAAAAGGGAGCTCAGATAGAGAAGGGAACACCAAATAAAGGTGTTGGGAGGATCCTCCTAGGATGGGAGAAGTATGCGGAAAGTAGACTATAGACTAAACATGATTGTCACCCATTGCCTCTTTTGCAAACCACAACACCCAATAAGAGAGAGAGAACAAAAGGGAATGCCCTGCCACAGAATCAGGGTGAGATGGGGGAGGGATGGGGGGTGGGAGGGATACTGGGATCCGTGGTGGTAGGAAAGGGCCCTGGTGGAGGGATGGGTATTTGATCATTGTATAATTGAAACCCAAGCACAAAAATGTGTAAGTCTGAAACTGTACCTCATGATGTTTCATTATTTAAAAAAATAAATAAAAAATAAAAAAAATAAAAAAGAAGGTATATATACATATATAATTATATGTATGTATATGTATGTACATATGTACACATGTATATATACACATATATAATTATATACTTAACCAAAAATGAAACAAGAAATGTGTTTGGAAATTGCATAATAATTAAATTTAATACCTTATATAATAAAAAAAAGTCCACTGCAGACTCAGAGTTGAAGTCACTGTCACTCTCACTGTCCTCCCATTGTTCATCCATTTGCTCAAGTGGGCCCAGTAACATCTCCATTGTGACACTTATTACTGTGTTTGGCATATTGAATACGTCACAGAGAGCTTGCCGGGCTTTGCTTGTGCGGGTGAGATACTCTCGGTAGCTTGCTGGGGAAACAATCATAGGTGGAAAAAAGGCTGAGGAAGGCTACTGCCTTCTATGAGAACCCTGTGAGAGGATTAGTTTTCAAAACCACTGTCACACTTTTTGTTAAAACAAAAGGGGCAGAGAGAGAGAGAGTACCAGGGTTCAGGTATTTGCCTTACACAGAGCAGAGTCCAAGCCATTCCCAGCAGAGCCAGGTGTGATCCTGAAAGCTTACAGACCCACAAGTGTGGTCTTGGAAGGTCCCAAGCACTGCCTGGCATGGCCTGGAGTGTCCTTGGCACTGCCAGATGTGGTCTGGAAGGTCCCCCTGGGCACCTCCAGGTGGCACAGCTCCACAACCCATGGGCTCTTCTGTTTGACTGGAAGGTGATTCTCCAAAGTATATAAACTCTCCAAGGTACATTTTAAAAGCTTCAAAATTACATAAAAATAATAAAACGAATCAAAATTTCTTTATAACTGATGGGGAGGGGCACATCAGCTGTGCATGCACAGGATTTACTCCCAGTTTGATGTTTAGGGTCACTCCTGGGGATACTGGAGATGGAACTCAGGTTTCATGCATACAAAACACACGTTCACCCACTTCAGTTGAAGTCAAGTAAGCAAATAGCCATAATTTCACTCTGAATAAATTCTCTCTGCAGTTCTATCAAATCCATGTGTGGTGCCATTTTGCTATCAGTGGGAGTATTTCTAGAAATATGACCAGGATGCAAAAGAAAATTCCAAAAGTGATTAAGCAATGGGCAATTAGTATTAAAGACACAGCATTTTATGGATGCATAGAATTCTTCATATAAAGGTCGGATTACCTCATAGCTATAATTAAAGGAAGGTTAACCTTAGTAAAACTTTGAAGTATTCTAAATTCTTTATTTACTCAGCCAGCAAGTATTTGTTAAACACTTACATATGTTACTTTCTCTTCTGTGACTCTTTATCTTTTCAGTGAAATGCAGGCTATCATAATAACGGTAGAGCATTTAAGAACTTGAGAGAAATGCCAAGTTAACTGGGTCCAATTTTCTGATTTAATAAGAAGGAATCTGAAGCCCTGTGAAGCAAGTCATATTTGAAGCTCATGAAGTAAATTGTTGGCAAAGTCAGTGATTTTTTTCATTATACTTTTCTTCATTAATCACTAATCTGTCCTGATCAATACCATTTTCATTTTATATAATCCCCTGGGATTTTCTTTCTGTGGACAATTTTCAAGTTAACAAATGCTCACAGAGATTTGATTACATAAAACAATAAGGTAAACAGTTAAATTTAAAAAAGAAAAGGTTCACAGAGAAGAGAGCGCTTTTGTCATTCCAATCCCATGTATACTGCTACAATTCTTCAGGGGATAGCAGTTCAGACCAGTTCAGACCTAAGTCAAGACGATGTTAGGATTTTAATGTTGGGTTAATGGAATTGCAGTATGTGTGTATACAGTGTACATGTATGTGCATTTGCACACACAAAAATCACTGTGACTACCCTTTAAATAAGAATGTTCTGTTGATGACTTATACTTATCATTAAATCACATTTCATGTGATAGAAATAGGATCTCCAGCAAAAGTCTTGGTGACCTAATTGTTTTCTGGTTGATTTAATTTGAGAAAGATCATTCTGTGTCTTTGCATAAATATAGCCCATGAGAGCAAATGGGATGAATTTGAATTATAACAAACATAGTAGTTTGCTCATTTTCAAAAATTTGAAGTATGATTTCAAAATAATATGAAGCACCATAATTTAGAAAACTTTTATGGTAGTATCTACAGTTTTGGTTACAAGGTATGAAGAGAAAAATTTTGGATTATTTTTATGAGTTACTTAGAAATTTTTTTATAAACAAACTGGGTTTTCTCATAAAGCAATGAATTAACCACCTTCAACATTTTTAGAAGCAAAAACATCTTAATGCTTTAGATATTAGTGAATTTTGTGACAACTTTTCTATAACTGCCTACTCAGTCTTAAGTATGAAGTTGTCTCCTTGTCTGAACAGAGCAAGGTAGACATAAACTAACCACTGGGTAAGTAGCAAACCTGGAAGCCACAAGATCAAGAAGGAAACTTGCTGTATGTACTGGAAGTAGCTTTTCTAGCTCAAGAAGACATGTCTAACCCATCAACATTTCTTCTGACTCCAGGGAAAGAAACTATGGCAACTGATCAAAGGGGACATGACTGACACACACAGACGCATTCCAAGAGAGTTTTCAAGGAATTGGGATATTTCCCAATTTTTTACTGTATATCCATATTCTTTAGATTACCACATGAGCTGAACTTTAGTGTCAGAATCATAAAATTTTCCTACCCAGTTTAACACTGTTTAATAAGAGTCTTAATAAACATCCATTGTCTTAATAAATGTCATATAGATTGCCAGATTGTTACCATCAACTAGATCACAAGTCTGAGCTTTGGCTGAATTTCAGATAAGCTGAGTGTGAGGATATGGACACATATTTAAGAAAGGCACACTTAAACAGATACTTAGCAAGATCTATATGTAAAAGTACCTGTGTTTTTGCTTTGTTTTACTATTTAATTATTAAGCTATATGATATTTATGTCATAATAAGTCATATAATTTATGCTATATGTTTCTATGTATTTAAATATTTAAATTGTCACAGCATCTTAATCCTCCATTAACCGGTAAATATAATGAAAATAAATTTATCAAATTTATCAATTTTTCTGTTGTAGATCTCAAGGTAATCTAAGAAAGTGGGCCATCTGTTTTCCCACATGAGAGCATTTTCATGCCCATTCACTGGTCAGCAGTGGCCAAAGACACACAAGAGAAGAATCTGAGCTCTGATAAAACAACTTATTGGAGAGAGATTGACATTCAAAGGAATTTTATCAACAAACAGCAAGACTGCAAAGCTTGGTTCTTGGTTCCTGGATTGTTTTGTTTTTGGTGGTGATGAGACTTTCAACCTAGGGTCTTACATATGACAGGCAATGTTCTACCACTGAGCTATGTCCCTATTTGAAGTAGTAGACTACATTATTGGCTCAAGTTTCAGTTACATTGGTTTACATTTTTATAGTAATAGAATCTCATAAGAGTGCATGAACTTTTATCCAATGATTTGTTTTAGAACTAGAAGACCCTTATAGCCAAATATGTAATTTTCTCTCCACTTCTCTTGCATTCTTATTTCCCTTTATATTTCTGTTTTTCTTTAGCAAAATATTTTTATTTTAAAATAGCATTTTATAGCAAAATTTAATGGAAACGTATAAGACTGTTCTTACTTCTCTTGCTAGGCTTGCAGTACGTCCCTCATTATGATCATCTTTCACCAGAGCAGCATATTTGTGACAACTGATAAACCTACAGTGACACATAATTGTCACCCAAAGTTCACATTTTGAATTGGGGTTCTTTCCTGTTGTCAAAACTTTTTTTACTGTCACCCTTCTTCTGCCTTCGCTCTTCCTTTTCTTTCCTGTCCTCTTCCCCCCTCTAATTGGCAGCACAGAGGCCTGGTAAGCTCCTACACTCTTCTGAATGTCCATTCTTGTGACCAGATCTCAGAAGCTAAAAGTAATACGTTTTAGAAGTGCTTCTCTCTTTTCTGCAAATGCCAATACTTTCTGTCATTATTTAATAGATGCTTATATTATCATATTTTATGTGTTTAACTTAATATAAATACAAGTGGCTATCCATGTAAAAGAGTGAGAGAGAGAAAGAAAAATCTATATTCTAGTCTTAAGTAGTCACATGGAAGGAAGGAAGGAAGGAAGGAAGGAAGGAAGGAAGGAAGGAAGGAAGGAAGGAAATGGAAAAAGAAAAGTGGTAAAAGAATAAAAGGAAGGAGGGTGCTGGGGGGCTGGAGAGATAGCACAGCCGGTAGGGCGTTTGCCTTGCATGCAGCCAACCTGGGTTCGATTCCCAGCATCCCATATAGTCCCCCGAGCACCTCCAGGAGTAATTCCTGAGTGCATGAGCCAGGAGTAACCCCTGTGCATCGCCAGGTGTGACCCGAAAAGCAAAAAAGAAAAAATAAAAAGAGATAGAAGGCAGAGGAACAAGAGAAAAAAGAAGGAAAAGTAGAAAGAGAAAATAAATAAAGAAGTAAAATTCAATAAAGAAAAAATATAGGAAAAATGATGTAAACGAAGAGAGAGGAAACTTTACTAAAACATCTTTAGTTCACCCCATATCAGAAAATAAACTAAAGTCTTTTTTGACAAGAAAGAGGAACTTTATTCTTATATTCTGGTATCATAGGATCAGACCTAGCAAGAAATACTATCACTTAAAATCTCCCTGTGGGGCTGATATGGAAGGTAGAATATTTCCTCAAGAGACGTGATGTCAATTTTCATGCAGCCACTCTGATGTAGTTTCCTCTAAATTTGACAGGACTTTAGTTCCTGACTGAAACGCAAAATCTCTCCACCATTTTATAAATGTAAATATATCCTATAGAAGGCTTCTTTGTACAATATCAGTAAGTTGAATCTTCCTCAAACAATATGTGAGCAGGTAAGGACAAGTAGCTCATGGAGTTGAAGAGGCAAGAATGCAAATTGGAATTCTTAGCAGATGAATTTTCTGCTCCTCAGGAGATATAAAAGCTTTACAAAGGAAGGTTCGAACATTAAATTATTCTAAAGTCTTGGTAAGTCTCAGGAAGGAAAAATGAAGTAGGACAATAGTCCTTGAAGAAGTTCAGACATATTTAATGTTCATTTATTCAACACTGGCCAGGCTTATCAGGTAAGCACAGCTCTTTTTTTTTAAAAAAATATTTTTTAGTTTTAGAACTTAGAGAGTTTTAGGCATTAAACATGGAAAAACCTTTAGAGAATGTCCATTTTCTGTTTCCTTTGCTACTTTAATTCTACTTTGCTAATGAACTATTCTGAAATAATACTCTGAAATAATTTGTGTATTTAATTTATTAAAGCATACTTCAAAAATGCCCCCCTTCGCTTCTTTGATCTTTCAATAATAATAAATAAAGAGAAACTCATTATTTAAGCCCTGTCACATTCTTCTATGTTTGTACTAACAAAGCTGATTATTATGTTTTCCTAATGGACACGATAAAGTAAGAGATTTTAAAAATTCCTCAGTAGCCTATAGATTCATCTCTTTCTGATCTACACTTGCATTCAATTCCTTTTAAAGAGACAGTATGCTAGTGCATTTTCAGATATCCAGCATTTTTTTTATTGGTTTGTTTGACAATACAAACATATAAACTTATCATTGTATTCTGAAATGTATGTCTAAACACAAGCATCCTCTACTTTAGTTCTTTTTCCCTTTTTCTTTTTGAGGGGAATAAAATTTGTTCAAAGTTTAAGAAAAGCAAAGCAAATTATTTGGAAGCACTTTGTATGCCTCATCTGAGGGGATTCTTAGAATTTGGATGATTTTTTTTGGGGGGGGAGAAAGAACCCTTCAGATTCCTTCAGAAGCTTTTGGGCTCTTCCTTTTAATCTTTTCTCTAATCACACCAATCACAAAGCTATGCTTTGCCTTAGAATCAACTTCATCTGGTCCTAGTGAAAACCCCCCAGGACCACTTGTTGGCTCTTGGGCAGAGGATACATTGACTTTTGGTTTCAGAGACTCTTCTATGCCCTGTGTGATGTGCTGTGGGAAACCAAATGTGATAATTCTATTTGTAAGACAGGGAAGGAAGCATACTATTTAGGTAACTTCACATAGATATTAATCAGTTTTCTTCCAACTGGATAAAAGAAAAACATGCTTTTATGCCTTCTATTGAGGAAGACATGAATTCATCCTATATTATTTTATAATCTGTAAGTAGAAATTGGTCTTTTAAATATGTTAAACTTTCAAGGCCACAGAGATAGTACAGAGATTAGGTGCTTTCCCTGCATGTGGCAGTCCCACTGGGATTCTTGGCACCTGTGTGGTCCCCCAAGCCCTGCCAGGAGTGATTCCTCAGTGCAGAGACTAGATAAGCCCTAAGAACTACCAGGTGAAGCTCCAAAATAAATAAATAAATAAATAAACAAACCATATTTTGTCTCCTAATAGAGAATAATAATAAAAGACTTCTCACCCCAGGTATGGAATGTGACATAGTAACCATGAAGTTCAAAAACCCAGGATCAAGATATCTCGGAAGGATATCTCACATTATGAAGAATTTCAGTACACTTTTTGTCAAACTCAACTACACAACCAACAATGTTTGTTTCACACTGGGAAGGCAGTATATTTTATTGAATTGAGTTCCAATTAATAGCCTGTACATTTCGTTTTGAAGATGAGTGATTTCAGATTTAGGATAATTTCTATTTAGTCTAGTATCATCATTAATATCTATGAAGATAATATTAAATTATAAACTAATTTGGGATGTCTGTCTACTAAAAGTCGGGTGTGAAAAATTACTTTCCTTACTGTGCTTTCAACTGAAATATTTAAGAGTGTTTTTATAAATCCACCAGGGGGTGCTAACCCCCATTGAAAGAAGGGTGGTGATCTAAAAATCATTTGTTAGCCCACTGAAAGATATATACTTAATCTGGAAACTAAAATCTTCTAAAACACCCTTCTTTTGTTTATGTCATTAGAATATAGTTTTTGAGGTGTACAAACACAATATTCAGACTAAAAGTGTGAGTATGTAGCAATAAAATAGTCAAACCTTTTGTAATATCATTTCAGATATGCTTATATTAAGATTAATATATCTAAGAACTAAAAACATAGAAAACATGCTAAAAAAAGCATCAACCTTGGACACAATTGTTAGCTACCTTTTATTTTGAAGTTTGTTAAGCTGTCAGTTTGTTATGCTGCATAGTATAGCTGCTTTTAAACTAATTTTAATGATAATATTTGGTTGTGACTGAGAAAGAGAATATAGTGAAAATTAACGTTACTTTTAATCCCTCAGAATCTAAAATTTGTAGTTGTAAAATAGTGAAAAAAATCTGTGATTTACCATAATTTTATTATGATAAATTGATATAAAGAAAGCAAGAATAATCTACTTGAATAATCATGAACTTAAAATATACAGAACATTTTGATACAAAACTTCTAATAATTTTCATTTTTTATTGAATCACCATGAGAAACACAGTTGGAAAATTGCTCATGGTTTAGTATCAATCATACAACTTCCCATACCCATCCCCCAACCCTTCACCAGTATACATTTCCCAAAATCTATGTCCCAAGTTTCCCTCCCACCACCTTCACCCCACAGCCTGCCTCTGTCACTTTTCTCTCTCTCTCTCTCTCTCTCTCTCTCTCTATCTCTCTCTCTCTCTCTCTTCTCTGTCTTTCTTTCCCTTTGGGCATTATGGTTTGTGATACAGGTACTGAAGGGTTATATGTTTTTTCCTTTACCTATTTTCATCAGAGGTTTGTCTGAAGATTTCACTAACTTCTTAAGCCAATACCCTAAATTTTTGACATGTTGATTTCTTGGTGAACTCCATCCAGTGATAATGACTCCAGCTGGAAGCATGAAGGCAAGTTTGGATCATGTAAGCAAGTGGCTGCCTTGGGATCTGCTTGGGAGGGCACTGGAATGACCCACCCCACTCTGGGTGCCCTGGACATTTTAATAATCTGTGGGTGTTTTAAAATTTTTGGCAGCTTGTTGATCTCTTTCAAGATTTATTTATAAGTGTCTGGAGGAGGGCCAATAGATGAGCTGACACAGTGGTGCCTTTTGTGGTTCATTGATATTTTTTCATGCCTGGTACTGTGTGGCCCCCAAGCAATTACAACTGAACTTCATCTCAGTCTCCATGGTGAAGATCTGTTCAGTGAACTACTTGGGTTGCTTGCTGTTCAGAGAGTTGAAGCTTATGTGGGAAGAGATAGTCCCAGTCAAGGTTAGTCCCAGTCTCAAGCTGGGACTCTTCCATCTGAGTCCTGCCTTAAGGACCTCAACCCCCAAGGAACCTCACAGGCCTGAGGGCCACTCTTGTTCAAACAGCATATTCTTAAACATTGTTCTGTTTTAAAAAATGTATATAAATATTTACATATTTATATACATTATATATATGTATATATATACATATATATATACATGTATGTATATATATATGTATATACATACATGTATATGGGGCTGAAGAGACAGTACAGTGTTGCCTAACAAGTGACCAACCTAGGTTTGATCTTTGGCATCTAACACCATATCCTGACATGAGAGCACTGCCAGGAGTAATTTTTGAGTTCAGAGCCAGGAGTAATCCCTGAGCATTGCTGGATGTTGCCCCAAATCTCCCCCATTTCTGCACCACCAATGTATATAAATATTTGGTTTTTCTTTTAATGAATCTATAAACAGTTAAACACCAAATATCCTAATTTCCCCAGTAATAATTTCACTTTGCACTCCATTTTCTACCCAATTCTTAACACTATTGTGCTTACTTAAAAAAAATGAGAAGTGCTAAACTTTGATCTAACAGGATACCAGACAGCCTTTAGAAAGTTTAGATTTGAACATGTAAATGTTGTAACATTTAATTAATTTGAATCCAAAAAACTAACAAAAGTAAATATAACAAAACTGAAAAAAAGTAAACATGAACTTTTCAATAGACTTTAGGTTTTCATTTTTTCTTCAATTGCTATGTGTCAGACTATACCATTGGCAAGAGAGAGAAAGACATACACAGACCAACAGAAAGAGACAGAGACATAGACAACAAAATAACACAAGGAAAAGATTATTCTGTGACAAAGAGAAAAGGAGTTGGATATATTTTCACTGGGACCAGATGTTTTATAACAGTCCTTTTAAAGCCCAAACTCCTTGGATCTATAAAAATTAATTCTGTTATTTTAAATGTATGACTTATCTTCTGTTCCAACAAAGCTACTGTAGTATATCTTACTATTGCTAGTTGAGCTTCTGGAGCATAGCTTGTCTAGGAAATTATCTGTCTGTCTGTCTATTAATCTGTTTATCATTTATCGGTCTTCTTTATCATCATCTGATGCAAATGCTTTCCCTTAGTTCATGTTCATCTGTTGCATAGGAGAGCTTAAGTTTTGATTATTTTTGTTTTTCACCAGCAAAATTTCCATAAGCATAATTTTTATTGTAAAAATTAATTATTTGGACTGATATTAAGAAATAGGTGGCACCGTTTAGTGAATGAAATGCTTGATGGAAACTTCAGAAAGATGTTAGAAAAAGGTATATGTATGTAGTTTGCAGTATGAACATTTTCTAGTGTCTGGGTGCCTACAGTTCTCAGATATAAATTAAGAACACTATTTACAACATACCCTACTCATCAATATATACCTAATCTTTCAGCAATATTTGGTATGGTGAAGGGGAAAAATGTTTGATTTTATGTCATTTCCTTCGGGAGAATTTTCTCATATGCTTAAAGGAAGGAATCTTTGAATACAGAAGGACTTAGGGATGGTATATCAGTTAAGGTGCTTGCCTAGCATGTGCTGACTGGACTGCTTGTATTCCTGCCAACTCTTGGTCCGTGAACAATACAGGGTGCAGCCTTGGAGGTCTTGATCATTTTTTGACCTACAGTGCCACCAGGGTGGCCCAGAGATCTCTCTGCATTGCAGAGCCTAAATAGAGCATCATTTGGTCCTTTCAGGGAATCATCACTGGTTGACTGAGTATCAGTAGTAAGACCTACAGACGTCTTTTAGCACTTCTTGAGTGTCTGGTCCATGCAATCAATCAATCAATCAATAAAAAGAAAGGAAAAAAATAAGAAGATATTTTCAAAATTATGCCTGTGCTGTGCAGAAAATCTCTTGTGGCTAATATGGGAGCATAAGTATCAGATAATAAATGTTAACATTGTTTGGTCATTCTTTGAGGTAGTATTTTAGGTTATTAAAGTCATAAATAATCTACCTCTCTTAAATAGAGATGCAGTGCATAAACAATAATATTTGTTTTTAAAAATTAGAAAGATGACTTTGAAAGCACAGAGTGCTCTCATGCTGATAAAGATTATAGCAGAACTTAGCCATACAAGTCACCTTTACTTTTCTTTTACTCATCTCAAAGCTCACTGCAAGAAAAGAAAATTATTTGTTTCTATCCTATTAGAACTTGGGCATTGAAAGAAAATAATAAATTATAGTATATATTCTAGGTCCAGGAATGTGTATTTGAGCCAATGGTCATGGGGATTACTAAGTTGCGGTATGGTTAAAAGTGTAACATAGCAAAAGCAGAAAATGTCTTAAAATACTAAATAGTGCCTACCAAGGAGGCAGGGGGTGGGAGGGGTTGGGGGGTGGTGGGAGGGATACTGGAACATTGGTGGTGGAGTGTTCTTTTTTGTTTGTTGGTTTGGTGAATAGGACAATGTCCAAAGACCTCTGGGAAATGTAGGGGTTATGAGACAGAGGAGACTATGACAGAGAAAGGGATTTTTAGATCCATGACAAAATATTTCATTTATTTATTATCTGAGTCCCTTTATTCTAGATGGTCTTATTATATGATTCATAGTAAAAGATAAATCTTGTTTTCTAAAATAACAAGAAAATGGGCAGAACACTATACTTTGGAAATCACTGTCAACAATTGTAGATGGGTACATAACTTCTTGTTAAACAATTTAATATATCAAGGAATGATTAATAATCCAGAGCAGATATTAAGTATGATCTGTTTCCAAGAAAGCCCTGCAAATGTCAACAATAGGGACCACCAATGAACAGAGAGTGAAGACCCTTTCTTGTTCACTCTAGGATTGGGCATAAACTCTCCCTCTACTTATTGGCCAGATCTAGTGCTCCTTTCTGTGTTGTGCTTCATAGTCTGACTTTACAAGATTCAAATCATTTTCTCATCTACTTAAATTTCTTTTAGACTTAAATAAAGTAGTAATAACTTTGTGACTTGAATATAAATATTGTGATGGATATGAATATTAATAATAAAGTCTGTTAGAGAAGCAAACTATAACTAATTGCCCTTAAAATATGAGCATATTTGACTAGTCTTGAAAAATTCCATAAACCACCAGTTATCAACCCACAAGGACTCATAACTTACTGTCTTCTAAAGTATTATTAGGATAGTAAGGAGTATTTGTTTACATGGCTTTAATTTATTGAAGTAGCACAATAGTTAAAATAGAAATTTTAGAATATTTACTGTTCTGTTTATAAATAATATTTCATGACATGTTGGCACAAATAACATTTTTTAAAATAAAACTTATGAGGAGTGCCAGCTAACTACTTTTGCAGATAACTTCTTCTATTTAGAAATCAGGCAGTTCTTTTTCTAGATTTATTGAAAAATTATTGACATAAATCATTCTAATTTTAAAGTAGACAAGATGGTATTTAATTTACACATATTGGGTAATTATTGTCCAAATTGCAAATCTCTCTAATCTCACATTAATAGAAGATAGTTGGATCTTGTTTATTCTTGATCCATTTGTTGCAATAACTTATAAAATGAAAGTAGGTGCAGACAGAGATAAGCATAATTTTAATAGCCTTTGCAGATAATTGTATATTATCTAATAGTGCTTTGAAACTTGAACAGTATTCATTTTTTAGAAGTTATTGGCAGTTTGGAAACCATGTCCATATCAGTGAACTCTGTGCACTTTCTTGCATTGATTTACCTTTTACTTTAAAAGGATATTTCACTTACATCTGCTTTTGTAATATTGTGAACTAGATGTTTAGAAAATACTGCTTCACAGACTTATCCAAATTTTCTACATGGCAACACATTTTGTTATTTAATGGCAAAATATCACATTTGTTATTATCACCATCTATCTCATAAGATGTGTCTCTAAGTATTGAAAAGCTGCCAAGTTCAGTAATATGGAGAGTTTTCTATATTTCTAATTTCCATATAAAAGTTCCAATATTACCATTGATAACAATTAGAGTTAATGCTTTTTTTCCCCTTGTGGTGAAAATTTTCTTATTTTTATTTCCTCATTCCTTATTTCCTTCATCTCCCAGAAAATGTTCCCTTCTATACCAGGGGCCTACTAGTAATGCATTTGTCCATCAGTCATTAATTCAACAATAATAATAGAGTCCCATGTAAAAAGATTTAGCTACAATTTGAAGGCTTAACAATGTTTATCCTTTACATAAATATCAAAAGCAATAGACACTAGTATCACCAGTTTCTTAGTTATCCTTTATACTTACACCCACAATAAAGAAAAAAAAAAAACAACCAAACAAAAGCTGGGCAGTGAGGCACACCTATTGGTGCTCAGGGCTTACTCCTGGCTCTGTATTCAGGAATCACTTCTGGTAGTATCTGAGGGAACATATGGGGTGTCAGGAATCCAACCCTGATTGGCCTAGATTAACCTACCCACTATAACTATTGCCCTGGTTCCTGAAATGTAATTATATATATATTTTAATTTTGGGGGCCACACCCAATGGTGCTCATAGTTTACTCCTGGCTCTATACTCAGGAGTCACTCCTGGGGCCATATGGAGTGGTGGAATTGGACTTAAATTCGTAATATGAAAGGCAAGCTTCTTACCCACTTTTCTTCACTTGTATCACTGTCATCACATTGTTCATTGATTTGCTCAAGTGGGTACCAATAACATCTCCATTAGTCCCAGCCCTGAGATTTTAGCAGCCTCTCCTTTCTTGCCCTTCCCAATGCTGCCATATTGAAGGCTCTTTCAGGGTCAGGGGGATGAGACCAGTTGTTGTTACTGTTTTGGGCATATTGAACATGTCTTGGCCAGGCTCTGCCATGACCCACTTTCCTAGGCCCTAAAAATGTAATTGTTAAATGAAACTGGTGTACACACTTATGTATTCATGCAAGGGTGCATAAGCACACGCACACACACACACACATACAAATACACACACATACACACACACTACTAAACTACAAGGGTATGGGTTAAACAACAAATGACTACTAGTACATTGTATTTCCAGTGCCTTGATTTCTGCCTGGGTTGCCAACTATACTCAACAGTACTTTTGAAGCTTGACTACAGGCACCAGCAGAAATAATGATGTTTTAATTTTGTTAGGAAAATATTTTTGTCTTTCCTAATATAATACATATGTTTTGGGCCACCTATGGATCTATAGACAAACCAAAGAGAGCTGCTGGCCTAATGCAGATTTTTTCCTAAGATCTTAGAGACTGTTGCACACATTTTACCTACTTAACCTCAGAAAACTTCCCTTTCATTCTCTTTCTCTTCTGAGAGTCTGATTTTACTGTATAGTGTGAGTGTGTGTATGTGTGTGTTTGGGGGGGGGTATGTTTGTGTGCTCTTGTGTACTTGGGGTTTTGTTGTTGTTGTTGTTGTTGTCTGTTTACTTTGAAGCCATACTCGGTGATACTGAGGGCCCCTTCTACCTCTGTGCTGGGGGATTACTCTGGATGGTACTCTTGGAACCATACTTGGCTATGATGGGTTTGAATCCATTGTCTCCTGCAGGCAAAAAGGGGGTTCTGAGGCAGGAATATCTCCTGAGCACTGGCATAACCCTCCAAACAAACAAAAAAAGTATACGAATAAATAATAAAATAACTGGACATTATATGGGATGATGTAGTTCCTATGAAATAAAAGTAAATTAAGAAGTGAGAACCACATTGTACTAATATAAGGTCAGGAAAGTTTTCAAACTGTGAACTCAGGGGTGAAGACTATAAGTACATAATAAAGAATTCTTTGAGTTGAAGAAATGAAATAGGAAGTCAGAGAATATAAAGGGACTGGAGTCCTATAGGAGAGAGCTGCTCTGAGAGAAAAAAAGCACTCAGAAAGTCCCAAGAATAATGCAGATTTCTGGTCAACATGTGAAAGGAATTAATAATGGTGATAGGATTGACAACAGCAGTGGGAAATGATGAATTTTCAATGAAGGGATTCATAGTCTATCTCCTGCTTTCAAGAAATTTACAAATTATTCTGACCTGCTAGAGAAGAAAATAAGTTCCTGAATCTAAGAATGATTCCAAGCTATTATTCTACCATTGATTCTGCATGCACATTCATAGAAACACAGGTATTTACTCTAATATACATGTATACCACATATATGTAAATTCAACATACATAAATAGACCTACACACCAAACACACAAGAACACATATATGTATGTTGAGTTTAAAAATATTATCTAGCTAATATTTCTAGCAATAGATCATTTCTCAATAAACAAGCTAAAACAAAACCTAATGGCTTATACTTCTTCAGATAAGCAAACACAAAAATATAATTATGTATATAGTATAATGGAGAGGTACCATTTGCTTGGAAGATCCCAGGCTGCTTATATTTTGCTCCTATTAAAATAAACTTGGTCACAGTTTATTTTCTGTATGTATCTGGAGGTAATGGCGATATTGGTGAAAGTATGGTTAAGGGAGAGGAAAGGTGCTCCAGAGACTGTTTCTTATTAGATGAGTACCTGGACACCACTTACAATAGTGTTATCTTTTCTACTCACCTACAAAAAGCTTAGTAATATTTTTGAAGGGGTAAAAATCATTCCCAACTTTATGGACACTTCTTTAATTAGTGCTTATTAGAAATTAGTTTGATGAAAATTAATTTTTGACTTTTCATCCTAGGTAGATAAGAAGGATAATGATGTAACTAATTAGAGTAATTTGAATTTGCATAAAAGTTTAACAAAGAGCACATTTATTTACTGAATTAGCCTTATTGTCTTACAACATGTGAGGTCACTATCATTATTTTATTATGTCAGATAAAGAAACTAGTAAACTAATAGGTATGATAAGGCATATGCAGTAAACAGGGCCATGTGTCAAATCCTGATCTGAATCCTATGTGTGATGAGTGCCCTTGTGTCCTTCTAAATTGGGGGAAGGAATCGGGAGTCACCCTTGTGGGTTGAGAATCCCACTTGCACTCAGCGTGCTGTCTTTCAGAGTTACCGAGCTTCTGCTTTCCTAGGTCTTTGGAAAAAGACACAACTTTAATGGAAGGACCCAAAACATGATCGAGTAAAATAAAGGATCGTACTCAGAGATGCCTTGTTAAAAAGTAATTACCCTTTGTGTACAGGCACAAACTCATTTCGTGAAAACTTTTTTGTTTGCAGTGCACCACACTAAAAGTTCAGTTAGTTGTATATAACTTATCTTTTGTAAAACATATAACTTAAAACCCCTTCCTTTTAAAGCATTGAACACAGGATTTCTTTCATGTGCAAATACTATTTAAATTTTGTGTGTATTAGTTCACTTTATAAATGATTTACAGAGTCATTTGATTTGCTCAATCGGGCACCAGTAACGTATCCACTGTGAGACTTGCTACTATTGTATTTGGCGTATCAAATATGCCACGAGTAGCTTGCCAGGCTCTGCTGTGCAGGCGGGATACTCTCGGTAGTTTGCCAGGCTCTCCGAGAGGGACGGAGGAATCGAACCCAGGTCAGTCGCGTGCAAGGCAAATGCCCTACCCGCTGTGCTATTGAGGCTGGAGCAGATAGCACAGTGGGTAGGGCGTTTGCCTTGCAGGCAGCCAACATGGCCGACTCGAGTTTGATTCCTCCGCCCCTCTTGGAGAGCCCAGCAAGCTACTGAGAGTATCTCTCGTCCACACAGCAAAGCCTGGCAAGCTACCCGTGATGTATTTGATATGCCAAACACAGTAACAAGTCTCATGATGGAGACATTACTGGGCCCGCTCGAGAAAATCGATGAACAACCAGAGGACAGTGACAGGACAGTGACAGAGTCATTCAGGGAGAAACACTTAAAAATCACATATAAATTTCAAACTGTCAATTCTCCAGTATACAAAATAGCAGCTTATTCATCTACTGATCACATACTTTGGTTTTGTATTTAAGACAGACACACCACAAAGACCTTCTCTACTACTTCTTCCAAAGGTATAGTAAAGATATGCATCATGTATATGCTGAATTCCAAGATTTAGATTGCCACTGAATCAGCTTTGCTGATATTCACAGGTATTTGCTGATTTTATTTCAAAACTAAATTTAGAAAATAGACAGTTCAGCCCATAAAGTGCTCCCCTGACACACCATGTGATCCTTGAGTCCTGACTGGGTGTGATTCCCCAAGCTAAAACAAAAAATAAAATAAAAGATAAATAAAATATTTTGTTTACCAAAGAATGCAGAAATAGTTAAAAAGAAATAATTCTATATTTTATTTATATACCTTACTTTTATAACACTTAAGGATATTACAGATTTTTTATAAAAGCTTTATAGACATTTTATGTATTATGTACATTATGCCTTTTTGTTTTTAAAAATAATTAGCAACAGTAGAAATGAGAATTTAATTATGTCTGTGTTGATATTTTCAAAAAGTAAGATTTTAATGCAAGGCATTTTCTTTCATAAAAATAAGTTATCACTGAGAACATTATTTAAAAGCCATAATAAACCAAATAGATATATATTAAAATTAGCATACATTACTGATTAGTTTAATTATTTATTGCAAATAGGGGACATTTGGCATTGTGAATCTTAACACATGGTTACTATAGGTCTAGGAAGTGCCCAGCTGAGCACTGTTCTGACTGTAAAATGGGATTCATCTCTCTAACAAACCACAATGACTGTGAGCTTCAGTGAAGGTCAGATGGGCAAATGCAGTGGGCCCTGTCTGTCAACATTTCTTGGTAGCTGGGTCTTTGGTGAGATATATGATGGAGTGAGTAGATTTGGTCAAGGATGAAATTGAATACCTTGGGAGTCATAATATGCCCAGAATCACTAATCCTACATTTAAAAGCCTTTAAACCATCTGGGGTCATTTGGGAAATGTGAGGACAGGGTAGGGCTTTATTTTTTAACCTTTGGGTTGCTGTGCCCTTGGGGAGAGTTTCACACATCTGGGACAATCACTTCATCTAGATGAAGACACACTTTCCTTGAGTATTAGAATTTGTGATAACTATTGACGACATGTATGAAGAACATGGTACTAACCCTGCAACCCTCCACTCCACTCTCAGTTTTTAAAAATTTGTATTACTTTGAATTAGCTGCAATCAATTCAGCATCCTTTATATAATCCATTCATTTTTTTTGTTCTGTCAGTCACACTTTCAATCGATATTCAATAATTGGAGGAATTTTTCTCTAAGTAAGTTTGAGCATATACAGACATTAGTTAGATCAGGCAATGCATCTGGAGAAATCAGACTTCATAATCTAATATAGAATACTTTAGCAGTGTATAATAATATGGCTTCATTTCTCTGCATAGTACAATTTGTTCTAAATTTTAAAATAATGAAAAATGCAGATTCTGTAATAAAAATCATGAGAAATTTCAAAAAAGGCACAGCAGGAATACTGAAACAGCATATAAGTAGGCTAGATCACAAACATGACTAGAGGAACTGCAAAAAGCATTGCAGACAATTATACTTGTCTCTTTAAAATTCGGTGTCTTCTAATACAGTATCATCTGCTCCACACCATCTGCCAGCTGTGGAGTGAGTGAAAATAGCACATGCAGGTACCATAATATACAATCTAATTAGTGTACTAAACCTTAATTTATTGGAAAAATTGTAAATATAAAAACAATTACAATTTAACAAATCTATTCCTTTGCTGCTGTAATGAACACTCTGCATGTGTTGGCTTATTATGCATAGTTTTCTTTTTTACATTATATTGCAAGTTACCTTCGTTAATATATCACAGGGACAATGAAATTACACTCTACTACCTGTCTACACATTTCGTTCACATTTGCAGCCATAATCTGAATTCACTTGACAATGGAACTGCTTCATTGCAAATATGAGCAGAATTGAAAAGTTCTATGCCAATTTGGCATAAATTCTGAGGACAGCTTGAGGACTCACCAGAGATAAGACTACCCTGATGACTTTCACCATCTGAATAGAACAATTTAAAATAATTTATGTCCCATGACTGCTTTCAATGGATTCTTCCTTCTCTTTTAGTTTACGACTCCCTCTTTTCTATTTTCCATATTTTCTATTCTCCTTCCCCTCAGCTCCCCCTCGTCCCTCCTCCCTCCACTTTCTCTTTCCTCACATTCTGCTTTCTCCTGTTTCTTTCCCTCCTAATCTTCTTGGTTTACTGGGTAAGAGTGGATATTATTTTCCATCTGAGTGAGAGGCATGCTAATCAGTGTAGACTGGGGCCATTCTGGGGTCACTGGCATTCTAATTTGGATGTGTAATTCCTTTCTTTAACTTTATGGGATTCCTTCTCTCTTTTTTCTTCTCTCTCTTTTCTCTCTCCGTCCCACTTCTAATATTTCCAAAATTAAGCTATTTACTTAAAATAAAAAGGAGGCCAGCCATGTGGTTCAAGTGTAGAGCACTTGAATGAATGAGACTCTGCACTTAATCCTTAGCACAGCTTGACCCCTTCCTCCCCAGTAGGTTGGGGTTGAGGGGGAGGGTACCTCTCCCACAAAAGGAAGTGTTTGTTGTTGAATAGATCATTTTCAATCTTTGTACCCTAATTTAAAAATAACCTAGCTTGATGTTTCTAGATAATATTAAATACATAAATTTAGTATCTGGGAAAATTATGGGATATTGTGAGAGAAATTAAGCCTGGTTTCTAAATATACCCAAAATTTTAGTATCGCCTAAGCAAAACAGACCTTGAATGAAAAACATTTTGCAGATTGGTTTCTTTAAAGATCTTTCACAAATTTGTTCATTCAACATGATTCATGAAAAACCACATGTGAAGTTAAATCAGGTTGATGTTGATGTGATTTTGTGGTTTGGTTTGCAGGATGCCCTGAAATTCGACACATGCATGAACATTCAAGGCTTGTATAGAGATTGGCTTAAGTTTGGGTGGCTAGCCAGCCCATCATTGAAGGCAATAGTTTTGATGTGACAATTACTTTTAACTCCTCCTTTTAAAAGTGGAGACTGATCCTTCCCACCTTAAGTAAAGCTGAAATGATGGCATGGAACTTCTATGACATGTTCATAAGGATACTGCTGCCTCCTCTGTTGTCTTCCTCCTCTGTGGAGGAAGCCACACAATCTTTTCAGGACACTTCTTTCCAACACAGTATGTGCTATCTTGGTAGCTCATTCACCTCCTCCCCACCTCACAACTTCAAGGCTTAGAATAACTATAGCCCTTGAACAGCATCATGTCTGCCACTATAAGAGAGACTTGGAACAGAACCATCCATAAAGTTGCTCCCATAGTCCTGACTCAAATATACTGTCAGATAATAACACTTACTGTTTCAAATAAGGCTTAAGATCAATTTTATGGGATATTTGATAACTAATACAGTTTAAAAGTCCTACCAATTCTTTTATCACCACTTCCCAATCTTTATCATTGATTTTATACCTTTCCTATATCTTACTGCAGTTATTACAAATATTCACATTAATGTGTAAGAAAGTCATTTGCAGAAGTTTTTAAAAATAAGTTCTTATTTTATTTTCCATTACTAATCTCCATGGGAATAATGGCTGAGACCAATAGCAGCATGAATGCTGTATTTAAAAAAATATTCTGTCTGGGACTGGAGAGATAGCACAGTGGGTAGGGCGTTTGCCTTGCACGTGTCTGACCAGAGTTCGGTTCCCAGCATCCCATATGGTCCCCTGAGCACTGCCAGGAGTAACTCCTGAGTGCAGAGCCAGGAGTAAACCCTATGCAACATCAGGTGTCACCCAAAAAGAAAAAAAAATTCTGTCTATATGGCTATTCCAAATCACATGTAGCACAGGACATATGTTAGGTGTTAAAATATGGAATAAAGTCTAATGATTAATATTTCTCATTATTTCATGAATCTCATTAAGGACTTCAAAGGTAATGCTTAAAATGTTGTTAGTTCTTCCTGATTGTTAATAAATATATTTTATAAAAGCTGTTTGAAGTCCTAATAAATTGCACTGGTTAAAAAATGGATTTACTTGCTGATACTATCTGGGAAGATCTCAGAGAAAATGAAAATCAAGCAGTGTTCTCACAATCAGACTTCTGTAAGATTTCAATTCTGTTCTCATCGAATAGACTTCTCTGGCCTTTATTATTATGTTCCTCAAAGAATCAGCCTGGAGGACATATTTCTATCATGTACTGGGATTGTGTGGATTAATATCTCTGCAAAAAAATGGGTTTTTTTTTTTGCATCCCTTTAACACTGCTTCCTCTCCTCTTCTCCCTTATAAAAAGTATAATCTATAAATGTGCACCACTCCACACTGCCTTCTCTAAGATAAGATTCACCATCTCATTTTTCAATCAAGAGTGCTTTTACCATTCTTTTCTGTGCAGATAACTCCAGGTCCACCATATGCTTTTCTGTTGACTCTCTTTCTTCTTCTGGGTTAATACCTCACTGTTTTCTGTTTCTCGCTCCAACACTGTAAGAGTACATTTCAACTTTTGCAGAAGCTTCATCCGCCTTAATTCCTTCAATCTTTCTGTCTTTAAAATGTTGGATTAGAATTTGAGTCCCTTGGATTAGACCCCAGACTGCTGAATACACATCTTACTAGGTCAACTTTTCAGTTGTCTTTGCTACCTAACACAGAAAAACTTCCCCTTCAGTATAAATGATGCTCAAGAAGCTCCTCAGGGCTACATTCTTTATGCTTGTCTACAATTCCTGGTTCATGGAATTGTTGAAAACAGGAAGTTAGCATCTTCTGTGTAAGTACTCTCTGGACTACCCTGTTTTTTTTTTTTTTTGCACTGCCATGGGGTCTCTATGTGAGAAATTTCCAGTGGAACTGGAGGTTGGAATAGGTCCTACTTCTTCCAAGAAAAAATATTATCCTGTATTTTGTAATCTGAGAATTATAGATGGAGACTGCTACAATGACAACAAGATGAATCATGAAATTTTCAACCATGCTATGCCAACTGTGTGTCTTTCCTCATTTGTCTTTTGTTTTTTTCTTTTCTACATTTTCTCTTTCTACTCTCATTTCCTTATGTTGTATAGCTTTATTATGTGTAAATGTTTTAAGAGAGTGTGATATATTCCAACCTTACCTCTGTAAGTGCCTTTTATTTTTTGAAACTATGCAATGAGCATGTTCTTTCTGAAGTTGATGTTTCTGGCTCTCAAAGTACTTACTGAATTCTGGAGAACAGATAAAATTGGATGCTCCTTATACTCAAGAGACTAGCTGCAGAGGAAATCAATATGATGTACAAGTGAGGTGGAAGGTAGCCAGCTTTAGACATTAAGAAAGAATAAGTAAAAGTTTGAACACAATTGGTAGTGTTAATAGGAGTTTTTCAAGGGGATAAGAGAAGAATGGTGCCTGTGTGTGTGTTTGTGTATGTGTTTTGTGTGTGTGTGTGTGTGTGTGTGTGTGTGTGTAGAAAGCAAGAACAAGGCTGAATTGTTATAGTCATGGAACTGCTGGTAGAATAGTCCTGTTGGGTTCCTAAGTGAGAGAATTAGGAAATGCTAAACTTAAAATCAGAAAGCAGAAATGTAAATTAGAATATACAGAGTGAAGATTTTATTATTTAGAAAACTTTTGAAGATTAGGCAGTGGACTCATTGCATTTTCATGTTTGTGTTTAGTAAAAATAAAATAAAATCCATAAATGTCAGTTGAATTGAAGTGTGTTTTAAAATAACCCCTGTGACATTTACTGAGGAATTTGAGGGAATAATCACATTTATTTGTATAATACAGATCCAGACGCAGACTCAAATTGATGGGCTAACCTATGCTCTCCTTAGAGTATAAGATACAGTCACTGTCTATGTATAAAGTTTGTACATGTTTGATGGTCAGTTTATAGAAGTTTGACTTTGTTAATCTTGGCTAAAACTTTCGGAATACTTTCAAAACTATTCTATGTTTGGTTGACAACACATAATTAATGGTTTCTGGAGAAGTGCAGCATTTTGGTCAGGATGGACTATTCCCTTTTGAATTCAGTCTCTTTTGCTAAGATGCGGGAATGAATTTGATAACCTACAACAATACACAAGAATGTCCCATTCATTTTTTTAAGGGGATAGTAACCTTTTGGCTCAAGTGCTATCCAGCTGCAAGGAGAAGGCAGCATTTATCAGCATGGCTTGGACTGTGGAGCAACATATTGCTTGGCACAGAAAACACAAAGATGAGCTCTGTCCTGACCATTGAGAGCGCATCAAATGTGCAAATAAATGTGCAGAAATACAGAATTTGGGCTGTTGACTTTGTTGCTCTGGAGGGTTGTACACCCAAAGCTCATAAAATAAGGTATTGCTTTGTAATTTGGACAAATATCTTTCTGCTACTTTGATCTGTCTTCCCATTTGAGCCTTCATAGATGTTGGTTTCATTGTTTTATGTTTCCAAACTTGCTGCTTTCAGCTGAATTCATTGCACGATAAAACTAGTAATATGCAATTGCTCTTACTGTGAATTTTCTCCTATTGGATAAAGTGTGCTCATTTTCTTAAATCTCTGCTTCATTCATTCATTACTTAATCAACCAATAAATATTTTTTGAGAAAATAGAATTTGTCAGACTTTCTGCTGGACTTTAGGGATACAAATATGAATAAAATAGTCTTGTGTTTGTGAAAATAACACTTTAGTAAAAACATAATCACAATATAGTGGGACTTGATTTAGTGATACAGTGTTGAAGGAGAGCAGTAAATAAATGAGTACTTTTGAAACTGTTTTGTCATGGTTGAGATACGATAAGTTGGTTTCTTTTTAGGAGCTAATCACAAATAATTTTGTAAAGCAAAGGGTCTCTGTAAAAATAAATTTTTAAAAAGAATAAAAGAAAAGTTTGGCTCCTTATATCTATATATAGAGGAGTAATTTAAATGGAACCAGGAAAGTTAATCATAATTCCCTAAAGCTCAAACTTCATGAGCGTCCTAAAGTCCTACTAAAAAGGTAAATTCCCCCCCACCCCAACTTGGAATTATTTTACAACTCTCTCCTTTTTTCTATAACCACAAACATCAAGCAATATCTAAAGCATTTTTTGCTTGCCATATCTGTACTGGGTGGCTTGCCATTAGCATCCGGTGGGTGAAGGCTAGGGTTGATGCTCCTTTGCAGATTAGCTTTACCATAGCAAACCCAAAATATCAATATTGCAAAGATTGAACAACCATATTATAAAGAAATTGTAAGACATTTATGTAAATAATAGTGTTTTTACAAATACCAAAGCTTTTCTGAGTGTCAATTAGAAGAATTAGACTATAACATGAAGGAAATCTCCTTGTAGATTTACAATACTCTCTAGTGCCTTGTAATTTTGGGTTCCTACAAAATGTCTCACTTATATTCAATTATTTTAGAATTTAGGATATTTTCTCTATTTCCTAAAAAGTTTTTTAGCCTGATGGTAAATAGTGCTTCAATAATCATCACTGAGTGTAAAAGATTATGCATGCAGAAGGTTGTGTGTTCGAGGGCTCTCTGGACTGCTCTATCTCACGGCTCACATTCGATGCCCTAGTGCCATTGTGTGTGGCCTGGATTGAGACGGCTGTTGACCAAGGACAGACGAAGGAAGAGATGAGGGCCAGGCTGGTTGATCTTTGTAGCAGTTTATTACAAGGAAGTTTATCCCATAGAAGATATTTATGTTTTGGAGGGCCTAGGTTCTCTCAAGCACAAGTTCTCCTTGCTAGTCTCTCCGTGGTCCATCTTTCAGACTTCCTCTCTCCTTCTCCAGCTCCCTTCTAGTCTGGGCTGACACTCCACCCAGTTAGGTAGCCAAATCAGCATGAGAAAGCCCTTCCTGACTGCCCAAGGGCAAAATACCTCTTAAGGTGTTTCTCTCTTTTCCTCAGTCTGATAAACTATCAACTATTCCTGAGGTTATGCAGGAAGGACAGAACAGTGTTATCCTACAGCTGAGGGCTTCCCAAGTCCCTATGTATGATGCTTTCATACCCCTCTCTTCTTATGTTTACCTGTACTTGTGGTACAATCTGCGCAGCTTCCGTCTATTCACACAGTATATTTCACTTTCCCGTCTTTTTTTGACCACTTGGTTGCCCAATCCCTGTTCCCCATGCATGTCTTTCAGCAGTCATAATTCTCAGCTGATTTAGAAGGTCTGATTTTAGTGAGCACATGTCTTGGAAGAATCATGGCATTTTCTTGCAAGTTATTGTGTTCTCTTACTGAGAGATATCTATGCAAGTCTCAAATATGAAATACTTGAATACTCCCGGGCAACACTACCGAAGATTACCTTCTACACTTCTGTACATTTATTTTAGAATGAAGAAAGCTATAAATAGTGGATTATCCCCTCTTCTCAATGGTGACTCCATATCTTTAGAGAAAAAAAGCTGAGTGATTGGGAAACTCCTTTCCTAATTTATAAGTTGACTGAGAACTCTACTCACTGCTATCAAGTTTATATAATAATAAATTTGTGGTTCACATAAATAATATATAGGCTACAGATTATTAAAAAATTGTAAAATATTTAAAAGATTCTATATACCTCTTCACTATTATGTTTAAGGAATATTCTTGTGATTTATAATGATCATAGTCAAATTATATTTAATAAAGTATAGTAACAATGAAAATGACTAACATTTATTAGCCTGAAACTATGTCTCATTTTGTTACATACAAGGTGACATAAGTTAGGTGACTTGTCACTTTGTAGTTTTTCAAAAACTATACATGGGGCATCAGAATGATAGCACTGAGAGTAAGGGACTTGCTGTGCATACTGTTGACCTGAAGATTGATTTCGGGCATCCCGGATGGTACCTCAGAGCCTTTCATGAATGATCCATGAGTGCAGAGCCAGGAGTAAACCTTGGAGAACCACCAGGAGTGGCCCCAAAGCCCAAGAACAAATACACCAAACTATACTCGGATGTGATTTTATTTTATTCTTTTAGCCACTGAAGACAATGTACTTTAGATTGTCTTTAAATGTCACTGTCACTGTCACTGTCCTCCCGTTCATCGATTTGCTTGAGCGGGCCCAGTAACATCTCCATTGTGACACTTGTTACTGTGTTTGGCATATCGAATATATCACGAGTAGCTTGCCAGGTTTTGCCATGTGGGCGAGATACTCTAAGTAGCTTGCTGGGCTCTCTGAGAGGGGCAGAGGAATCTAACCTGGTCAGCTGTGTACAAGGCAAACACCCTACCCTCTGTGCTATATCACTCCAGCCCAGTTTTTAAATGATGTTGTATAATCCTCAGAGTCAGAAAATTAAAGAAATTTTTATTGAGCACTGATTGATTAGTAAAGGGCCTGAAAAATTTTTACAGATCAATAGCTAATCGGAGTGAGAATCATCTTTATTATGTGAATAAGTAACCATACTCTAAAAGTTTAAGTTATAGCTATACAAGTCATCATAGTTATTTAAAAAACAGGAACCTTAAATATAGGCTGTAGTTATTTAAAATCACCACTAACTAAAATGTCATCTATCTTTACTGTGTTTTATAAATAGAGAAAGGTCATTTGAACACATTGCCTGATTCTTTTGAAGCCCTCTCTCCATGATTCCCTATTTTTAGCCTTTACATGTGACTGTAGTTGTAACTATACTTAATCTCCTGTCATAATATATATGGTCCTGTATAAAATGTTCAGTGGAAAAAAGATAAATTGCATTTAGAGATGCTGTGTAGATTCATTTTTATATAAATCCTGTACATAAATGTTTGAAAATTTAACAATATCTGTATTTGTATAAAAATAGATTAATTGTGATTAACTTCTGACCCAAAGACTCTAGTCTTACTTTGAATGTGCTTGGCATATTAACAAGAAATTCTCTCTTTGATAATTTAATTGCCCATACATCACATTAAGGGCAAAAGCAGGCTCTCTTCTTTGAGGCGTGTGTTTGGGGACTTCTGTTCAGATTTTAGAAGCAAGAGGTATATAAGTCAGTTACTTTCACTTCTTGGCATTCTGGTGGGACCACTCACATTCTCATTGTTTTCCTTTTCTAAATCAGTCAGGCTGGTATGCTCTGGACTTCACAGACCGCTGTAGCCTGTGATTTCATAGCTCACCAATATTCCCTTTAAAGACTAAATCATCCTGACATGCAACACTGTAGTCTAGTAAATGGTAATCAAGCTTCCAAACTTATGGTTATTTGTAGTTGTTCCACGGGTCTCTATCCACAGAGTGTGTCAGGAACACTTTCAACACTTCCATAACTGTGTCTGCATTGGCCTCTCCTTTCAAGCCTGTCTCCTATCCATGTGCTGACAACTTATTGCCCAGCTGCAGCCTCTCTTCCAGAGGAGGAGAACTTGCTCTCCTAGGAGATCCGCTCATGACAACAGTCCTCCTGGATTCCCCTTTCATGTCCCTAAACATCTGTTCTCAAGCCTTCCCAACGCAGTGCCCATTTAAGGCTTCAAGTCTCTCAGTTGAGTATTCTGAGCACTCTTCCCTACCGACCCCTCACAGCCTGGAATTCAGGAATCCAAATATAGTTTTAGGCATTTTTTAAAAACATAGGAGTTTGGAAGAAAAATAAAATGATTTCTTAATTAAGTTTGGTCTCAAGACTATTGTCTACTATACACTAATTAGAATTAGACATCAAGTTTATTATGAAATATAAAGTAAATTTTTAGTTCTAAGATCTCTAATTTTGAATGATGGTAATATGGCTTTGGGAATATAACACTTAACTTTAAGTAAAGAAATATAACTATGCAACAAAACATATATGTAGTCATATATATGGTATATAATCTGTAATTTATATATAACTTCCCCTGTTATAATATTGACTTGTAAGTTTTAAGGTGGAAATAAAAAATCTTGCCGCAAAGACCTCCCTAACACCAATAAAATACCTATAAATATGTTTAAATAACCTCAACGCTATCCTTAAATCACCTAAAAATAGTATTAACTTCAATATGTAAAATATATTTTACAAGTTCAGTGCATTATAAAGGCTTATATAGTGTACACATTTATGAGTTATTACATAAATTTCTTCCACACAATTAGTCCATCAATAGGTCTTGTCAGTTTTCCTTCACATTTTCAAAGTAGTAGTTGATGTCTGGCTAAACATTTTCTGCTTGTTATAATTCAGATGTCTAGTGCTGTTGGAGTTTAAGCAGAACTTGAATTCCTACTACAGAAAGTAATTTTTATTATTGTATATATTGTTTTAGAACCTTCCACCCCAATAATAAAGCAATCTTGCTATTTGTTGTTATTTCCACTTTCGGTCCCTTTTTCTGTTATTTTGTAAGGCCATATTTTTTCTATGTATTAATTAATTTTACAAAATAATAAGGTCATTGCTTGCAAATTTACATTTTACTCAACACAATTCACAACTCTTTATTTTCATTGGTTCCAGTAGAGCAGAGAAGTCCTGAAAAATGTGCTTTTACCTCTTTATTCTTGTCATCCTGTGTACTTCAATTGTCATTTCAAATATGTGCACTATCATCTATAATAGAGGTGTAAACATGATGCAAGCAAGAATGGCAATTACTTAATTAAATGAAAAACATAAACAGGGAGGCAGAAAATAATGTCATCAATATTTTTTCATAATGTGAAAGCTATAAATTCATGTTTATTTATCAACATTCCTATGTAGGACAAATAATTCTTATGATTGTATATCAGCTGACTAGAGTTAGTTACCATTTTTTCTTATATAAAACACAATCATACGAATTCTAAATTTGATGCATTAAATTAGAATTCAAAGGAGTTTGAATATAAAATCCTTCAAGTTCTGCAGACTTTTTCTCAAGCACTTTTCTTGTAGTTGATCCATATTCTTCACTGCTTCTGGCTTTGTATTCAGGTATCATTCCTAGCAGTGCTCAGGAGAACTTAAAGTGCTTGTTATTAAATAGGGGTTAGCAACATGCAAGACTCTAACTTTATACTCTCTCTCTAGTCCTTCCTCAAAACTTTTACAATTGCTTTGCTCATGCTACATTGCCAAATACTCACTCATCTCTTATTAAATCTACAGTGCCTTTGTCTTTTACATTTTATGTTGTACTAAAGGAACTGTACTTTTTTCCTACTTTCTTCTCTACTTGATTTGAAACTCCCTAGCTAAGAATTTTATCTATCTTCTATCTGTGTCTCAGTACCAAACTAGTGACTAGTCTTGCCAAGAAATTCTGTTCAGTGAGTGAAAGAATGCAGATGTGTGTAGCTTAAAAGAGTTATTTTCTCTGTTGTCATATTATTACCACTATCCTGCACTGTCAAGTGTGGTTTCCACTAAATTCACATTATGGATATGGTGTTTATATCAATTAATTAGAAATAACCATGAAAACTAAAGTATGTCAGTTCCGCCAGTAGTAGCATTGGGGTTCAATAGCCACCAGTGTTTGCTGACTTCCAAACTGAATGATAAAGATAGAAATACATTCATTGCCTCCTACCTGTCCATGTTCTGATGGTAGCATGTGCAGTTCCTCTGGCAACTCTGGGTTGTTATGTTACATTGCAAATATTCTCTCTGCCTCTTCTCTCTACTCCTTCTGATGATTGGTAGTCCTATTTTGTTTTTCCTACCCCAAGAAATAATATAGCATGCCTTTCCTTTCTTCAAACAACTTTGCTGATAAATTTTGCTCTTCCTATTGGTTTGTGGCTTCAAGCTTTGTTAACACATTTTTATGGAAAGTAGTTTGCTTTAACAGCTTTGATGTTGAGGGCTATTTGAGATAAAGACTGAAGTTTGCTGGTTTAAACCCCATTCACACAATCTCAATTGCAAACACCCTTATCCTTGGTTATCCGGAGATGCAATAACACAGAGCTTCACAGTTGATTTCTCTAAATAATAGTGCTGTACTCTCTGAGGTGGCTCTGGTTTGGAATAACACAGAAACATTTAACTGTTCATGATGTTTCAGTGAGAACTGAAGCTCCCTAGTCAAATAATATTTGCAAAAACATATAGATTTTAAGAAATGATCTATAAGTAGTCTTGAATTTGTCTTTCTTTGCTATCTTTTCGTGAATCATAACTGAAGCCATTGGTCTGAAGATAATAAAACAGTTACTTTCATCTAAATTGCACTTTGTGGTTACAGATGTGTTCAGAGAATTCACTCTTTTTTTTCTAGGAAAGAGTCATAGTTGGCATTTCTAATCAGCTAAAAAAAAATGAATCAGGAGATGCTTCAATTTTTTATCCAAACACCCAGACAATCTTTTACAGCTTTTGTAAAGTGTGTAATATATTTTAGTGACTTTATTATATCACAATTCAGAGTAATTTAAGATTGGGTTGTAGGTGACAATATTTTGTAATTTTATATTTTTGTTTTTGTCATATTGTTTCTTTTACCCATCTAATCATTGCCTCACTTAAAAACTTAAAATTATGTATTAAAAATTTATAGGTTAAAATAAATGTAAGAGAACTTTTTTTGGGGGGAAGCATATGGTCCTCTAAAAGTGCTTAGGAGGTTTGGAGACTCTTAAGTGACTCTTGCCCCCAAAGGGTAACAGTTAAGTACAAGATTCTGAGGACTATGTGGTGTTGGTAATCAAACTCTACTCACTATACTATAATTCTTAAAGAACACATCCTTAATAATTAATTAGTTAATCAATTTGCTCGAGCGGGCCCAGTAACGTCTCCATTGGAGATTTTGTTGTTACTGTGTCTGGCATATCGAATACTCTCGGTAGCTTGCCGGGCTCTCCGAGAGGGGTGGAGGAATCGAACTCGGGTCGGCCCCAGAACTGCTAGGAGTTTACTCTTTACTCTGTGCTCAGCAATCAATTCTAGTGGTGCTCGGGGGACTATATGAAATGCTGGGAATTGAACCTGGGTCAGCCATGCACAGAGAAGCTCCTGACATATTGTACTATCACTCAGGCCCAGGATGCATATTTTCATTTATTTTTATTTTTATTTTTTATTTTTGTGTGTGTGTGAATCCAAGTTTTATTTTTTTCCATTTTTTTTATTTAATTATTTTTTTTATTAGTGAAACACCATGAGGTACATTTATAGACTTATAAATTTTTGTGCTTGGGTTTCAGTTATACAATGATCAAGTACCCATCCCTCCACCAGTGCCCATCCTCCCCCACCACGAGTCGTAGCATCCCTCCCATCCCCCATCCCCCTCCCCGTCCTACCCTGCCGCTGTGGCAGGGCATTCCCCCTTGTTCTCTCTCTCTTCTTTTGGGTACTGTGTTTTGCCAGAGAGGCATTGAGTGGCAATTATGTTTGGTCTATAGACTACTTTTAGCATGTCTCTCCCACCCTGGGAGGGTCTTCACAACACCCTTTATTTGGTGCTCTCTTCTCTATCTGAGCTTCCTTTTCACCTAGCACATGTGGCTGGCCTTCAAGTCATGGAGCAAAATTCCTGGTACTAATCTGAGCCCTTCCTGGGTGTTAGTCTCCCGTTTTGTTGCTTTATGTTCCCCAGATGAATGCAATCTTTCTGTGTCTATCCCGCTCTTTCTGACTCATTTCGCTTAACATGATACTTTCCATGTAGTACCACTTGTATGTAAATTTCATAACTTCATCTTTTCTAACAGCTACATAGTACTCCATTGTGTAAATGTACCAAAGTTTCTTTAACCAGTCATCTGTTCTTGGGCACTCAGGTTTTTTCCAGATTCTGGCTATTGTAAAGAGTGCTGCAATGAACAAACAATTGCAGATGTCACTTCGACTATACCTTTTTGCCTCTCTGGGATATATTCCCAGGAGTGCTATAGCTGGGTCAAATGGGAGATCAAATTCTAATTTTTTGAGAATTGTCCATACTGTTTTCCAAAAGGGTTGGACCAGCCTGCATTCCCACCAGCAGTGAAGGAGGGTCCCTTTCTCACCACATCCGCGCCAGCACCTGTTGCTTTTGTTCTTGTGGATGTGGGCCAGTCTCTGTGGTGTGAAATGATATCTCATTGTTGTTTTGATCTGCATCTCTCTGATGATTAGTGATGTAGAGCATTTTCTCATGTGCCTTATTTTCAGAGTACATATTCTCTGCAATTTAACTTTATTCTCACATTGGTCCACACATTCCCATTTTGTAGACAATTTTGTGAATTCCTAGCTTTAGAGAATATCTGAAGAATACATTTTTTAGATTAGCCTTTCTCCTCCTTTTCTTCCAATTCATCTCATTTTATCTCTTCCCTTCTCGTTCTCCTGATACTCTTGACTTCTAAATGTTCTTCCTTATTTTCTGTCTCATCCTTGCTGACTTTTCTTCTATATCTCTCCCCACTTTCATGTCTCTTAGATATTTATAAGCAAACATTAAAAATACACAGTTTTGTGTGCTTGTTTTTAGAATTGGCTAATCCTACATGTAGTGGAAGAGGTAATTTAAACAGCAAATCCATTGTCAGCACCATTTATCTTGCTAATTACTGGACTGATGAATTATAAAGGGTGAATAGGCATAGCTCCAGGCTCTTACAGATGTAGAATCCAACAGGAGTAATGTTCAAAATCTTCATCAGCATTGTCTTGGGTGCTTTAGCACAGTCATAACAAGAAATTTCTTCTTACCATGAAATATTACATTTACCTTGGTAACAACCAATGAGGTAGCAGGCACTAAAGTACAGAAAGTTTGCTGAGGAATTGGATCTTGGTTCTACCCTCCTAGACAGGACTTCTTGAAAGATGTTTGTCCCTGTTGCTCTTTTCATTGTTCTTCAAACAAGAGTGATGAGATCTGTCTTTGGAATCACAATAATTGAAAGTGCTGTATTAAGGCACAGGCATGCCACATGTCCTAACATGGATATAGTGACTCACTGGAAAAATAATTTGATCACAAATGTCAGTGATGTTCCATTTCAAAAGTGTTGCTAGAGGAGTTCAAGGTTTTTTTTTTTTTATCTAAAGAATCTCTGCTTAATCCAGAAGCAGGCAAACCACCTCCACCAGCAAGCTCACCTTTTCGGTAGAAACAGCACCATTTTTGCTTTTAACCTTCCAGGTTTTGAAAACCAGTCTGGCAATTTCCTCTTCAGTTTTTCACTATTGCCAAGATGATGTCAGAATGATTCCAATGGTGTTATATTAGGAAATGATGAACAGGGACAGGGGCTAACTTCAGCAGCTTTAACTTGACTGTGTTTCAGTGCAATATACAGTGGAGTTTTTTCCTAATCATAAAACTTATGCTTTTGACACACAAAAGAATCTCAGAACCAAGCAGCTCAGGGCAGAGATGACTTTGGACTTTGCACCAGGTCCATCTCACAAGGGTGCTTCAGGCAAGATCAGGCATTGTCCCTCCACCTGCCCCATAGGAATCCCAGAAGCTGCGAACTTCCAGAACCCAACAAAAAGCCCAATAATTGGGACTAGTGACAGCAAACTTCAGGCCTCATGGAATAGGATATGGGCCAGTCCTTCTCATCTCCCTGCTCCCAAGGGACCCTGAATGTCATGCCCAAGATCTGTCTCCTGTAGCCATTTAAGCTCACAAACGGCCATGATCCAGATCCACATGTGGACCCATGATCCAAAAATGAACCTCGGAAGCGAGCAGCTCAATGCAGAGATTTCTTCAGACCCTAATTATCTAAAATTTTAGATTTCTAGAAGTAGATGGCCAACACCCTATGTTATACACAATAGTCATACAAGTAAATTATTTAGCATCCACCTGTTCAGTAGGTTTGAGTGGTGGTGAGAAATTCAAAATAATGGTACTGTGATGGTGTGATGATGGTGGTACTGGTGTTGAAATATTGAATGTAATCCATTATTGTGAACAATTTTAAGGAAATTAAAAAGTTAAAAAAATCCTAACTGTATCTAAGGACTGGAGAGATAGCACAGTGGGTAGGGTGTTTGTCTTGCACGCAGCCAACCAGGTTTGATTCCTCCGTCCCTCTTGGAGAGTCTGACAAACGACCAGGAATATCTCACAGGCACAGCAGAGTCTGGCAAGTTACCTGTGATGTATACAATATGCCAGAAACCGTAACAAGTCTCACAATTTGTTGTGAGACGTTACTGGTGCCCACTCGAGCAAATCAATGAACAACGGGAGAACAGTCATGGGGAGCTTGCCAGGCTCTGCCGTGTGGGTGAGATACTCTTGGTAGCTTGCCAGGCTTTTTAAGAGGGGCGGAGGAATCGAACACGGGTTGTCCATGCGCAAGGCAAATGCCAAACCCTCTGTGCTATTGCTCCACCAGTGAAAAGGGAGGGGGAGAGGGGAGGAATATTTTAAGTCGTGTTTAAGTTTTATTACTTTTAACATTGTGCTTGCTTATGTGATGATTAATGATGTTGTTAAAATTATCTCTCTCATTTTAGTGATGAGTAAAACATTTGAGAGTAAAAGGCCCTCCCATTGATCATCGATTTGCTCGAGTGGGCCCAGTAACGTCTCCATTGGAGACTTTGTTGTTACTGTGTCTGGCATATTGAATACTCTTGGTAGTTTGCCGGGCTCTCCGAGAGGGACAGAGGAATCGAACTCGGGTCGGCCATGTTGGCTGCATGCAAGGCAGACGCCCTACCCGCTGTGCTATAATTCACTAAAGATAACCCAACAATGCTCTGAGAAGCTATACATTTTGAGGCAGTATAATACAGAATATGTCACGGATAGCTTGCCAGGCTTTGCCGTGCAGACAAGATACTCTTGGTAGCTTGCCAGGCTCTCTGAGAGGGGCAGAGGAATTGAATCTGACATATTCGATATGCCAAATACAGTAACAACAAGTCTCACAATGGAGACATTACTGTGCCTGCTCGAGCAAATCAATGAACAACGGGAGGACAGTGGTACAATACAGAAAGATTGTATGCTGTTAGGAAATGTTAGATATATCATTTCTCCCATGCAAAATCTTACATTCTTGTGGTGGGTGCACAAAGGATATATATTATTAGCTAGTCTCCAAAAAAAAAGCATAGAAAATGTCTCTCACCCTGATGGAACCTTGAGATGACTCCCGACAACTGCTCTCGGCTACTACTTAAGCTCCTTAATGGCCGTGATCCAGAAACACACAAAAGAATCTTGTAATCTAGCAGCTTGCTGTAGAGATCTCTCCAGACCCAAAATTAAACATAGAATTATTTTTGATGTAGAAATTCCTTTTCTAAGTATATTCCTTTTCTAAGTAAATTCCTTTTCTAAGATTAAATAATCATTTTAGAATTCCAGGAGTGACATCATATGCTTATTCATAAAAAGCAATAAAACATAAATTGTCTAGCATTGCCTTTTCAGCAGGTTTGAGTGGTGGCGGGAAAATTCCAAATAATAAAGTGGTGGAACTGGTGTAAAATATTGTATGAAATCAAAGTAGAGAGAGAGTATTGTGGGAATTGTCTACCACATAGGCAAGGAAAGGTTTGGGATGGAAGGGGTGGATACTGGGAACTTTGGTGGAGGAAAATGCGTACTGGTGAAGGGATGGCTGTTTGATCATTGTATGATCAAAACTCAAACATGAAAGTTTTGCAACTGTATCTCATGGTGATTAAGTAAAAAAAATAATAAATTACTTAAAAAATGTTATGCTGGTAAACTTGAAAATGATAGTAAATCCAGTTTTGTTAAGAAGAGTATTTTCAGAATTTTATAATTCAACTTTTTACATAGGTTTCCCATTTTTCTATGAATTTTTATTTTGGGTATTATTTTTATTATTTTAAAGTATTCATAAAATAAAGTTTATCATAATAATCATGCTTAAGTGTATGTTTTCATTAAGTAAATTTAAATTGTTGTGCAGCCATTACCATCCTCAGTCTTCTGAATGACTCATCTGGTAAAATTAAGCTCCCATGCCCATTAAACATATACTCATACCACTCACTTTTAGAATCTTAAACCTATTATTCTATTTTCTGTCTTTATGAATTGGACTATTTTAGACATCTCATAAAATTGGAAAATAAGAGCATTAATTCTTTTCTGACTAACCTTTCACTTAGCATAACGTTTTCAAGATTCATTCTGGTTGTCACAAATATCAGAATTTTACTTCTCTTTCTTTTTCCTTGACATTGATGATTGATTTTATTTATTTTTTCAACTTTTATGAGGCATTGTAATTCACAAAACTGTAAATAATACTGTCAAGGATACAATATTCTAATGCTACGCCCACTAACAGAGCATTTATTTCATTCTACAATGTCTTAGGGTTCCCCATGGTTCTTCCTCTTGGTAAGCTCAGTTCTATAGACAGACTTCTTTTTCAGGATAAATATAAATGCATAACTGCATTTATAGATTATTCTATCAATAAACATTTGGTTGTTTCCTCCTCTTGCATATAGTGAATGCTGATGCTATGAGTATGGGTGTACAGGTGTATTTTAGTCACCGCATTTAGTTTCCTGGTGCATATACTTAGAAAAGGAATTTCTACATCAAAAATAATTCTATGTTTAATTTTTAAAGAAAATTCTGTAGAGTTTTTAATAGAATGTATCATTTCACATTTCTATAAGATATCTAAATTTTCCCTTCCTCCTCCTCCTCCTCCTCCTCCTCCTCCTCCTCCTCCTCCTCCTCCTCCTCCTCCTCTTCTTCTTCTTCTTCTTCTTCTTCTTCTTCTCCCATCTCCTCCTTTTTCTTCTCCTCATTTTTCTCCTCCTTTTTCTCCTTCTCCTTTTTCTCCTTTTTCTATTTCTCCTCCTATTCCTCCTTTTCCTTCCCCTCTTCCTCCTGCTCCTTCTCCTTATTCTTCCATTCAAAAATCTGTATCTCCACTTTGAAATAATCTCCACTTTAGATTCCTGTCATTGGGTGAGGAACACATTAGGAATTAGGAAAATTAGGAGTGACAGCCTATCTTTGTTTTCAAAGTAATAATCATTCTGATGATGTGTAGGGGCATTCATTATAGTTTTTCAATATTTGCATATTGCGTTGTCTAAGGACTACTTAGTGGGGTTATTAATCCTAGGCTGTTTACTCCTCCTTTGGTATCACGGGTTCTTCAGTCCTCAGTTCAGGGTTTCCATTTTCTCCATCATGCTTTATGCATGTTCAGGTTGATTTTCTAGGGACCTCCTAGCATATCCTTATTTCTTCTAACGGGGATTATCTTTGGGCTTGGCAGCTAGCCAAAGATATACTTTTGTACATTGTCTAAACTTCTGCACTCAATATTTATTTGTTCTAATAATCTGCTCTACTATTTATTCTAATAGCAAGAATAGTACTAAAAGTTCTAAGCAGGACATATACAGCGTGGCACTGATGGTGTAATAGGAGCAAAGCAAAAACATCCTCTAAATCCAATGTAATATAACAGATTTTTCTACATATTCACAAAGTTTCCGTGTTTTTGAAATTGATAAATATTTCATTTTTAATGCCCATAAAATCAGATCTCATTTCACCTATTTCAGAAGTAAAAATAAGAAATTCTTTTTAATAGTCCTTAGTATGAATTTCTGCAGGAAGAATTAGCCATCAATTTGAGTATTACACATAAAACAGCAATAAATATGATATTCATAATCCAAAATGAGCCTCATCAGCCATTTACAAAGAACACTTAGTTTATTTAATGGAGTTGTTTCAACACATTGCTGTGAAGATAATGACTCCAGCCTGATCATTTTAATGAGGGGATAGCCATTGGGTAGGCATTAAGTCTTACCTTCATAAGCTTATTGAGAAGATAAAACTTGAGGCTTTTTTCTTTTTTATAGAAAATAAAATGAATGTCAGAAATACTTATGCTAAAAGATGTGTATAATTTGTTAAGAAAACCAAATTATTCATATCTCACTATGTTTATCTAGGAAATTTAAGATATTTTGAACTTTCCACCTTCCAACTTTTTAAAACATTCATGATCTGAGTTGGGGGAACAATACTTTTTAACCTCTGGTCTATTGAGACCCATACCTGTAAGCAATTTTCTATCTGAACAATTCGGAGCTCTAAATAGATCATTTCAGAGAGAATTTTTATGTATTTATTTTTTACAAAAGCCCAACTTACCAAAAATATATAAATAAATAACAACTGAGTAGCTCTGCCCAAATATTTCAGTTCCCATGATAGGGACTCATATATTTGGAATCCAGCTATTTATGAGTTTGATTTTTACTTTTTCAAACTTATGAAAGATACATTAAGAGAGCAGGAGTTAGTACTTTTCAGAGAAAAACATCATTATTTGGGAGAAATTTCTTCTCTGAATAGTTTTATTTATAAATATTTTGCTATATTTTATCTCCATATATTCAGATCCCAATATCTTCATAGAATGTTATTTCAGTGCTGCATCAAATTTGTTCTAAATTGGAAAGTAATTAATTCAATTGGGGAAAGATAATATACAAAATTGTGAGAAATATATTTCTATTATTTTTAAGAGATTTAGCTTATGTTATTCTTTTCTATAAAAATCTATAAATAATTCTTTGCTTTCAATTTTTTATCACATTTAATTTTTCATTGAGATTAACTGGGAACTGGAGCTTATCTCAGTGACTAAAAGAACCTGCTTTGCAAACACAAACTCATGACTGTATTCCCTAGTGCTAACTATCTGTGCTAAGCATCATATAAGTAATTTTCCCAAGTGGGACAAGTCTGAGATTTCTGTTGTCTCTGAGCACCATCACTAAAGAATTTGAACTCCAATAATCATTGCAACTAAAGATGTGAATCAACTCTACAAAGTGTGTGTGACACACTCTAGTTGCAGAGCCACAAAAAGGAAATGTAAGGGGAAAAATAAATTTTGAAAAGTAAAAAAAAAATGAATTTTGTGTATAATAGATATGTAACATTGTGTAAATTTAAGGTATATAATAATGCTGATTTGATGCATATAGATTGTAATATAATAACACAGTAACACTAGAAAATCTTTTTGTCACATAATTCGTATTTCTTGCTGAGAAATACTATCTACAAATACAACTATTCTTTTAAATTTTAAGTATATAATATAATTTATTTTTATGTATTTTTAATAATTTTTTTATTAATGAATCACCATGGGGTAGAGCTACCAACTTACAAACTTTCGAACTTGCGTTTCAGTCATGCAATGATCTAGTACTCATGCCTCCACCAGTGCCCATTCTCCACCACCACTGATCCCATTATCCCTCCCATCACCCCACCCCATCCCCACCCTCCGCCTCTGTAGAAGGGCACTCACTTATGTTATCTCTTTCCTTTTGGGTATTGTGGTTCGCAATAGAGGTATTGAGTGGCCATCGCGTTCAGTCTATAGTCTACATTTGACAGGCATCTCCCAACCGGAGAGGGTCCTCCAAACACTCTTTACTTGGTGGTCCCTTCTCTATCTGAGCTGCCTTTTTCCTCAGCATATGAGGCCAACTTTCAAGCTATGGAGCAAACCTCCTGGTGCTTATCTTTACTATTCTTGGGTATTAGTCTCCTATTCTGTTACTTTATATAATATAATATTTTAGACTGTAATATAAAGTTTTGTATTAGGTCTCCAGCTGCAGGTTAAAACATCTTTATATTTCCTTCTCATCCTTATCATCCTCTTCTTATCCTGATTTTTTTTTAGATTCCACATATGAGAACACACTATTTGCTTTTTTTCTACCTGAACAGTTAGAAAAATGTTCTATACAGTTGCTACATTTTTTAAATTTTATCTTTTCATGGATGAATAGTTTTCTCTTCCTTGTCATACCTTCTTTAGTCATTCATCTGCCACCAGACACTTTGATTAAAACATCATTCCTCTCCTATTCTGAGAACAAATGCATTTTACTTCCCTTAAGGTGTGTGAGTTGTTCACCATATCCAGTTTTTTATCTTTGACCACACCATCTAAATAAGCACCATATAAATTTTCTATCATCGTTCTCCACTCCTGCATACCATTTTCTTAATTTAAACAAATAAAATAAATTTTTAAAAATTTATTTTCTTGAAGTTTTTTCATCTGAATATTTTGTGTCTTTCCTTTAAAAAATAGAAACTCCAACTTAAAGGTGTTACTTACAATGAATGTTCAGATATGCTCATTACATGATATGCAGTCGATAAATATGTGTTAGATGAATGAATAAGTGAATCCAGGGATAACTCTAAATTTAATGTGATTCACCTTAAAGAATCTTAGCCCATTGAGAAGTTAATAACAAAATAAACCCTCACATGTACATTGAAATCCACCCTTTGGATTTAAAAGAATCATATATTTTTTTATTTCACTGAGTTTTGAATTCATGGTATTAAGGACACTAACCAAGGATATTGTTTTACATTAATTTTAAATTTAAGTTTGAATTCACATCTCATGACTTTTCATTAACAGGAGGGATGCTTCTGCATGTCTTTTCTTTAGTTGCCATAAAAGAATAGTTTCTAGATAATGTGCTTTTAAAAAGTAGACATCTCAAAGACAATCATCACAAATATTGCTGAGGTTACACCCGTTTTTGAAAACATGACTTGTCTTATCTATTTCTGTGGTCTGTATCTCTAAATATTCTCAAGAGTTCCAAGGATGTTTATTTTTTGATTTAGTCATCTGAAATCCTCTGACTAGTAGTACAAACGCACACTGAAGTTCAAACCTATACGAAGTTTGTTGCTGGTCAAGTTTTTTCTTATTTCCCCTTCCCCAGACTCCTTTTCATAGCCCCAGTCAAGCAGACAGATTCAGGGAATTCAATACTAACAATTAGAATTAGAAAACTAATAATTGCTGTACTTGGTGTTGTGGAATTGCATTATAGAAATACAAAGCATATGTCTCTTTTTTTACTTCAGAGACTGTGGCATAATAAAAATTTACTGGGAAGGTAAACAAAATTAGAAAAGGTAAACTAGAATTTCTATTTTAGGTTCTGTCTCAGACTAGCAAATGTTTAGCTGAGCAAACTGTTGCTTCTAGCATTCCACTTTCTTATGGGTAACTGGAAGATTTTGGATTTAATCAAAGAAAAGGTCTAATTTAGCTTTAACATTCTACTTTCTAGGAAATAACAATTTAATTGGAAATACAAGATGAGACATAGCACTGCTCTGTTAACGTACTTCAAATTCTTGAATAAAGGTATGAATGAAACAGAGCTGGATTTACTAGTTTGTAGGACAACGTTATTATGAACAAAATTGTTTCATGACTGCACTAGGAAACTCACAATGATGAGACTTAAATACTAACAATATTTCACATTTTCATATTATTTTAAAATATTATAATATTTAAAATATTTAATGTTTTGGGGAGGAGTGATAGTCCAGTGGGTAGGGCATTTGACTTGCAAGCAGCTGACCCAGATTCAATTTACAGCATCCTATATGGTTCCCTGAGCACTGCCAGGAGTAATTCCTGAGGGCAGATCCTGGAGTAACCTCTGAGCATCGCTGAGTGTAGCCCAAAGAGTAAAAATCAATTCCATGTTTTAATTCTTATATGATCCCATACCTGAGTTTTATCTTTTATATTTGTGTATATATATATATATATATATATATATATATAACACATACACACATATTGTTATTTATTTGAAATGATTACTTTTTTTGGAATGTTCTTTATTTGTGTTGTTTCTTTTAAGTAAGTTTAGTTATTGAAGGAACCAAAATTGGTGCATGTATTTGTAAAAACAGTCATGAACTAATTGTTGAAAAGTTATGGTTGTATTTCAATGAAACTTTTATTACCAAAACTCTGTGTAGAATTTGATATATTCTGCAGATCTTTGATTTAGGGTTTTTGGTGTGAAGCTCTTCAACTTTCATCTTTCTAGTTAATAATAAGTTATATCCATCTGGTTATACAGGTCAATGAGAAAATATATTTTGCAGTATGACCTTCAGAAACTGTTAAGTTAGGACATATTTCAAGTAATTTTAAAAATAATTTTATCATCTGTATCTGTGTAAAATAAATAAAATAGATGCTTAAAATTACAACCATTTATCTCTTCAGTTTGCCTGCTCAGGAGGTATGAAAAATCTAGGCTGCATCTGTTGATTCAGGATCTCTTAAGACTGCAATAAAATTGTAAATTGGGACCGCACTCCTCTCAGGATTCAGCTGAGGAGGCAATGCCTGTAGTCTCAAACAGTGATTGTGGAGAAGAAGGAATCAGTTCCTTGAGGAGTGTTGGAAAAATGTTTTACTCCCTGGTAAAACACACCAGCATCTCAGCTTGAAACATGAGAGCTAATTACCTTAATGTGGGTGAGGAACAGTGATATTAAGGCACAGTCCTAGACATTGTCACCTCAGCTCAGAGGAGGTATCCAATATTGTTGCTCTTCAAGTTACAAGGTGTTGGTGAGAATTGAAATTGAAGAGATATTACAAAGGTTTGATAACTAGTTTGATGAGTCTCATTTGTGGACTTTCTGCCAACCTCTGTTTATGTCTATTTAAAGTTGAGTTCACTCTGCAAACACTGATAACTTCTGAGTTTATTGGCAAAACTCCTAAAGATAAAAATATTCAAGCGCCTCTATTCGCCATTCATTTTGTATAACTGTATTTCTATTTGTAAAGAGCTTAATATATTTTGCTTGAATAAATATGCATCTATAATTGTCATTTACATAAATTCTTCCCTAGAAAGTAATAAACAAAAAATTTTTTTTCTCCTAGAGTTGATTATTTCGTCAGACAGTTTTTGAAGACTAGCGACCTAGTGAAACACACAGATGAAATAGTACTTCTATCTTATGAACCAAGGCAACTTTCTTTTACCACAACTGATCAATTTTTCTACAGAAACAGATGAAACATAAGTCATGGGAGAAATAGCCTCAATAAGAAGCTTTTAAAAATATATGTATAAAAATGAAACATCATCATTCTTACATGACTGAACACCAGAACTTTATGTCAAAAAATAGAGAAAGGTAAAACCAAACACTCAATACAGAAATATTGTAGTCAGATTATAAAATAAAGTGTACCTTACAAGCCTGACTAATATTGGTGTTTCATCATATTTCATTCTTGAATTCGTTGAAGAGTTGTTATACACCATGAACTAAAAAAAAACCTGATGATAGATCTTCAGGAGCATTTAAATTATGAACCATAAAGTATAAAGTGAGTTACTTGTCTCAGTTTATCTTCCATTTAGCTGGTCAGTGGTTGTGTGTGCTTGTCAGTCAATTCCCATCTCTTCTGAATCCTTCCAGAACCTATAATAATATTTATAATAATATTTCTAGAAGATACTAATCCAGTATAAATAGAAATTCTTATTTCTGCCATGACAATATCCTAGTGAGAAAACTATGTTTCTTAATTGTAATTGCGGTTGGGAGCTGTACCCGGCAGTGCTCAGACTACTCTTGGCTCTGTGCTCAGGGGTCAGTCCTGGGGGCCACCTGTAAGGCAACTGTCTTAATCCCTATACGGTTTTACCAACCAAGCTAGCCTCAGTGTAGCCTGTCTGTGGTTTGAGGTCACACTCTGTGACTTCACTCTGCCCCCTTTGATGCTGATGATGCTGAGTATCTTGACAGGGACTTGTTTGTCCATCTTTGAAGAAATGTCTCTGATTCTCTGCCTGTTTTTCAATTCAATCCTTTATCTTCATAATTTATGTTGTTGTAAGGGCTGGAGAGATAGGACAGTGGTAGGGCATTTGCCTTGCACACAGCCGGCCCAGCTGACCAGGGTTCAATTCCTCTGCTACTTTTAGAGAGCCGGCAAGCTACGGAGAGTATCTTGCCTGCTTGGCAAAGCCTGGCAAGCTACCTGTGACATATTTGATATGACAAACACAGTAACATGTCTCACAATGGAGAATTACTGGGCCTGCTAGAGCAAATCAATGAACAACAGGAGGACAGTGCTACATTTTTATTAGGCCCTGAAGGAATACTTTTACTTGATACCTCAAAGCAACCTATTAAATCATTCAGCATCATAAAGGTTAAATATTCATATCTTGGTTACACTGTGTTTATATGCTTCTAGAGTAAACTTATCTGGGTAGGATTGTCTCCCACAAACTGGTGATGAAGCTATCAGTAATCTCAGATTATTCCCATGATTACATATCCTTTGGTCAGAAATCTGGAAGCAAGGCTGAACTCAAGGGCTGTTTTCTTATTGGCAACAGAAAAAGTCAGAGAAGGGTAATAATTATTTTAATAGCTGATGTTATATAATAACCTGACTTACAGGTGATTGGGAGATTCACCCCAACAAAATGTGGAGCCAAGTTTGAAAACCAACACATAACCATTGTTGAGAGGATCGGACCCTCAGGTCTTGGAAAAGTACAAGTCTATACTATAAAATATGTAAAACTTGGTACATGACCCAGTTCTTCATTGAGGTTTATCTGGGTTGTGATACTTCACTTTGATTTTCTCCTTAACTCTATGGTTATCAATAGTATGTTAGTATGTTGTTTGGCTTCCAAATACTGGAGGTTGTTCCTACTTCATTTTATATTATTTTTTAGTTCGAGGGCCACCCCCGTCATTTCTCAGGACTTGTGCCTCTGAGAGTAGTCTTGGTGGGGCTTAGGGGACCATAAAGTGTGTCAGAAATCAAACCTGAGTAGACCATCTGCAAGGCAAACATCCTACCCACTGAACTCTGGCTCCAGACCTCAACTTTATTTTACTTATTAACTTATCTTCTACTTGCTGTTCTGGGCTACACCTGGTAATGCTCAGAACTAATCCTGGAACTACACTCAGACATCACTCCTTGGAAGTGCTTGGGAGGCGCCATGAATTGAACAGCATGCAGAGTGCAAGGCACAGTCTTACCCACTATACCAGCATTCTGGCCCTCACAACTTAAATTTTATGGTCAACTTCTATTTTTATGATACTTATAAGTATCATAAAATACTTAATATAATAGCAATTTTTTCTGTAATTTTATAAGCGCTGAAATTGTGCTACACATGTGATATAGCCCAGAAAACATTCTTCTTGCACTGGAGAGAAATGTTTATTTGACTGTATTGGAGTGTTTGTGTATGATTATTAGTCCCAGTTCTTCCAGATTTTCATTAGGACTCTTAATTCCCTACTGATGTTCTATTTTCTTTATCTGTCCATGAGGATAGTATGGAAGTCTCCCACTATCTTTGTGTTACCATTAATGCATCCTTTCAGTTAGACGGGTACTTGATTTATAAACTTAGCTTCTTCATTTGGTGAATATTTGACAAAACTTAAGTCCTATCATTCACTGTTTCCTTAACAAGTATGTAATATCCATTCCTACTCTAATTTTTTTTAACTTCAGCTTGAATGGTGTTTCATCTGATACAAATATATCTTACCTGTTTTTCTGTCTACCAGTTTCCATTATGATTTTTATTACCTTTGTCTCTGAACCTGTGGTTTTAGAATGAATTTGAGTGTGACATTTGCATAAGAAGAAGAACTTTGGACTTTATTTTCTGATCCATCCAGGTCCTCTGTGCCCTTTGATAGAAGAGTTTAAAAGTTCATTTGCACTAAGAAGTCATTACATTTATTTCCATTTTTTTCCCTATGGAGATTTTGGTCAGTCTTTCAACATTTGTTTTTTTTAAAGGAAGATATTCAATATTCCTTATAGAGATTGTTTAGTGCAGAAGTTGCCTTCAGTGGTTGTTTGCCTAAGAATGTTTTTATCACTCCCTTATATCTGAGTGACAACACTGCAGGGTAGAAGATTTTTGATTGCATGTTCTTTCCATTGAGTATTTTGAACATATAATATCATTTCCTCACTGGTTATTGTGTTTCACTGAGAAAACTAATGCAAATTTTTCCTTGTATTTGAGGACTTGCTTTACCCTTGCTGCTTTAAGAAGTCTATCTCTCTTTGGTTCTTTCCAATTTTATTACAATGATTTTGATACTGACCTGTTTGGGTTTCCTGAATCAGTACACAAGTTTCCCTGCTCAGATTTAGGAAGTTCCAAATTATTAACTCCTATCCAATCATTTTTGCCTTTTCTGTCTTCTTTCTTCCTAAAATGCTAAGCATTTGCAGTTCTTTCCTTTTTCAATTTTCTACCAAATACCTTAAATTTCATTCATTAACACATCTTTGCTATTTTTTTTTAATTGAGGAAATCTGTGTCTTGTCTTTGAGCTTACTCAGTAGAGTTTTGGACTCTTTCATTCTGCTGCTGAGTTCTGCTACTGTAAGTGTTAGCTTCGTCATTTCTGTTAGAATTATTTTAAAACTTTTTCCATAGATCTTATTTTTAATTTATTTAGTGTCTTCCAGTGATTTCTTTTGCCAAGTAAACATTTAGAGGGCTATTGTTCTGAAGTCGTTCTCAGGAAGCATTGACAGTTCTATTATACTTTAGAACATTTCTTGGATTTTATTTCCATCCACTGATGTGACTAAATTTCTTCCTCTTTCATTGTGCCTGATGCTTCATGGGAACTAAGGGAGGACTCTGAGTTCCAAGTGGTATGAGCAGTGATCTGATATTCCTGTTTTCAATATCTGTGTACTTTCTTTGACTACTGATTTCTGACAGTCATAGCTATTTGAGAGAATTTCTTAAATGTATGGAAGACCGAACTGGTGCCAGTGGGTCAGATTCATTTGCACCTGCATGACAACAGAATATGTGTGACATGACTGCCCTGTAGCTGTTATGGCACCAAGGTCTAACTGTCTTAGAGTCTGCCCAGTGTTCAGTTGCTAATGGCTTACAGTTTATATGGTATCACAGTTATGTGACTCAGACATGACTAAAGATTGTGATCATGTGTCCCTAATAATAGCTGTTCTTCATAGCTGGAGGAAGGTGCTTTGCATTTATCAGAATCAGTTTGGACATGACTGCTCCAAACTCCAATCTGATAGATGAGGTTTACCTCTAGTGAGCTGGAGCGATAGCATAGTGGGTAGGGCATTTGCCTTACATGCTGCTGACCCGGGTTCGATTCTTCCACCCCTCTTGGAGAGCCTGGCAAGCTACCGAGAGTATCTTGCCGGCACGACAAAGCCTAGCAAGCTCCCCGTGATGTATTCGATATGCCAAACACAGTAACAGCAAGTCTCACGATGGACATGTTACTGGGCCCACTCGAGCAAATTGATGAACAACGGGAGGACAGTGGTACAGTGCTATGGTCTTCTATCTTCTGTGCACTCTGGAATGGTCACTTACAGATTCTTACCAGAACTTTGCACTTTTTCTGTCACCTGAAAGCAACTGTACCATTAGTTTGGGGTAACAGCAATTCAGATGTTTTTCTGTATGATGAGCAGAGTCATAACACTGAAACTTTTGGATCCTTTTTGTTCAGTGTTTTGACTTGTGTTTGAGAATTAGTCTGGTGCACCCACTCTGGGGAGTTTCCTCTTATTCTGGAATGGCTATAGCTATAAAGCCATTAGAATGCCTGAAATTTGGAGCAAAGACTGGGAACCTGCCAGGGCGAGGAAATGACTGTGACTCTTGCTGGGTAGAACTAAGACCGTGACTTTACTGAGTGTCATCAGGAATGCCTACTGTCAGTTAGAGATTTGGGGTTAAACTCAGCCCTTTGTTGAGTTTAACATGTCTGTTTGAAGCTTATATGCTCAGCACCTCAGCACAAAGCTGTCAGGTGGGACACGGTCAAGCAGAGAGCTTACTGGGGTAGAGTCCAGACATCAACTCCATGTGGTCTGACTTACCACCAATGTAATGGCTGATTTCTGCTTTTACCTGGAATTAAAATGCCCTGTGTAGGACTCACAAGGCTCTAAGCAATCTGTTTTCAATTTAGTGAGTGCTATTATAGATCTGATGCAAGCCCTTCACATTCAGCACCCTCCTGATCTGAGCTGGAGTACTCTGCCTAGTACCAGTTTAACTGACTTGCTGATATATTTTCTATACCAGTCTCTGCTTCGCTCCCACCCCCAGCCAGAGTAAGTGTTCCTTAGATCTGAACTCTGCTATTATGCTTTGGCACAGTGGGGTTTTCCTTAAGTAATGGCAGTTTTCTCCAGAGATATTCTTTTCTCAGTGTGATCACTTTTTTTTTTCAGTGATCCCTTTGGATTTTACACATTCTTTGTGTTGATGTCTTAGGACTAGTCACAAAACTCACATTTTAGGCACTTGACCTTACCTATAGATTTTTTGTTTGTTTGTTTTATAATGATCTGTGGTTCTATAGTCATAGATGTATTGTGGAAAAGAGCAGGAATAAACTGAGTAAGACTTGAGAAACACAATCTAAAATTCAGAGACACCTTGAAGGAAAAATTGATCAGGATTTTCTTCTACTCTCCACTTAGAGGACACATGGTTCAGCAAAGTCAGAATGGAAATTGCCTCTTGACAACTTGGAGCATCAACATGGTGACAGAATGTACTTTTCCCATACTCAGGACTTCAGAGGTCCTCACTGTGCTCTTACTTGGGTGCTAGAGTTTTCCCTTTACTTCGGGCTGGAGCGATAGCACAGCGGGTAGGGCGTTTGCCTTGCAAGCGGCCAACATGGCCGACCCGAGTTCGATTCCTCCGCCCCTCTTGGAGAGCCCGGCAAGCTACCAAGAGTATTCGATATGCCAGACACAGTAACAACAAAGTCTCCAATGGAGACGTTACTGGGCCCGCTCGAGCAAATCGACGATCAACGGGAGGGCCTTTACCTTTCGTCTTAGTGACTTTACCTACTGCAGAGAAAAGGAGGGTGACTCATGGATTAAGTACAAAGGGAATATAGGTCCTGACAATGAAGAATCTTCCTAATGAAAGCTTAACTCCTTTTGGATGATCACAGAGGTCAGAAGGTCATATTGATCAGCAGATCTAAGAGTTCTTTATGATTTTTGGAGGGGTGTAATTTAGCTGTGTTTAGGGATTACCCTTAGCTCTGCTCAGGCTTTGCTTCTGGTGTTGTTTAGGGAATCGTGTGTGGTTCCAGAGAATGAACCAAAGTTGACCAATGCCTGGTAAGCACCATAAATGCTATAAAATCTCCCCATCCCCAGGATCCTCCCAGGATGGGAGAAGCATGCTGAAAGTAGACTATAGACCAAACATGATTGCCACTCAATGCCTCTTTTGCAAACCACAACACCCAAAAGGAGAGAGAGAACAAAAAGGAATGCCCTGCCACAGAGGCAGGGTGGGATGCGGGGGGTGGGGGGTAAGAGGGATATTGGGATCTATGGTGGTGGTGAATGGGCACTGGTGGAGGAATGGGTACTTGATTATTGTATAATTGAAACCCAAGCACAAAAAATTGTAAGTCTACAACTGCACCTCATGGTGTTTCAATAAAAAAAAAATAAAATCTCCCCAGCCCCTTTTTGTGGATTGTATCACTCCATAAAGCATCTAAACTGGATTTTCTCATCTCTCCAGCTCTTTTGTGGATTTTGTTATTCCATAGAGAAGCTAAATTGGATTTGTTCTTTAGAAACATTATTAAAAATCAGTGCCATGTGTTTGGTAAGCATCTGCATATTTAACACATAGATTCATCAGAGTGTTATTGGTTTTTACTTTTGTAACAAATTCACATTTTGTTTTCTAGAAACAATAGAATCTACTCTAGTTATAATGCATATACTTAAATATGTTAACACAAAATGGACAAGTTTCAAACCTGATATAAAGATAATGAAAAGGAATCTTCTGTCTCTGTCATAAAAACATGTATGCCCTGAGACTGACTCATAACAGTATATCATATTATTAAATCTAATAACTTCGCAGAAAATATTCACTCAAAACGGGAGGGAATAGAAAATACATATTTAATACTTAAAGGGAAAATCCTTCACTGAAATAAATGAACACCCATTTCTCCTCAAGTGTTTTTTATTTTACTGCTATATGCACATACATGCATACCCACACATATGCATTCTTATACATATACTCACACACATGCACATTGTAGAGGCATTTCAAGGAAACTGACCACTTTCAGGTCATTTTTGTGAGAGAACAGACATGATCTCTGAAGTGAATACTGCACGAGATTTTCTGCAGTCCATCTGCTACTGACCATTCATTCTTAGTTGCCAAATCCATCTCTCTTCCTGACTGGGATCAATGGTCTGTGACAAAAATTAAATGCTCTCTTCAGCTTCCAGATTGAATGATTTCAGTTCTTTTCCTCCTGAGAGCACCTACAGCATTGCTCCCTGACCTTGAATTTCAGTCTCCATGCTAGTCACTAGAGCAGGCAAGGGGAGAATTCACCCACCATCTCAGCTCTGTTGTCCTCTGACTTCTCTATTCCCCAGCTCTTTCTAATGAGGAAACCCTACAATGCATGGGAAATATTTGTCATAAAGTTATTTGACTAAGAAATGAAAGTCTCCTGCTTGTATGCTCAGCCTCAGGTTTTTGGATTTTGTCATTATCCACTGGTAATGTATTTTTAAAGTGCTTTTACTTTAGTGTGAGGCAATTATATTAAGTTAGAGTAGGGTGCTACTGAAAGCTGATTTACAAACATTTTTTAGTTGTAATGCAAATCAGTCTGATATAAATTAATATACTCAACTTATTTCACAGGCTACACAAATAAGCAAATATAAAATTCCATACATTTGAAATATTTTGTATTCATGGGACAAAGATATAAAAAGGGAGATCCTAATTTTTCCCCTGAATTTCAAATTTATTAAATGCACATTAATAGACAGCAAATTCCTCTTCATTATATAAGTGCTACACATTTTGCACCTATTTTAACTTTAAGAATATTTCAGAGATACCATTATTCTTGTTGACTTTTTAACAAAAATCCTGAAATCAGACTTAGTTGATGAAATTATCTGACTTTAATTTTGACTGGACATTAATAGGTAATATGATGTAGATAGATATTGTGATGTCATTGCATATAGTCCAGAAAATCATTCTCAATTCTACTATACAGAAGGGTACACTTCACTTGAAGTTCTTATATAAATAAGACATAATATGTATAAGGTTTTACATTTCCCTGCTAAAATCTTAGAACAAGGACAATCAGAGACTTATAGAACTAAGATCAAAAATCAGTAGACTAAGAAAAAGACCTTAATTTTATCTCTAGTGGGTTCTTCAATCAATAGGATGGATTCAATTTTCTGCTGCATTTTCAAAGACCCATTTTTACCTAAGGCTTAATTCAAATGTTCAATCAATAATCATTTAAATGTGCAGCTAATCTCAACATGATAGTGATCTGACTTTTGAGTCAGCATTTGGGTGTTGGAACAATGGATAGCTATAATTGGTTTAAAATTTAAAGAACTAATCTTTGCTGAAAATATTTTGTTAATATTGAGAAGAATTAAATCGATATTTTTGCTAGGACTGAGATTCTCTGTAATATAAATTTTAATTATTCTGGATTTCTTCACACTTATTTAATGCTAACAGCACATTCAGGAAATATTAAGATAGATTCTTATTATTATAAAATCTGGGCTCTGTCTTGAAGATTTTTTGCTCTGGACAATCCTATTTGACTAACAATACCTTTAGTGTATATTCTAAACCATCATTGTAAACTGTGCCATTGGGTGCTAAGAAGGTTGAGAGATTCAAAAATATATGAAACTTTAAACTTTAATATTTATTAGTCTGAAATATAGAGAACAACCTTGATAGCTTTTTGTTGTTCTTTTTGTTTTGGGGCCATAGCTGCTCAGGAGTTTACCTGATTCTACACTCAGAAATCACTCCTGGGAGTGCTCAAGTGATTACATGTGATGTTAGGGATCAAACATGGGTTGGCTGAGTGCAAGACAACTGCCCTCCCTGCCTTATTATCTCTCCATTCTTGAGAATGGCATTTTTAGCCATTCAAATCCTCCAAAATACCTGAAAACATAAAAATAAATGAAACTAAATTTTGAAATATTGTCTACTTTATAAGTATAAAGTATAGGGAATAATTTGTAATTGAAGTAAGGTATGGTATGAATGTGATAGACCTATAGCTGTCAATGTCAAACAGATTGGGGCCTCAGAGTTTATTGGAAAGCCAGATATGAGCTGGCGGTGATGGGGCAACTGCAGTCTCATGGGAAGGGGGGCGATACCAGCTCATCCTTCATGCCCTACCGAGGTCATGAGTTGACCCCCAGGAGAGGCTCTCTGGCACAGCCATAACACCAGACGCACAGAAACCTATCTCGTAATTATCTGACTCTTTGCAGAAATCCCTCCAGACTTACCTAGTAAAATATCAGAAATTCAAAATCATGCGGCCACTATTGCAGTCACTCGACATCATATGGTTCTCATAACCAGCTATAGAAAACAAATTATTTCACAATGCCTTTTCAGCAATTTTGATTGTTGGGGGTAAATTCTAAATAATAATGGTGCATTTTGTCAAAATAATGAATGCAATCAAAGTAGAGAGAGAGAGAGTTAAGTAGAAATCATCTGCCTCACAGGCATTGGGAAGGGTGGGAGGGGGTATATTGGGGTTCTTGGTGGTGAAAAATAAGTACTGGTGAAGGCAAAGGTGTTTGATCATTGTATGACCAAGACTTAATCTTGAAAGGTTTGTAACTTTTCCCACAATGATTCAATATATAAATATAAGGAAAGAAAAATAACTAAAAAAATAAATAAAATAAAATTACTTCACTATACATGAAAAAGGAAACAGATTGGAATTTTCCCTGCCCCAGTGTATGAGTCCTAGATGCATGCACTACAGCCCACATCCATAGGGTCTCTGCATGTCTAGCATCTGGTACAGTTTCTGCTATGTAGTATAAATGCAATAAATACTTAGTTTAGCTAAAAATATAAGTGGATGATTGAAATAGACTAGATGCTTTCGCAGAGTCTCAGGAATGTTAATTTTCAAAGAGAGTTGAATTTAAGCAAATGGAAATGAAATGGTTTTAGAAATTTCAGAAAAATCTTTATTTTTTTTTATTATAGAAAAATCTTGCTGAATTTCATCAGGAAGTTTATTTCACTAACAATTGGGAACTCCAAAGAAACAAGTAATTTTGCAAGTAAAGGGAAAGACATTTGGGAAAACAATTTTTGTATAAGTATTATAGGGTGATTTCATTTGTCCTGGTGTATTTTATCTGAGATTCTGGACAAAATTTATCTCTGAAATTAATTTTTTTGAAGTCTGCTGATATTTAACCAAAATTAATTTTCTATTCTATGTTGGCCATGTCTTCACCCAATTTTTCAGAATTTTACCATCTTCTGATCTATTGAGTTTTTGTTTAGAGTCCCCAGTTGTTGTTTGTTAACCAAGGAACACCCTTTCATCCATTGTCACCAAACCCGTTTGCCACCAGAACCACTAAGAACATTGCATTTGTGATATTCATCACCTTTATAAATAAGTATGTTCCTATGTATACTTTTTTAAAACACATTGAAGGCTAATTTTTCCCCTTCCTGTAATGCCTAACTTGAGTCTCTTATGTAGAGTTTTTGATAGAACAGCTTATACCTGTCTATGTAGTTGGAGATACTTCTTTCTTCCAGGAAATGGTAGAAATTTATCAGAGAACATAGGTTGTAAAGTTGCACATAGCATCATAGATTGATAAAATATTAATTTATTTAACCAATGATCTCTGTCTACCACGAATTATGTGTAGTTATGGTAATAATATAAGGGAAAAATCTTTAATGGAATTTGTGGCTCATAAAATTAAAAGGAACAGGAAAACTTTTGAAAAAAGTATATAAAAATAAACATAGATTTAAGAGAATATCTGGGTGTACTTAATGTCAGAGAGGAAGAGGATCACAGAGAAAGTGATTAGGAAGCTGAAATCTGATGAAACCATGGAAGACACAAGATAAGGGAGGTCCAGGATGGAGAAAGTGATCAATAGCTCTAAGATAATAATTATTTGAGGAGAGAATAATAATGATGATTTATGGTGAAAAGAAGGAGGTGGAGAAATAATGTGGTTGATAACAGACACCATTTATCAAGTCTATGGTTATATTCTTCCATTCCACTCCAGAACAGTCTTGATATTATTATCATTCCCACTTAGAGGTCATTATAAAGAAACTCAGAACATTTGAAGCAATTATTCATTGTTACATGATTTCTTATTAGAAAACCCACCCAAATGACTCTTATCTGTAGTACTGACCTAAAACAAGAAAAAAGGGTACACACCTGGTAGAAAAATAATCATATATTTATTCACAAGCAATTAAGTATTTGTACTTAAAAACGTGAAAAAGGGGCCCTGATAGAAGAAAACTAGGCATAGGATGAGAGAGTCTGAATACTTAAGATAAATAGTAGCACTGTAGCACTGTCCTCCCCTTGTCCATCGATTTGCTCAAGCAGGCACCAGTAATGTCTCCATTGTGATACTTGTTGTTACTGTTTTTGGCATACTGAATATGCCACGGGGAACTTTCCAGGCTTGGCCATGTGGACGTAATACTCTTGGTAGTTTGCTAGGCTCTCTGAGAGGGAAGGAGGAATCAAACCCAGGTCGTCCGCATGCAAGGCAAACGCCCTGACCGCTGTGCTATCGCTCCAGCCTAGGATAAGTAGCATACTTTGGTGTTCTGAACATCCTCATATGGGCAATGAGATAGTCTCAGAAAACACAACACTCATAAACTACAACATTATTATCCATACCAGTGTTTCTTAACTTTTTTCAGATCCTGAATCTCTTAACATTATATTCTTTCTGTGGCAACCCTGCTCTACTTATTTAACCCAATTTTATGCCATAGACCCCATTTACCCTATTTTTGTCTGTGCACACTTTGGAAAATTCTGGTGACCCGTAGAAGATCATGTGGTCCCAGTTGGATTTTAGTCATTCTCAGTATTTTCTGATCTGTCCTGATGGAAACATTTTAAGCTTTTTAAGTTACACTATTGATTTTATTGAACATTTTGTACATTCATATACCATATATAATTATACTAATATGCACATATATCCATTGTAAATGCTTATATTGTAAATAATTTTAATCAAATGTGCTTGTAATTCTGATTTTGATATTTCCTTCTAAGAAAGTAAACACCATTTCTCATCAGCATGCACTATGTCATGGTATATTTGACATTTGAAAGTAATTTAAACGTCTTTTTTTAAGTTTTACTACCTATTGTTCTTAAATAGTTCTTTTATTGATATATTAAAACAACAATAAAAAGCTGTTTACTAACTAGCCTGTAATTATACCACAGGAAATATGGAGTTAGAAGATATATTCTTCATAGTCGGTAATCAGATCACTGCTCTTTCTGCCCTGTGCTCAGATTTCCCTTTTCATCTATATGTCTTTATAGAAAAGTACCTCTAATGGAATGTTTCCAAAATAATCTAGCTGCTGCATCAGTAAGGTGATGAATGCCCTATTTCAGTGATCCATTCAGAATCAAACTCTGACTATTCTGCATGAAATAAGTATCATAATCCCCTAATTATTAGTAAATTTTTCCCCACGATTCAATTTGAATTTCTACATGACATTCTAGGAAACGGTGTTAGGAGACCACGGTGAGAAACAAAACTATAGGAAGCAAATTGAGCAGAGACAGCTGGGAAAGTATTTAACCCTCTATCATTTTCCAAGGTTCAACAGCATCGCCATTCTATAAATAAATATGCACTTTCATATTTAGCATCACGGAAGTTTATTTATTTATAGATATGGTCAGAACAGGAAAGCATTGTCAAAAATGCATTCTAAGAAAGGTTGGTCTGAAATGTTGCCCAGGAATAAAAATCTTCCATATCTGTGTAAGTTAGATTGAGTACACTATTTTCCTACTCAGACTTACAGTAAACCTTGGCACGATCAAGCTTAAGCAGATTTCAGTATGAAGAATAGTTTTAGCATCTTACCCTACTATTTTTCTAATAATTGCTGAAATAAAATAAATTTCATAGCTATTTCTTGGAGTATATTAGGTGGGTAAGCATTGAGCACCATTTCCTCTTAAAATATACACATATATGCATAAATATGTATATATATATATTTATATGTCTGGGGCAAGAGATACAGCACAGAGTAAGGCACCCCCTTTAATACTCTAACCACTTGATTCCCTGAACATCACTGGGTGTATGAATATACTCAAGCAACTGCACTTCAGGGTCAGAGCAGCATAGTAGATATGTATTATTTCACACACACAGTCTCTTTTTTACCTCACTTTTTAAAAATCAAAGTGCTGTTATTAACAAATTTATTCATAGTTGAATTTCAGACATACAATATTGTAACACTGGTCCCACCACCAGTGGCAACTTCCCTCCATCAAGATTCACTCTCATACTCCACTCCCACCCTGCACCCCCATGCCCCAGTCTTCCTTCTTGACAGACATTCTTGAAGGCATTCAAACTCAAATTTAGAAGTGGAGTTTTCAGATGAATAAATGTAGAGAAACACCCAGACTATAAATCCCCTGAGCACTGGGCACAAAGCCAGGAGTAAGGACTGAACACCATCAGGTGAGGTTCCCAAACCAAAACCAAAACCAAACCAAAAATTCTTGAATTAAAACTAAATTAGATTTTACAGAAAATATCAGAGTTTAAAAAAATATACTTACTAAAATAATTTTAAAGCACTAATAAAACATTGGGAACAATCTATAATCTATGTAAGGGCAAAGCACAACGAGAAAATATTCAAATAAATAATGATGTATGTACCTGATCGAATGTGGAACATTATGTTGTCATTAAGAAGCATAACATAGGATGCCAAAATATGGAGACATTTTTAATGTATTTATCTAGAGGAAGCAGATTATAATGCAGCAAACACAACTTCAGGTGATATTCATATACATACAAGAATATAAAGTATAAATAAATATAACATATAATGGACATCTTCCCTCAAGGGGAAATTTTGACGTACACAGCCTGAAGCAGAAAACTCATTCTGCACATCACTGCGCTTCAAATATACAAAGTTGGGTTGGGGGACTGGCGAGACCATAAGGATTTAGTCACTTATAGGGGACTGACCCTTGTTCAACCCCTAAGACTTCATATGGTTAGTGATCCCTGAGAACAGAGCCAGAAGTAAGTCCTGAGCACTTCCTGGTATACCCTTATAAATGAAACAACAAAACAAAATCCAAGTATACCATGTTAATTACATTTATGTATACCAAAAAAAAGTATTTTTAAAAAATTAGTGTCTGATTTACAAGGGGAGTTTGCAGATGAATAAAAGTAGAACAATATTGAAATAATAAGGGAGGGGAGGATGATTTTAAATATTTATTCTGAAAATCCAAAATGGACTCGACTGCAGGCTTCACTGTTACATGATATCATGGTATGTGATTGGTACTGGGTGTGTTTTTCAGGGTTCATGTGAGTTAAAGGGGTATCAGAGAATTCTTGGGATACTCACTGGTGCCTAAAAGTGCTGAATTTTTTAAATGTGAGTTTGAACGCCTTTATATCATCTTTAATTAAAGTCAGTCTAAATGAGAGAAGACATAAATTCAAAGGGCAACACAGCAGAAAGGCAGGTGTCAAAAAACAAGGTGTCAGGACCTACTCCTGTTCCTCTTCTGGAGTGAAGCTACGTCCAGGCGACCTATGTACAGAAAGTTGGATGGCAAAAAGATGCACATTTCTTATACAAATAGTTTTATTTAATATAAAAGAACTGTTTTTCTTCTTTTAGATGGGAAGCAAAGAGCCAGACAAACTTATTCACTATTCTTTAGATTTCAAGTTCTAAATATAATTACAAAAATTTTTGCTACAGTGATAGCCTTCAAGTTTAATAAAACCTGGTCCAATTAATGAGGTAAAGTGTGAGCGCTAGAAAAAGAACACCTGACTTGACCCCTCTGCTTTTCTGTTAATATTGTGAAGGTTTGAAAATTGAAAAAATAACGAAAAGTTGTCTAACCCCCTTTTCTCTGTAGCTATTGTCCTGTGTAGGGTTCCATTTTCTTTCTGCCATATCCGATCATGCACTGCAGATTCCTTTACATCTGTGCAGACTCATACTTGTCTCTCTGTAGATTTCTCCATGAGACTGAGTTGGGTGTCCTTTGGTTTTCCCATTACTATTTCCTGTGTCTCCTATTTAAGTGCTCACCATGGTGCATTCTTACCTGTGGCAGGTGATAAAATGTTTGTATCAAACCAATCTTTTGCTCCACTTCAGATTCCCTCAGTCTGCCCTATCTGTGAAGTTGTGCCTCTTGTCCCAGCTTCATGCTCTGACTGTGGTACCAGGACACAGCCCTTGTCTCATGCTAGCATCTTGAGAACTGTCCATTTTGCCCTTCCCAGAAGCAACCTTGTCTTTGCTTATGACTGGGATGACTGGGTAGTAGTCACTCCAGGATCTAGGGTACATGCCTTATAACATCCCATAATGGTACCAGAGAGTCTCTGAGAACCACTGGGTATGGTCTTTGAGGCCCCTGAGCACTGCTGTGTGGAGTGATGGGTTCAACAAATATCACAAGACCTGAGCAGCACAGTGTCCTTTACAGCTAGCATCAATCATGAGTCAGATTGATGAATAATCTTCATGAGTGGTTCCTTGGGCTTCCTGATCACTACCAAGGAGTTTCCTCATTCCCTGACCTCACACAAAATAAAAGACCTGGATATTCTGTTATCAAATCCAGTGCCTCTAATACTCAAAAAGATATGTGACCAACAACAGACTAAATAAAATGTGAGAAAACTTTTTTCTTTGTGTTTTTGACAGACTGTCCTGAGAAATTATCTTCTTTCAACCGAGTCTTACTATGTATATAAATAAGTGGTTTGAATTATGCATGCAAATAAGTGCCAAGGTGCAAACAGCTCAGAAAAGGTAAATATCAGAGAACTGAAGACAAAACCACAAACACCAGTATTTAGTCCTCCAAACAAAAGTGGAGTTTGAGAGAGAAAACCCTGCTTATTTTCTGAATGCAGAGTTTCTTTTAATCTCCTGAAGCCATATTCAAATTGGAAGGAGTCCAAATTGTAAGGATAATGATTAAGGAGATAGAGGGATTGCCTAAAAGGGGTGAAACACAGCAGGATCAAAGCCCAAGCTTAGCCAAGGTCTGCTAAGGGAGGGGTAGCAGCAAACCCATCCCAGGGGCGGGAATACAGTGAAGAGAGAGAAGTGAATTAGCATAAAATTAGGGGGTATATCTTAAGAGAATAGGGCCGAAGAGAAAACTATCCCCAAATGTTCGGAGATCATGCTGACAGTTCTATGATGTAGGCAGTTAACTCAACAAAGACCTAGAAAAACCTCATTTAGAGGAACAATTTTGTTGGAAAAATAAAATCATCAGGATTGTCCTTCTCTTCTAAATGCTAGTATCCAGTCTGCACGGCCAGAGATGGCCATTTGAATTCAATACTACAAAATGGCCAGACAAATAGAATCAGGAATTTCATTCTCACGAGGTTTGCTGGTTGAGAGTATTATTTACAGATTTGGAATGGACTGGCAGAATGTTTTGCTTGATAATGATGTCCCAGATCTACATCCTAGTTTTTTTTTTTTAATGTAGGAGTACTGCTATTTATTCAGCCACTGAAACACCCTAGTTTTTGAATAATTCCATGGATGACTCTAAATCACACCAATTTTTCTGTTAATCTAATTCCCAAAGACTACCACAGACTCTCTAACGGTCTTTGTTTGGGTTGGGAGTGTGGACCTCCTGCGCCCTACTGGACCTTGGCAGCCAAGGGACCTCTCTTGAAGACTCTTGGCCATTCTGGCTGGGGCTTCAATGCTAGGTCCAAGAAAGGCTGCCACTCAGAACTTGAGATTCTGGAGAATAAATGGAATACCTGGCATTGATCAAGGACTTCCAGGGCTAACTTGGTGATGCTCAGGGAACTATATGGTGCCAGGTATTATACTGGTGTCAGCTGTACACAAATCATGCAACTTAAGCTTTGTTTCAGTTCTCTCCCTCTCTTTCCCTATCTCTCTTTCTGTTCCCCTGAAGTCATTTTCAAAGGAGTAAAACATTTTGCTTCCCACTTTTAATTTTTTTCATATAAATATAACCAGTCGAACTAAAATTCTGCACTAGTCAGAACAGTCATATATTTTCTAGTTCAGATTGTTTGATCTAATAAATATAATTAGCTTACATACACACTCATGATTGTGGTTCTGCTACATTTTGTGGAATTTTGTTTCTTTGTTTGTGTGCACTGCTAAGGATTAATACAGGACCTCACACATGCAAGAGTGGAAGTGCTTTACCACTGAACTGCATCTTCTCTTATGAGGACACCTTAAAGAAAAGGAGTCCTCATAATAACGGAGATACAATATAATTAAAAGACAAAGTGAGTGTCTGAGACGTTGAACTTAGGAAGCATGCCTTGCATGTGGCTGATCCTGTTTCAATCCTCAGCACTGTGTGATGGGCCCCAAACAGCCCCTGAAAAGGAATAATTCCTGAACATAACTGGATATGGCTCCAAATCTCCTGGTGCTGATTTCTGTCTAATATATATATACATATATATATGGATATATATAGTGAGTCATATTCACAGTTTAAATTGTTTACATGAAAAATCGATTCAAATCACACAGTATTAAACTGAACTTTGTCAAGAGTTTCAACCTACAGGTTCCAGGAGAAAGATTTATGTATATAAAATGCAGAAATAACATAATAAATTTATTTTATTTTGTTATAGCATACACCAATCTTAGTTTGCATGGCTATCTATGATTCTTTTCAGTACTTTGACTTCAAACCTTGAGGCACTTAAGCATTTACAGACTTTGCTTCTGCTTTTATTCCAAGGCTCCATAGGCATTGGCTACCACAGTCTAATTAATGACTACCCTCTTTAAATTGATTTAACAAAAAATACAGAAAAAATGAATAAAATGTCAAAATCCATATGTATATTATTATATTGTGGGATCCAATACGATACCTCCCAGGGCTCGCTCCAATTTCCCTTCTATTTATTTATTCTGCTCTAGCCACAGTGCCTATCTTGATTGGTCTCCATCCACTAGGCTTGTTCCCACATGTCCTTCTGCTCAGAAGACCCATTCCTTAGAGTAGTTTCTCATTCCCAGTGTTAATCACTTAAAATATCACCCCCAAATTTAGCTACGACTCTCATCCTTCATATGTTCAGCATGTATGATCCTGCCAGCCAGACCTGATATGTCTCTCTGTTAAGTTTCTACTAGATTTATTCTTCTAATGAGCCCTGGTGCTGATTTCCAAACACTCCTCCAGATTTACTGGTCTCATAGCATGGAACTCAAAAAAGAATTTTGTGACAAGCACAGATTCTTCTTGCTTTCTCCTGGTAGTTCTGACTAAACAAGCCTAAAATCAAAGGCTTTTTAAATTTCATCTCTCTGTTTTGTGCACTTGTAAAGATGTATACTTACAAAGAAGAAGTCCCCAGCCCTTGAGGTTCCTGAGACACAGTGAGATCAGTGCAGAATCTTGATTCTATATCCATTTATTAAGTGTTCCATGCACACAGAGCAAAGCATAGTATAAAAAATTATCATAGGTAATGGGATGTTTGTTTCCAAGCAAAGGTAGTAGGTACAAAATAAAATGGATAAAAACTTTTACCTGGACCAGGAAATAAAAACATCCAATGCATCCTGCCTTTTAGTGGTCAGGGATGTCTTCCATTGACCACAGAGCACTAATTCCCCTGGCCAGAGTTACTGCAACTTGGACCATCAAACCTAATCACTCCTGTTGGGAAGTAAGTCAGCAAGAACTTTATTTCCAGAAGGTAATAGCAATTCTTCCTAGAAAAGTGTTTTTTTTAAGCAGAAGACCAACTATTTGTGAAATGCCTTCAAAATAAAAGAACCATATGAAGTTCAGTCTGGGTTCTATAACACTTACTCACACTGCAAGTCATCAGGTGAGTGAGTGGTGAGTGAGTTCATTTTATAAAACCTACCGCAACTTATACCATCTTGCTAGCCCCATCATTATTCTCAGGGCAGTTGCCAAAATACGTGTTTTCCTTTCCTTCAAGAAAGATATATATTTGGGGCTGGAAAGATAATACAGAGTGTAGGGTTCTTGCCTTACATGCAGCTGACCCGAGTTTGACCCTCGTATTACATTTGGTCCCCTGAGCCTCACCAGGAATGATCCCTGAGCACACAACAGCAGGAAGCCTTGAGCACTGCAGAGTGTAGCCCCCAAAACAAACACCCATGAAAGACAGTTAGACATTGATAAAAAAATAAAAGGTAAGGAAAAGTTTCTAAAACAGAAGGGTGAATAAAACTCATGAAAATAGGTATTTCTAATAAAAACAAGGACATACAATAGCAGTTGGTACAAATCTCCTCAGAACAGCTCAGGCTGAACAGCAGATGTTGTGAACGCCTGGTGAAAGGATTAAAATCTTACAAATTTTAGGAGGTTTTCAATTTCATCATGGTTGGCCTTCCCCCAGTCCCACAGACTCCCTAATGAGGGGAACCCTGGGTCTGAGTGGGGGTTTGCAGTCCAACAGAGAGAAGTGTCCGGGGAGAAAGGCACTGAGTGGGCACAGATGGGGTTTGATGGATCCTAAAAGGAAGGCATTACCTGCCGAAGTCACTGAGCAGCCACAATTATTACAGGTCTCTGGGTTCATTGTCAATTAGAGTGGCAGTTAAAGCAAGCAGCAGCTGTGACAGATGGCTCGTCTCCAGCTAGTTGTGCTAATGGGATCGCAGCCAACTCAAATCTTTTCTTCCCTCTGGAAAGAGAGAAAAAAAGACCCACATAGTTGTCAATTAGTCAATATAAAAGGGGAGAAAGCATCATTTCTACAAAGGGGTCATTTATGTGTTTCCTTCTAATCCCTATTTCTAGCTTTTTGAAGTAGAGATTTTGTTTATTTATTACTTACTTCAAACATGTTTTAGCTGAATGTTCAACCTAGAAGACATTTTATGCTGAATCTTTGTTCCGTGTGAACTTACAATATGGTCTCCTCATAATTGAATGATTTCAATCAAGTGGTTAGCATTTAATTGGCCAATTTCTTTCTTTTTTTCCTGCATGAAATTTGTGGGCCATTGTCCTACTTACATAGCACATGGGATCAAAACAAGAAAGGGCTGCTTCTGCTTGGAGTGGCTTATTCCAAATAAAATGCAACCCAGGTTAAATGCAACAATAAAAAGAACTATTGCAAACAACCATATTGTGAGTAGTAATGAGTGTGTGCACAAGTACAATGTGGGAAGGGGATGCTGAATCCACCAAAAAGCATTTTTAAGACAAGGAGGCATACTGTGCACATGCTCTGGCAGGATGTAGCTTAGGGCCAGGATGTGATAAAGGTGCATCTCCATAACAGTGGCTTGGCGAATCAACAAATTATAGATCACAACAAACTGGTGATGTCCTTTCCCACAGAAGCAAGATTCTTGGAAAGTTGTCCCTTTAATATCAGTCTGTTCCTCATTTATGTTTTGGACACAGAGGGTTTCCCAACACTCTTATAGCCAGAGAAAGGGGTTGGTAATGGTCACATGAACTCTTCTGCCCTTTTCTTCTTTAAACCTATGCACAAATACAAGAATTTCTAGGTAGGTGTCACATTTCACATGTGCAAAGGAATTATTTTAAAAAGACGAAGACAAGAGGTTGTTGGTGATGAGGAAAAGTAGATAACTGAAAGATAAAAAAGTAATTAATGAGCTTTAAAACAAACCACTTTGGGAGCAAAGTCATTTTTTTTCCATTGAGGAAAGTTTTATTTTTTTTTTGGTCTATGGTGTTTGACTTAAGAAAAGGCATTAGATCAGTCACTGACTATTTTAATTTGTATTTACTAAATATGTAGTTTACTATTGATAATTTTTGTACAGTGTATGGTAGTTTAAAAAGTAAATCAATATTATGGAAGAAAAATATGTAGTAGACTTTTAGACATTCATAATTTTAAACTAAATACTTTGGTTTCTGGGCTTGTCACTGCGAGTTTCTGGAACAGTTCCTGGGCATGGATGTGTGCCCCCATTCAAGTACCTAAGAAATGTTCACTCTTCTGATTGTCAATAGTTAGCCTTTTTGGTTTCTGATGATAGTGATAGAGTAGTGATCCTATCAGTGAGAGATACTAGTGGCTTTGGTTCAAGTTCTGGGCACAACCTGGCAGGAGAAATTGATACCTCCTGGGAACAGTATACAAGATGGGCAAATGTCTGCTCATTAACTAGTTGGCGAACAGAATGGCTTTTAGCATAAGAACCCCTTCTACTAGCTAATCCTTTTGGGTCAAAGAAAAAGAATGATTTCTGGCATCTCTTGTAGCCAATGAGGAAAAAATTGTATGATGAACTGAAAGAAAATCATCAAGAAGTGGAAATCCAATACAATGTCTTATACTTTAGATCCAAGACGGAGGACCCACCTCAATACCAGCAAAGGCTTGCATTACCAAGTTATAGGAATCAGGGAACAAATTAATTAATTAACAATAAAGTAATTTAAAAGACAAATGGTAGAGGGACCATTCGTCTTTTAAATTATTATTAGATAACCATAAGTTATAGTGAAATATCTTGGATATAAAAATCCTGTAACACATGGACAAGTTTTTCAGATTCACAGCCTAACTGTGCCAAAGCTACTTATAAACATTATTCTGAGCCTGAGAACTTGACTAAAGCAAGAAGAGGGTGATCAGGGCAGAGAAAGGGTCTGAGTTTACCCCAAGGGCAAAGCCATCTATTATCTCAGGAGAAAAGGGAAATGAGCCATAGGAAACAGAGATGTCTAAGTGTCTAATGCATACAAGGATCTTCCTTGCTCTGAGTAAAGGTATTGTTTCTTAAAACTTAGAAGTATTGGCTGGAGGTTGAAGGTTTTAACCACATATCAAATGTAAAATTAAATATAGATAAACTTCTTCCTTATGCACCAATCCTCAATAATCAGGCTTAAATGTATTTTTATATTAAATAATGCATTTTAATATTTATTTTATATTTATTTTGAATGTATTTTAATGTAAATTTTATGTATTATATTATATATTATAAATATATTTATAATATAAATCTATATTACATTTTGTTTCAAGTGTAGTTTTAATATGAAAATACATTCAAAATAAAATGTACTGTGAATTTTTAATTATTTAAATAATTGCTTAGATATTAGGGTCTAATAAAAAACACAGGTAAGCACATATATTTGAAATTGTTTTATACAATTTATTTAGCTTTTACTAAATATCATGTAACAACTACTTTCCCATATTCTTAAGATTTATCTATTCAGTTATGCCTATTATTCTAATGTTCTTCAGTTTGCACAACAAATTCAACATATGATCTAAACTTTGAGTATTTATCACTATCCTTATTTTATTTTATAGAAAAGTAATCGACTTTGAAAGAATAATGACTTAGATAGGAAGTAGTGGAACTGATATTCATCAATATTACATGGAACATACTACATGACTTTAGAACCCTATTGGTGTGGATGTTATGTTACTGTATGTGTCTGTCTATTTATCTTGTTGCTCATTCATGGCATGTAATAAGAAAGATAGTTCTAGCCAGTAACATTTACTTGTAAATATAAATCGTTAGGTGGTTTCTTTATTCATTTTTAGGTCAAGCATTTCTAATGTTGTTTAATAGTAAAAATAAAGCAAAGAGCATAATAAAGGTCTTTATAATAGATTTTAATAAATAGTTCTTTGTGAATTTTGTCAGCCAGTTACTTATTTATCCTTTAGCATCTCTATGTCACAGATATTCTACAATAGGAGATACAAAGTCATAGCTGCTGTCTTCAAAGACATTCTGCCATACTACATGTTATATAGAAGAAACTTGTTCAAAATTGGATTTTAAAAAATCCTTCACACTAATATTTGGACATTTTTTTCATTCAATGCTATATACAAGAAAATAACAATGACAACATAACCCTAAATGTATCGTATCCATCTTGAACATGAAATCTCTATGTGTCAAATCAAAACATAATTGAAACTTTAAGTCACTGACATTTCTTTCTAATAACATTTCAAATAAGAAATATCAGTTTTTAAAATCATTTGTCACAGAGAAGTGGGAAAGGGGTTGATGAAATATATGAAAAGAAAGACCTTCAATATTTCATAAGCATGGAATTTATTGTTCATATCTCTTTTGTGAACATATAATCAACATCAACACATACTCTTTAATGTCACACTGGCACAATATAATAAGGAAATCTAGGAGACTGCCAAACATTTTAAATTTTATTTATAGTATTATTTAAAATAAATCAGGTAACTTTATTAGACTAAAGTGTTGGATGGTAAATTAAGACCCCTTAATAAAGTTCTCAATGTTGAAGTTATTTCTTTTCTGTATTGACAAGCTATAATCATAATAGAAAAAAATGACTATTGTTAAACTGGACTGGCCACGAACTTTCACTCTTCAGATTTTAGTTGTCATATAAAGTTAGAATTTCAAAACCACCCTCAGGTATGAAAAATTACCTAACATAAGTGATTTATTTGAGAATTAGTCAATTATTCACTGATATCATGAATCCTCTGAAACAAGATAGCTCATCCGTGATAAGTGTTTGTTGTAAAGAAATTTTTTCTTTGGATTTAGTTATTTACAGAGTTAGTAAAACAGTTCTATATTCCTAGAATCAAGTCCATGTTCAAGAACTTAATCCCTATATATCTTCTTCCTGAATTCCTGTGTGATCAGCTAACAGAGAGCATACCAGTGCTTGTTCCGATCTAAGACGAGTGTACTGTTAACATCTTCCAACAAAAACTAGGGCGATAGAAATTGTGAGGAAAAACATGGAAAGGGGACAACTTAATAACAAAAATGAATCCTATGCACAGAGAGACTGACCACTCCACTCCAATCTTGGAATATTTACCAACACTCTAAGAGGACTCTGGAAACATCTAGAGACTTCACTGTACTTCTAGAGTTATTTTAAATTGGAATATCTATTTATAGTACATTACCACAGGTATTGAAGTTTCTATCTTAAGAATAAAAGAAAATACGAACTTTTTCTGAGAAATGAAGTAGAAAAAAACAAACTTCCTTAACTTAAGTGTGAAGATTGTCTTTGAGATGAACTCCGTGAAATTTATGGGGCTGTTTTTTCTCTTGATGTTCGGATAAAATGATTTTATTTCCCATTACAATTTATAAGATGATCTTGTAACTACTAATGATTTTTGGGAAAATAAAAGTGTCTATGTCCTTGGGGTCTGAGTAAAAGTTAGGTCTATGCTGTGAAAGTGTCATTGACACCATTCAGTTCCTGACTATTTCTGGACTGTGAAACTTCCCTTTCATAGCAGGTTCTTTTTTAGCAGGAAAGACAATAGGATCCTGCCCTATTGATGCGGTATGATGGATGCCGTTTCCTTTAGAGATGGAGTCTCACTTCTGTGCAGAGTCCTTTGTGATTCATTTTGGGATATTTTTGTAGCTATTTATATATCCTATGAGTTCTTTTTCATTGGACCATAGCTGGTAATACAACAGAGAAAAGAAGGCACAGATTCTTCACCCAGTTTTCAGAAAGTAATAGCACAGATAGATGAACTAAATTATGTCAATGTGGCAATAAGTGTCAATGAGGTAATGCAGGAATGAACAGAGATTCTGGTATCATTCATTGCCTTATTGCTACTACATCAAATTACTAGTATGTCGTGAATCATCTTTCATCACTTTTAAAATGAATCAACCCCCTAGGCTTGCACAAGCTGACTCCAGTTTGATCGCCAACACTGCATGTAGTTCTCCTGTCATTGCCAAGCATGATCCCTGAGCACAGTTAGGAGTAAATCTGTAAATCTCAAGCAATGTTGTGTGTCATCCAACCACCCATCCACAAATAAAATTCTTAAAAATAACTGTAGTTAAAGCAAATCCAAAGCAGTGTGTATCAGAATAAAATAAACCTTCAAACAAGTGAAATACAATCAAGAGCCCTGATGTAAAGCTCTGATATATGGACAGTTAAATAAAGACAAGTTAGCTATGTGCATAAAGTGGAGATAAGAAACATCTTTAAAATTGGTTTGAAACAACTAGATAGCCACAGGGAAATAAAATGACACTGGATTCTTATCTCATACTATATACAGAGATGAATGCAAAATGGATCAAAGATCTCTATGTTAGACTAGTAAAAGCAGGAGGAAGTCTTCATGACAGTAATCTTAAGATTGTCTTTGATGGGGAGCTGGAGCGATAGCACAGCGGGTAGGGCGTTTGCCTTGCATGTGGCTGACTCGGGTTCAATTCCTAGCATCCCATATGGTCCCCTGAGTACTGCCAGGAGTAATTCCTGAGTGCATGAGCCAGGAATCGCTAGCCCCTGTGCATCGCTGGGTGTGACCCAAAAACCAAAAAAAAAAAGTGTCTTTGGTGAATCATCTCCATTGGCAAAGAAAAACACAAAGCAAATTAAACAAATGGAACTATAGCAAACTAAAAAAGTTTTGAACCATGAAATAAAATATGGCTTAAAAAAGATATTATAATGAATAGAAGAAAAATATTTCTATCTCATCTTCTGACAAAAGGGCTAATAGACAAGATATATAAACACAAGGCTAAAAAAATCACAAAAACAAACATTACCAAAAATTTTGGTGAATAAATGAAAGCTTTCTTAAGAGATACAAGTGGCCGATTTCATATGAAAAAGTGTTCATCATCACCTTTTATGAAAATGCAAATATGAGCAACAATGAGATACCATCTGACTTCATTGAAAAGGTTCTATGATAAAAATAATGGATACACACCTCAATGAAGCCAGTCCTGGCAGCCTACAACCTCCAGAACTCAACCACCACCATGCTCAGGGCTGCTCTCCGGGGACTTGGAGGAGCCTCACCCATGAGTCAATCTATTCCTGGATCATGCAGCCACATTCGCAGCCATGCAGCATCTTGTACTTTGCATCACCAAGAGTAACATACCATATTTGATTGGGGTTAAATATATTTATACAAATATAGGTATAAGCACACAAGGCTCAACATTTAACAACATGTTACTAATCTCTTATAGAAGAGATTAATGGTTTCTGGTGAAATTAAACAATCTTCACATACTTTCCGCTAAAAAACCTCTTTTTGGTCTCATTTTTAGTGGATTATTCATAAAAAACAATATTATTTTGGTTCTGCTTTGCATGCAAGGGTTGGGGTTCGAGATGGAAATGTGGTAGTGGGAAGGTGTAATAATGGTGGGACTGTTGTATTGCTTGTATCACTTGTCATCCCAGTGTTCATCAATTTGTTCAAGCGGGCACCAGTAATGTCTTCATTCATCCCTGTCACGTGCTAGTGCAGCCCCATGGCATCTGTTCGCTCCCAAAACAAGAAGAGCATCAAACCGTTCATTCAGGGTCTTGACAAAGAAGTCCGACCATCTTGTGGTGAGCAGCCAGGCATTCTTTTGATGTCCCATGGAATCCAGTCGGTAACGTCTCTAGTCCAGTGGTCATCTCCAAATTGCATTATGGGTCCAGCACATCTGATTTTCAACATCTTGGCAAGCAAGGCAACATCCCTTATTCTCAATCATTGTGGAAATCATTGTGGAGTGTGTGGAAAGCAGCTTGGAGTGTGGCAGCAGTTGGAGGGGGAGGTTGGCTTCTGGGGCTGGGTCCCTTGGGTTCGAGGGGGGGCTCTCACCCGCCCACCTCTGGGATTTCCCAAGTGAAAACAACCTGGCAAGGAGTCTGGTGGCATGGTTATGGTGGCCCCATTTTATGCTCCCTTTAGGGAGAAGCAGTGGTAAGTTCTGGAGGGTGATCAATGAGGAAATTATCTGGCACCAGCAGGAGGTAGCTTATGGGTGTGAGCCCTGAGTAGATGGAGACTGGAGGAAGCAGACAGGGGATCTCTGCTCCTGGGTCCTGTTGAGCCCAAATATAAAATATAAATATAAAATATACAAATAAAAATAAATTAAAATAAAATTAAAAATAAAAAAGCAGATTCAGGGCTGGGATGGTAGCACAGTGGGTAGGAAGTTTGCCTTGCATGCAGCTGGCCTACGTTGATAATCCAGCATCCCATATGGTCCCTTGAGCACTGCCTGAAGTAATTCCTGAATGCAGAGCCGGGAGTAACGCCTGAACATTGCCAGGTATGATGCCAAAAGCAAAAATAAATACATTAATTAAAACAATGGTACTAGTAAGATTTTAAATAATGAAATATTTTGGAGACTGATTTATAATACAGCAAGTAGGTTGTTTGTCTTACAAGTGGCTGATCCAGCTTTATTTTTATCCACCCCATTTGTTTCCCCCCAGCCCATCACTATTGATCTGAGTGAGTGCAGAGCCAGTAAGGCTTAGCTGAGTACTTCCAGATGTGGCCCCAAACAATGATGAAAAGAAACAAATTCATATTTTAGTATCTGAAATTTGAATACCGTACATATAAAATTAGAACAATGTTTGATTTTACCTCACTTGGTTGTGAAGAAAAATGCAAACTAAGTGAGGTGCATATGAGGTGAAAAACCAAATGAGTGAAACATATGAAGGAATGGTATACTATTATTGCCTTTAAGCCAAACTCTCTTTGAAATTTTCTCATATATTGTATTCCAATATAATATGGTATTCCATTTGCTAAATTTTTAATGTGATAAATTGTAGAGCAATTCTTATTTTTAATAATTCACTTTGGAGGAACAAATAGAAATTTTATTTTATCTTTTAGATAAATTCAGTGCTGTCTCTCCTTTCTTATTGCCATCCTTAGAAATAAATCCAGAGTATATTTAAGTCTAGATTATAACAAAAGTACCTCTCTGTTTCACTCTGTACTTGGATACTCTTCTATCAATTCCCTTTTTGATAATATGAGGAACACTCTCATACTCTTATCAAAAGATGTCACTTTTCAACATGAAATCTTAATAGTTTTTCACTGGTATTGGGTGAATTCTCAATCTTTAACATGAAAAGTCTTTCATAGTCCGGCCATTCTCCTCAGAAATCTTGTGTCACTTTTCCTCTCGCAATATATAGTTGTTTTTCATGTTTTTATCTTTCCTGACTTTGGGCCATGTTATTTGCTACTTTCTTCACTTGAAGGGATATACTTTGACAGAAAATCTGCTCAACCTCTAGGCAACATTACCTCTATCTCTATGTCTCACTTTTCATTTTGTAAGGAAGTTGTTTCCTGATGTGCCAAACAAGATCAGCTGCAGTTGTAGCTACATACTTTCAGAGAATGGTCTATTTAATTCCCATTTACAACTCTTAACTTCTTTAGAATATCGTTAGGTATTTTTTTCTCCTGAAAATATAAAAGATTAAATTCTGTCCAATTTAATCCTGTCTTTATCACTGAACACAGGACAGTGTTGGCACATGTCTGATGTATGACACATTTTTATTACATTCTTGTTTGCGTTCATCATCTGTTAACTTGACCTTCATGGCTTTATAAGCTCTGTACCATTCTTCTTTAAACTACTTTTCTAGTCAGTAGCCTAAGATTCTCTATTATTCCGATCAAATTTGGAGAACAGGCACATATACACGTCTCATGTTCAATAAATTGATATTTTCAATGTTACTTTTGTATAGCTCTTACATGATGTCACTAATATCCATCTTCATGTATAATGTTTGGAGATTAATCTGGGTTTTAAAAACAAACATATTATCTTTCTTCAAGACACCTCTCTAGAATGTTTACCTGTGTCACGACAGCTATAACTAATATTTACTGAGTTATTTCATGTTCCAGTCTCTGTACATAATAACATGTTTTATTTGATTTGCATGATGACTCTCAAGAAGAACTTAAATCATATTACATTTATCTTCAAATTGATAATTTTTTACTTCTCTTGTATAGCCCATGAGTTTTAAGGCAAGAGTTCCTTACCTACTATTCATAACTTCAGTCATAGACTGGATTGACATACTATTCCTCATCCTCCATGATGTATCAGAAAAAGTCATACTATGGATTTCAGGGTAAAGATATTTTATGAAAGATTATTGAATATCATTTATTAAATATTTCTTTATTATTCAAGCAAGGAAGGAAAGGCATTTAAAATGTTATAGACATTGCTCAGTGAAAGAGAATTTGATATATGCAGGGCTCTGTGTTCAATCCCCAGTTTTGTCTATCAGGGTTGGCAATTGTGAAGCATGAAACTTTTATATAATTTCTGATGTTAGGAAAAGTAAATTTAGTAACAAATAATATATAGTTGATGGTGGAGCCAAAGTCATTGTTGCTTATTTGTGAATGAATGTTTCAAATAAGAAGATAGACTTAACAGAAATAATATGCACAAAATCAAAATGGCAAAGCCAATGTTATAGACTCTTTCTAACTCTGAAACTTTTTCTTTCTACTACAATTGAATTATGCTACAGTCATCTTTTTCCAAATTATTCACATTTTGTAGAACATTTCGAGAGAGCCACAGCTGTATTATTGACCTTTTGAGCTCAAATATGGGTTGGCATAGTGTGTTTTACTCCTTCCTGTTGATCTTTGCAATATGATTTGTCACAGAGGACACACACTTCATAGGAATAATATTTAGACAAGAGTTTGGTGTACTTATGTTTATCACATTAGTGTCTCATTTCTGATAAGAGCTACATTTGAAAGCCAAGGGTTTGTAAATGAAGAATGGTTTGGCTCAGTTCCAGTAAATATCACTCACTACTTTCATTTAAAAATCAGTTTAGGCAAATTCTGGAAAACTATCCAGACTCAATATGCTTAAAAGTGATGCAATTTTATAATATTAAACTATATTTTAATTTGTATGACAAATATATTTAGTGTTCATCAACATACATGTATAACTACACTACATAAACACTATAAAAGTGCAGCTACATATGTTTTCAACTCTTCTTCTAAAATATTAGAGTGTTAAGGAAAGTCATGATATGATTTTTCTTTAATATTTGTCATATATATTCTACCATACTGCACATTTAATATAATTACCAAATAGAAACTAGATATGTATTCTGAAAAACAACAAAGGCATAATGTGTTAATAATTTATTGTTTGCTATGATCAAAATCAGCTAACTAACTATACTAATATGAGGAAAATATCACAAAGTAATCCCAAACAAACAAAAATCAAAGGCATTATAGTTGATTACACAAAAAAAACTAGTAACAATTAATTGTGGCATAAACCTTCTTCTATTATAACCATGCTCATGAAAATTTCTTAAAATCTGATATTCTAACAAACATTAACAAACCTACAAAGAAACAGAAAAATATGAGACAAAATATGGAAAGAAACAATCAAGATCAGGATTGACACAGATGCTGGAATTAGCAGGCAAAAAGACTAAATAGTTCTTGTAGTTATATTCCAAATATTTTAAACCTTTATTATAGATGTGAAAAGTATGCATAAAAACCAAGTGAACATCTGGAAAGAAAAAATATTTGAGTTAAAAATTTCAGTATATAGAATTCCCAACAGAATAGATAACTTACAAAAACAATAACTATTTTGAAAAAACAGCAAAAGAAACTGCAAGAAGAGTAAAAGAATTTTGGTAAATATTGAAACTTGCATTTGTGAGCAGTGAATTCTAAGTGGTCTGATGATAGGTAAGAAATTTGTGTCACTCAAGGACAGAGAAGGGGAGAACAAAAGGAAAATATTTGGAAAATTAATGATTGGACATTTCTAAATTTGATGAAAATATTATTATCACAGATCCAAGTAATCTAAAACCAGGACAAGACATATAAAGAAAATTATGAGGATACAAATTATAATAACATTAATCTAATAAATGAGAAAGACAGTAGTATTTCCAAAACAGGGGTATAGGGGTAGGAGATGTATTATAAAGTAAAATATTATGGTGGCAGTATTATTTTAAAAATATAAATAATGGAGAAGTGACAGTGGAGAAAATTCTTAAGTAATGAAAGTAAAATGCTCACAATTATAATTTTACACTTAGCATAAGGTAAAGGTAAAGGTAAAGGCCCTCCTGTTGTTCGTTGATTTGCTCAAGCGGGCCCAGTAACGTCTCCATTGGAGACTTTGTTGTTACTGTGTTTGGCATATCGAATACATCACGGGGAGCTTGCCAGGCTCTGCCATGTGGGCGAGATATTCTTGGTAGCTTGCCGGGCTCTCCGAGAGGGGCGGAGGAATCGAACTCGAGTCGGCCATGTTGGCTGCGTGCAAGGCAAACGCCCTACCGCTGTGCTATCACTACAGCCCACACTTAGCATACATGATGAAAAACAAAGAAGGGAGGAAAATGAACCTTTGAAGAAACATGCCATTTTGCTAAATAAATATTCCGCGTAATAATAGATAAATTTTAAAGCAAAGTTGATTTTGACAATTCCCTTAGGAGCTAACTTTTGAATACCCTTACTTCACTAGAGGAATTTGACTCTCCTTCATTATGCAAAGCTTTTGATTTTTTCAAAGCAATTGCAATTAATAATTGTATGTTGGAAATTATAAAATCACCTAAAATAAACATTGTTTAAAGGGAGTAAAGGAAACTTTTTTATTTGGTTGGTTTTGGGTGACACCCCACGGTGCTCAGGGTTTACTCCTGGCTCTGTGTTCAGTGATCATTCCTGGCAAGACTTGGGACACATATGGGGTGATAAGATTGAACCTGAGTTGGTTGCTTGCAGGCAAGCACTCTACTAACTATTCTATCACTCCATCCCTGCAAATGAAAGTTTTTCTAAAGCTATCAAATGTGTCGTGAAAAATCTGTGCTCTGAAGGGAGCCTATGTTATACCTGAAGTTAAATTTTCATTTGAGATAAGACTCTTAATCTCCTTTTATGTAGTTTCTTTTTCTTTTTTCTCTCTTTTTTCTTTTTGGGTCACACCCGACAATGCACAGGGGTTACTCCTGGGTCTGCACTCAGGAATTTCTCCTGGAGGTGCTCAGGGGACCATATGGGCTGCTGGGAATTGAACCTGAGTCGGCCGCATGCCAGGCAAATGCCCTACCGGCTCCAGCCCCTAGTTTGTTTCTTTTTATGGATTTTGGTTTTTGGATGAGAGGCTATCAAGCTGTGCTTCAGAGGCCCAGGACCACTTCTGGCAATGTTGGACTTGGTATTTACGTGACAATTTCTTGCTTGCATCTAGGGATGTGATATTGCTTAGGTTCAGCACCCAGCAGTCCCCAGGGCACGCATGCTGTTTGAGCTATTGAACTTGGGGTCCCGTATGTGCAAGTTATAAGTTTAATCCTTTTAGAACAACCTGTCTGGTGAGTTCACTTTGAATACTATATATACACATTTTTATTCTCTTACTTTCAAATTTCCTCTATGAATTTGTGATTCGTCCTATTTATGAGAACTAAATAGACTACACAATTAGAATTATATTTTCCTAGTGGGATAATAGATTATTCTTTTACAGATTATAAAAATTCACATATATATATTAAATATACAAAACTGTGATGTTTCTTAGGTCACATAACTTATTATCAGATTGAAAATAAACACTTGACTTTGAATATCCAAATGAGTGATTTGGATGTAGGAAATCTGTTAAGTCATTTGCACTTAGTATGTGCATTATAATTTCAATCATGTAAAAAGTACTTGACACAGTAATAAAAGATAATAATAATTGAGAAAAATAATTTTTGTAATGCTTCCCAATTGATATTTTTATTATGGTTTTTAATATGTACATTTGAGTAGCCATATGATTTGCAAGTACACAGAGTTTAAGTTAAAATAGTACCTGTAGTTTTTCTGTCCTTTTGCCTCAGCAAAATCTTTGATGACTTTCGAAGTGCCCTCCAATTTCAGGACACATCATGCCTTTTTTCTCAAGAGATCTTGATTATTCAGACAGGTGCTTAGAGGTGTGACCCTAGGGAACAGGTTTATCACTTGAATTGGGAACTTGTGGTAAATGCACATCTTGAAAATCTTTAGAGGTTTACTTTCAAATCATTTGTCCTTGAACTGGTTTTTGCTATTTTGTTATTATCAGCTTTTCCAGGACAAACAGTCTAATACTTGATGTGGAGAAGTCTTGTTGTCTTTAATTAATCAATGACAATACATCATTGTTATTATGTTAGCATTTTGAGCCAGAGAATCTAAAGAGGGATAAAAATGTGCCTATTGTCATTTTTTCATAGTTTTATGAAAGACAAATGACATGATAGCCATTACCCTTCCTCCCCTAAGATAAATAATATGATACATTTTAAAGAATAAAAAGAAATAGACGTTTAGCTAAAAGCTTGCTAAGAGCAGTTATGTTAAAATAAGAATGATAACAAAAATCTGGGACTCATGATAAAAAAATATAAGTACACTAAAACCTTAACTTGCATAATATAGTTGTAATATTAACTTTTTAAACAAACCTTATTGGGTCCATTGACAAATTTAGCTCTTCATGTAGGTCTGCTGTGTGATTATCTAGCCTAAGTACAAGAACCTTTTGTAGAGAAAACAAACATGCCCAAACCCAAAAATGAATATCCAGTACAGTAATATGGTATTGGCTCTCTCAGTCCTCTAAAATAGCTTCACAAGCTATTTTGAATTATAGGGCTAAATTCCAGAGCTAAAGGAAACTGGAGTCAATATTTCCTGGAAGAGGGAATAACTAATAATGGTGTCAGAGAAGTCCACCAGAAAAGGATTCTAGATTATTAATCTCCTATAAACAGATTACTGAGGAAGTACCAGGTTTGTGCATAACTCTGAGGGTAGAGTCCATAAACACTTCTAGCAAATATCCCTTGGTTCAATTGACTCATAAACTCAGCTCTTTAAAGCCAGTGGCATTTGGCAAGGCCATTATACCTCTTCTATAAGACTAGTCACAAACTTGGCCAAGAGCATTGATTCATTCGAATGCCTAACAACCCGAATCGGACGTTTACATTTGAATAGATGTGGCTCACTGCCTGCAGTTTCTATCTTCGTTGTCTACGCACCAACATCTCATTATGATGAAAGACAAATCGAGAAGTTTTACATGGAGCTAGAGAAGTTCTATAAAGAAGACCACACCTTCTACAAGATCATTGTGGGTGATTTTAATGCCAAGATAGGACCGAGAAGATCAGCTGAAGAACTTCACATTGGGACCCATGGCCTAGAATGGAACGAACAGGGTGAGAGACTGTCAGAGTTCATCATGTCGACCAAGACCATCCATGGTAACTCACAGTTCCAGAAGGCAGAATCTAAACGATGGACATGGGAGTCTCCCGGTGGACGATTCCACAACGAAATAGACCACATCATATTCAATCGACGGTTTTGCCTGACTGATGTCGCTGTTGTCCCAAAATTTCGAACGGGATCGGACCACCGTCTCCTTCGTGCAAAATTCTACTTCACAGAGCGGGGAGAAAGGGCTGCAAAGTTCAAAAAGAGAACTCCCAGAATGACCACCAACTGGGAACTCTTTGGTACTATTGCGGCAACATGGGAAGATGCCATTGTTGACAACATTGACGAGGAATACGATCGACTGGTTCAGCACCTCCATGAATGTGCGAGGAACGCCAAGAGAGAGATAGCCACAAAAAGTCGCCTATCTTCAAAAACTCTTGAGCTAATTCACCAGCGTGGTTTGGCGCATGCCTCAGGCAACCGCAAGCTAACGTCCGAGCTTGCAAAGCAGTGCAGAGATGCGATCAAGGAAGACCTCAAAGAGAGAAGAGCAGAAGTACTGGTAGATGCGGCAGAAGTCGGGAAAAGTATTCGTAAGGCCCGCCTGTCCTTTGCCAACTATAAGACCAAGATGACTGCCCTCCGACGTCCTGATGGATCCATCACATCCTCCAGAATGGCAATGGAGAAGATTATCCATGACTTCTACTCAAATCTCTTCGATAGCCATGTCCACTTGCCAACATACCAAATTCCACAGGATGGGTATGTTGTTCCCAACGTTCTCCCCTCCGAAATCCGACACGCCATTTCATCGGTAAAGAAACAAACAGCACCCGGCCCAGACAAGGTCAGACCTGAACACCTGAAGAACCTGCTGTCAGTACTCATTAATACACTGGCTCGGCTCTTCACTCGCTACCTGTCTGAATGCAAGGTTCCGTCCCAATGGAAAACCAGCAGGACCGTACTACTGTTCAAGAAGGGAGACATCCATGACATTGGCAACTATCGCCCGATCTGCCTATTGTCTGTCATCTACAAGTTGTTCACTCGAGTCATCCTGAATAGGATTGGCAGAACATTAGATGAAGGACAACCATGCGAGCAAGCAGGGTTCCGCAAAGGATTCAGCACCATCGACCATATCCACACGATAACCAAGCTCATTGAGGTTTCTCGGGAGTTCAAGATGCCGCTCTGCTTAACGTTCATTGATTTAAAGAAGGCCTTTGATTCTGTTGAGACGGAAGCGGTCATTGAAGCCCTAGCCAATCAGGGCATTCAAGCCCAATACATCAGGATCCTCCGTGAGCTGTATTGCGGATTCACTACCAGGATCTCACCATTCTACAAAGAAGTGATCGTTGATGTCAAGAGAGGGGTGCGGCAGGGTGATACCATTTCACCGAAACTCTTCAGTGCCACCCTCGAGAACATCATGCGACGACTGGAATGGGAAGGAATGGGAGTGAAGATAGATGGTCGGCAACTACAGCACCTCCGCTTTGCTGATAGATATTGTTTTAATAACACCAAACATCAGCCAAGCGGCACAAATGCTGGCCGACTTTGACCGTGAGTGTGGAAAGGTAGGACTACAGCTGAATCTTACGAAGACAATGTTTATGAGAAACAGCCTTGTTCCTGACGCCCCATTCACTCTCAATGGAATGACCATCTCCGAATGCAACAGCTATGTCTACCTAGGTCGAGAGGTCAACATGACAAATGACCTGGCACCCGAGCTGCGCAGGAGGAAGAGAGCGGCTTGGAACGCCTTCAAGAACGTGGAAGAAATACCTAAGAGGACGAAGAACCTCCGGCTCCAGGCACATCTCTTTGATTCCACTGTTCTTCCTGCATTAACATATGCCTCAGAGACCTGGGCCCTATGCAAACAAGATGAGAACGCCATTCAGGTCTCCCAAAGAAGAATAGAAAGAGCTATGCTTGGAATATCACGTTTCACTCAAATGAGAGAACGAATCCGGAGTTCTGACATCCGTCGACGATCAAGGATCAGGGACGCTGTCTCATTTGCCAATGTGTCGAAAATCAGATGGGCTGGTCACGTAATGAGATTTAAAGGCGGCCGTTGGACTAGAGCTGTTACTGATTGGATTCCACGGGATGTCAAGAGACCGCGTGGCCGCCCACCTACCAGATGGTCAGACTTCTTCATCAAGATCATGAACGATCAGTTTGAGGCCCTTCATGTTCCCGGAGCGAACAGATGCCATTGGGCTACACTAGTACGCGACAGGGACAAATGGAGACGTTACTGGCGCCCGCTCGAGCAAATCGAGAACTAACGGGAAGTTAAGTGATAAGTGATAAGACTAGTCATTTAAGGTGATAGTATCTATTTATATGAAGAAGTTTTTTATGGTGATAAAGTAATATTTTGCATGTAAAATTCCTGATATTAAAATGGGGGTTCACAGAATGAAACCATTTATCTATAGCAGATAACGGCAGAATCTGAAAGGAGTAGTTTAGCAGTACTCAATGTAAAGCAAATCACACTGAAATCAATTCTTGATTTATAAATGTAACATTTTTTTGGCCACCCCTTGCTGTACTATGGCTTACTCCTTGTTCTGCACTCAGAATCAAATCTAGAAAGCTTTGGGCACCATATTGGGGTATCAGGGGTTAAACCCAAGTCACTTATGTGCTAGGCAAGTGCTCTAACCAGTGTACTATCTCTCTGGGCTCTATAAATTAAGCCTTTAAATTGAGTGCCTACCTTGAGATTCTTACTTTTCTATCAGTCTGTAGTTTTACAAAGTTCTGGATTTCTTTAATCACAATTTTCATAAAATGGCATATTTGATGGTGAGGATTCTATTTCCAGTTCAGTCTTAACATCTAGCTAAAATAATATTCTGAATTTTCAAAAATTTCTTCTTATGATAAGTGGATATAACTGGTATAGTTTCTGGAAGATTCTGAAGGTAAACTTTTTCACTAATATCGATTTCTTATTATGAATCCTTGGAGATAAAAGGATAGTGGAGTTTGCCATGTAAGTTATCCCCACCAAAGGTGATATCTACTAACTTCTCCCATTCCTGTGTCTCTGACACTATTCTCAGGTCTTTGAAGCCTATATTCCTCAGCTTTATATAGGTGAAGATCAGATGGGGTTTCCCACATGTAGCAATAAAGTAAAACATTTTTGTGGGCCACAGTAATGCGAGTAGGGCTCTTGACTTGTATGCAGTGAACACAGATTGAATTCTTAGTACTCCATATGGTTCTCTGAGCCCGGCCAATAGTGATTCCTCAGCACAGAGCCAAGAGTAAGCCATGAGCACCTCTGAGTGTGGCCTAAATCCCCTACCCACCCAAATTGTTTATTTTGTGTTAAGGTTTGCTGAATTTATTTTCAGGAAGAGGGCTGGATTTTGATATTTTCTAGATTATCAACCATTTATTTAATGGAAATCACTTTGCCAATTTTATCAATCTGTGGATTTTTCCAGCCAATTCATTTATCAACATCCTTAATAAGTTTGGGAACAATACGAGACCATCAGCAGCGCCTGTGCAAGCTACCTGTGGCATATTTGATATGCCAGAAACAGTAACAATAACAGGTCTCATTCCCCTGACCCTGAAAGAGCCTCTAATACGGAAGCATTGGGAAAGACGAGTAAGAAGAGGCTGCTAAAATTTCAGGGCTGGGACGAATAGAGACGTTACTGGCACCTGCTCAAGTAAATCGATGAACAATGGGATGACAGTGGTACAGTGATGAGAACATGTTATTTTATAAACCATATATATTCACTTATTTAAAAAATCCCTCTCTCTCTCAGATTGTTTATGATGGGCCCTGAAATGTTTATGGTTTAATCTAGATAGTACAGTGGCTAGGGTTCTTTTCTTGTACCAGGCTGAACAGGGTTGGATCCCTGGTATCCGTGTGGTACCCAAGCTCTGCCACTAGTAATTCCTGAGAGCAGAGCCAGAAATAAGCACTAATCATTGTCAGATGTAGCTCCAAAACAAAAATGGTCGCGGTTATGGTTCTCCCGTTGTTCATAGATATGCTCGAGTGGGCCCAGTAACGTCTCCTTCGTGAGACTTATTGTTACTGTGTTTGGCATATTGAATACATCACAGGGAGTTTGCCAGGCTTTGCCGTGTGTGCGAAATATTCTCAGTAGCTTGCTGGGCTCTTGGAGCTCTACCGAGAATAACTTGCCCCCATGGCAAAACCTGGCAAGCTCCCCGTAACGTATTTGATATGCCAAACACAGTAACAAGTGTCACAAAAGAAAAGCAACAAAGGTTATAACATAGATGCTCTCAATTATAATTTTATCTTAGCAACAAAGTTTGCAGGGGTGGAAATAGATGTCTTTGAATCTGCTATTGTTCATTTCTTTGGAAATATCAAATAGTATAAAAGAAACCCTTTCTGATTTACTAATCTCTCTGCTTATACCCAGTAAATTCTGACTGCTCACAAGCAATATCATAACCATTAGTATCAAAATAATTTATAGAACTCAAATTCAAGAAGAGAAAGAGAGCAGAGTATCATAATGAGTCTTAGATATTCAATATTGAGTGAAGAAATAACAGGAAATTAAAGCAGCCCTCTGTCTATGCCTTCAGAAGAGGTCAGTGAGAAAAGTCTGCATTCAGTGTGACCCCTGAAGTAAGTAATCTGCATGTTTTTGTTGTTGTTGTTCAGAAGAGTGATAGCTAGTAAAGAATCTTCTAGAAGATATCCTGTAAGTAGTCTGAGGAAAAATACTTTACAGCAGGTATTGGATGGTCAGTGAAGAAGACAAACCAGTTTGAAACAATCTCCCAAGAAAGCTTAATATTTCTAATTGTCAGGCATGATTCATGACTTTTGACATAATATGCCAAAAAACCCCACAAAGTGTTATTTTTAAAAAGTAAACACAAATCTATGTTCACTGCAACGCTATTTAAAATAGATACAATTTTTGCAAATTAGAGAGAAAGGAAAACTATACCTGCCACAGAGATAGAGAATGCGGTAGGGTGGGGGTGGCAGGTGGGACACTGGGAACAATAGTGGTGAAAAATGGAAGGATGGGTGCTTGAGCATTGTTTGCCTGAAATGCAATCATGCAGATTTGTAACTGTATCTCATGGTGATCCAGTAAAACTTCTTAAAAAATAATAATAAAATAAAATAAAATTGATACAATTCAAAAAAAGTGCCCAACAACAGAAAAATGTAGTGTGAGATGTATATGTATTTGTATATATATGACTGTGTATGTTTTATATACATATAAATGCACTCTCATACATACACAAAATGGTATACCAGTCATTAATATAGGTTAAATCTTGCATTTTGTTCCAATATGGATAGAACTGGAGAGGATTATTTTAAGAGAAATGATTCAGAAGGAGGACACATACCAAAACATCTCACTCATATGTAGAAAAAAAGCAAACAATACATGGGAATAGCTATTGTCCCATGAAAACAAACCTTCTTGTAATTCATAACAAGACTGAGGTTATCTGTTTGGGAGTGAGGTAAAGTTCAGAAGTTAAGGTAGGTGAAATAGGACCTAGGGTGAGCACAAAGGGATAGTTTCTCCTTGGTGGTACCTAAAACATAAACTTTAATACTTCTGAAAATGCATTACCTAACAAATAAGAATTAAATTTGAATATAATAAATATATTTTGTATATATATACAATAAGAATGCTCATCTTTATTGTTTATTGTCACATTTAAGGAATTTAGGGATCAGTGATTCCTAACATGAAAAAGAATCAGGAAGTTAGCATAATTATAGTTGTTTTGTTTCAGGTGCGGTAGATTTAAAAGGCAAAGCACAACAAAGGTTTGGGTTCTAGTTGCAGCGTCCTTCTAAAGCCTCAAGTGAGCTCATTTGACTTCCTCATCTGACATGTCTGGGTCACAGATTCTTTATCTGACAGATGAAGTTCAGATCAGTGAATTATACAGTCCACTATACAGCAAAGGTGTGATGATTTAAAACCAAAAGTATAAATATTAAACACTGTATAATCTCCAGTATTGGCATCTATCTAGGTCTTACAGGTTTTATAATGATTATTCTCACACTCTTCATAGCCCTTCAGGATGCCTAAGAAATATCCCAATTCACATAGGATTTCACAGGAAGCAAACTATGATTATGTTTGATTCTTTTCAGAATGATTTCAGTTCATTTGGTCTCCATTTACAATGCTTCAGCTTCCATCATAAAGTGGCTTGGAAGTGAACTGCAGGGAACACCATACAGTCTCAAAGAACCACACTGTCATTGCAGAATGTCATTAAATTAAATAATGTAAAATTGCCCCCTTTTTTCTTGGGAGAGACAAGAAAAGGTAGATACTCCCTTGGAGTAAATGAATCGACTTTAATCTGAAGTTCTGCTTGAATTCTAGAAACTGGAATACTACTCTAATGATAGAAATTACTCTGGGTGGGAGACAGGAAACAAGAGTGGATGTGACAACCGGATTTGGCACCAGGATGTACATCCTGACTGGAAATTGTTCAGTGTTGAAAATGAGAAGTGTTAATATTTATGTTGCCTATCTGAACCTGCTGAATAGAGATTTTATTGCACTTCAGATAAGAATCTAAATTCGAATGTTTGGTATCATTTCCAACCCTAAGTACTACTATTTCAGAATTCCATATTAAGTCTATGTCTGAAACATGGACTCTGACAGAAAAGAAATAAGACTGTCATGTAGACATAGTTATTTGCAGGAGAATTTTTACAATGATCACTGTATAGGTCAAGAAAAATCTTTAGACCTGTGAATTATCAGGGGAAAATGAGGTCGAAAAGGTGAATATGGGCCAGAGACATAAGGTCCAAGGACTTAACCGAGCTTTGCTGGAGAGACTCGGGGCAGCCTTTTATTCCTGAAGAACTCAATGCTCAGTGAAAATAAGCAGCAGGACCACTTACATGTCCTGAAGTGGGACATATTTACCATTTTATTTTCTGCCCCAGAGATCACGGGTTAGATAATACCTCTGTCCTACTAGTAGGCTGCACTTCTGAGAGTTGTGAAGGCTGCCGCTGAGGGGGTGTTACCCTTTGAAGCCACTTGCTATTGCTTTGGTAAATGGCATTTGGATTGGACCTCATTCTTAGTACAAATGTCACAGTTGCTTGCTGTCCCCAAGTATTTGTCCTCAACCAGACCTCTACTGAGAAGTGAATGACCAAGGAGACAGTGAGGTCAGCTGCTTCCATTCTCGAGACCAGGACTCCCCCTATGGTTCACTCCCCCAGTTAATTCCACTTTTTACTCTTTCAGGAAGGGAAACTGGAACATTTCGTAACATGTTTTTCTTTTTTTATTAGAAGTTATGCTTATTTTGAAAAGTTTTTACATTAGCATTAATGTTTATACTTTTGTTTTTAAATCATCACACCATTTTATATTACAAAGCTTTAAGCTACATTATCTAAAAATGAGATTAAGAGTTAGATTTTGGGTTTTAGTGGGTTCTTACCTAGAATATCCCACAGAGATGGAAGCAGTAAATTTTAGCTATATGAAGACTGAGATAGATGCACTTATAAAAATGTTATTCCTTTGACTACCAAAAAATTGTCAATATCAGATATAACTTACGCACTCTATCTACTCCCTTCCCCTGACATTCTGATTTCTATAGGCTACCCTTAAAAAAGTAAATTTTCAAGATATAGCTTTAAAATATTTAAAATAGACACTTTGCTCTCTAAAGAGTATTTGGGATTCAAATAATATATATGTGTATATATACATATATATATATGTATATATATATAGCCCGGCAAGCTATCGAGAGTATGTCATCCACATGGAAAAACCTGGCATGCTACCCGTAATGTATTCGGTTTGCCAAACACAGTAACAAATGTCACAATGGAGATGCTACTGGGCCCGCTCGAGCAAATTGATGAACAATGGGAGGACAGTGACAGTGACAGTAATATATATTTATATATATGTTATTGTTAAATTATTAGGTTTCCTGGTACTTGATTATTTTAAGTGAGAAAATTCCTAATTTTTGAATGATTTATTGATCATAAAATTTTTATTTTCTGATGCATTATTGATCTTTCTCTGAATCAGTAGATAGCACAAGTACTATCAAACGATTGTCCTGAGGCCAGAGAAGACTTAAAGAATTTTCTCAAATTCTCTTATTCACATCTTCCTGGTGGAACTCAGCAGAGGGGTCAATTCATGGGAAAGTGAAGAAATAAAGATCAATGGTAAAGAAAACTTTATTCAAAAGAGATCATGGTCTGATAATATTGTATCACTTAAATGTACAGATATTGACAGTTTAGATAAACTTTATCATTTAAAATGTAAAACTAAAACATAGTAAAAAATTACAGGAATAAATAATATAAACAACAAAATATCCATAGCAAAAAATATGTAAAGCAATTGTTTTAAAGAGACACTATAGGAAGACAGTGACAATTCAAAGATGTAAAAGGCCTTAGACATCAAGCAGAATTGACATTTGGTCAGTTCTCTATACATCTACCCTGTAAACATAAAGAATCAGGACAGACTACTGAATTTCATGTGAGATTGAAGTGTTATATGTAATATTCATGGATCCAAGATTGCTGTGTGTCAGTCACAAAGGGAGGAAACTGAAACAGGCTCAAATTGGAGACAGATAAACATGCATGTGTGAACAAGAAAAAAACGGTATCCCCACATTTACTTTGGCACAATGATGTGAGTTAAACAGTGATATTTAAAAGTTCAAGGACAGACAAATTTGATTCCCCAGAGACATCTTTAAGGACTCTAGTAAGAGGACACTTGATTTGATTTGTTTTCTCAGAATATGAATTGCTTTATATAAATTCATGAAGCAGTTCACCTTAGATTCAGAGATTGGTAGATATGCTCATGATATACAGCGAGAGACTCAGTTACATGTGCAGGTTGAATTATCTCAGGTAATCATGGAGGGGTCAACCTTACTGATGACTTGGAGATATATGCACTGAGTGCTCCTTCATGTGACCCGGATGCAAATTTTTTGGAAACTAGTGTCTTTTATGACCATCAAAGACAAGCATTGAGAATTGCAAGCATCTGTTCTGTGGATAAATAGTCTGAGGTTCGTGATAGAGAAAAGGTAAGGTTTTCTAGCATTTGCCAAAATCAGAATGGCTTTTCCTCTGAACACTCAGATTCCTTACCAGAGCCATAAATCCCTATCTATTTATCCGGCAGAAAATAAACTCTTTCTTCAACATTTATGCTTAAAATACATTCTTTCTTTTGCTCCATTCTGGAGGCTTATGTTCCTCTTTGAAATAATTCTTTCTCTAGGTTAGTTTCCTTTGCTTTCAATATCAGCAGAATTGAATGAGTTTTCATCTATGGGTTCTATTCACAGAATTGATCTATGCAAGGTTTATCTTCCGAAATAGATCAGAATGCATTAGATGTGGAGTGTGAGTGTGTGGGGTGGGGGATTGCACCAGAAGCTGATAAGAAAATACTTTCAGGAGGGGAACTGTGGGGCATGGAGCACTTTCCAAACCATTTACAATCCAATAACCCAATAGCTCTGTGTTGGTGCTGCATTTGGAACCCATAATCCTGCTTACATAAAAATATTCAGGAAACTCACAGTATAGAGGAGACAATCTGTATTTGAAATTCATGCTGGAAATGAATACTTAGATCTTGATAGAGAGGACATTGACAAAATGGCTTAAAATGCATATCTGGCTATAGAGAAAGCATCAATGTGAAGGTGGTTTATACTTTTAATCTGCTTTGCACATGGGACAGAGATGATGTATTGTCTGGTCACTTTTGAAGCCATTATTAATTATAGCTAATAAAGCTGGGAGATTTAGGATATAATCTGCCTTCCTTCTTGAGGCAGACAATACATATTCCAGATGAAGTTGCTTATTCTCTGTAAGTGAGAACCAAGTTTTAAATTGAATTATATACTATACCGTGTTTTTCTTAAAGCTTTTTATATAATAATATACAGAGAAGCTTAATAAGAGACTGGGAAATCATATGCATTCTTCAAAAGCATTTTAGTGGTATTTAGAATAAAGACAGTGTTAACTTTTTCTAGGAATAATGAAAAATTATTCAACTAAATCTAGTCATAAATCTTTGAGAATACAAGGATAGCTATATTGGCAGTCACAGAGAAGAAGAACAATATATACATTTTACACTGCAAAAACTAGAAATAATAAAAACTTAAGAAAAGCACCTTTTTTGCAACTCAAAGCATTTTCAGAGCGTTTTTAGATACTGTCTACTGTACTGCACTCAGTTCTGTGACACTCTGGCTTCATGTAGAATTCTGGCTACTACTCTTTTTGATTTCCTTTCTCAGGCCTACTTGAACCTCAAAAATAACTGTGATTATTAGTGAAGAATGATATAACATATTTTATCTTTTTTCATTGCTCTGATGGACTGGAGTGATAGCAGAGCAGGTAGGGCGTTTGCCTTTCACATGGCCAACCCGGGTTTGATTCCTCCATCCCTCTCAGAGAGCCTGGCAAGCTACTGAGAGTATTCCACACGCACAGCAAGCCTGGCAAGGTACCCGTGAAGTATTTGATATGTCAAACACAGTAACAACAAGCTTCACAATGGAGATGTTGCTGGTGCCCACTCAAGAAAATCGATGAACAATGGGAGAACAGTGCCAGAGTGTTGCATTGCTCTGATGTATACAGGCTAACTGAGTATGTGGGAAGGAGTGCTGCAAATGAGCCCATATAGTCTTCTGTTCAATAGAATCTCCTGAGAAATCTTACTCTTGGATTCAGCTTAGTCTTCTTCCATCAAGTCATTCATTCTCTGTCATGTATGAGTAGAAGATCATGGTGGATTGGATTTTGGAGCTCTGCCTACAATGTAAGAGATGTGGCTTAGATAACTGCTAAGTGTGGATTCAGAGCCAAACTTTTTGACACTGTATAATTATGAGTTTACCACGTCCATCATGACCCAAAACATACTTTTACAAAAGGTCTCATATGTGATTTGAACCATGAAATTTTTTTAAAAAAAAGATGGAACTGAAGATCACAGTGAAAACCCAGTAACCTTTTTTCCATCTGCACTGACAAAATTAAGCCACATTAGTTCTACTAGGAAATAATTAATCTAGTGATTTGATTCAGTGATTTATCTATTGTCTGATGTGTTGTGGGACTATATAGTGGTAGACTGGACCAGGGTGAGGAGAAGTTCTGTTATTTCATTGATCCAGTCATTTTTTTGTCCATCCAGGATAACCATAACTCAATCCATGTTGATCAGTGCCCTTGCAGCAATATGGTACAATAATTCAAATAACTACTCCTGATTAATAGAGTATACAAAATTCTTCTAATCTTCAAGGATCTCATACTTTATTTTTTAAAATAAAAACTAGTCATTCAGAGAAATTATATCAGTGAAGGTATAGAGATCCCAAAGAATAGGAGAAGGTACCAGCATACAATACCTCTTAAATGGTTCTACTGTTACACATAACTAAGGATGCAGTGAGAAGATAATAGTGTGACACAATAGGGCAGGAAGGACTTGAAAGTTTTGCTGAGGGGGTATTAGTTTCACAAGCATGGGGGGTAAAGATGAGATAATGATTATTATTGATGAAAGATTCAGAAAGCTCATTAAATGGCCTCCAGCAAAAGAGAAATCAATGCCTCTTTCTCATAAACAAGAGTAAGTGAATTTGATATAATGATAGGGTGAAAGACATACCTTTTCCCTTTTTAACAAGTTTCAGCTGGGAGGGAGCTTTGAGTATTAGATTTACAGGTATATTGGGGACAGGTTCATATACAATGTGGCCTTATAGTATTGACTGAGTTTCTGACCAGGGTTGAAAAGAGAACCAGGTAAGAATACTGGATTGAGGGTAAGAGTAAGAAATTCTGTTCCTCCAAGAAAGTTTGCATTTGTTTTATAATCCCTGTAAGCATACTATGTGATGAGTGAGTTTATTTTTTCCAAACTCTTTAGAATATTACTAAGGGTTCAATAGCATAATAAATAAACCATTGGCATCTCCCTGTAGCTGTGTTGGTATGTAGATCTTTCATAGACTGACCCTAACTTCTAATTATGGATCTGGACCATCTTCCATGTTATTTGGCCATGATCAAATCATAGATATACACTGGGCCTCAAATTTTGCACGTAGAAAAATGAGACAATTGAACTACATAACACTGAGATCTCATTAGCTCTGAAAACTTATGTTCATAAAAATATAAACACAACAGTTTTATCAGATGAAATTTAGAAAATTAATTTTGGCAATTAAATGAGCTGCATTATATTTGAAAATCGTCAATTTTAATTTTTTAAGATTTGTCATTTTAGAATTTACTTCATTATCTTTCTTGCTTCTTTCCTTCTTTTCATCCTCCCTTTCTTCTTTCTTCATTTCCTTTTTCTCTCTTTCTTTTTAAAATGTTTTCAACATATAGCAAAATTGAGGGGAGAAGGAAACTTCTCATGTACATTGTACCCAAATATACAGTCTCCTCCAGTATTAGAATTGGAACTGAGGTATATATTTTTGATAATCACCAACTACAATGGCAATATATTATTATTAAAACTCATTCATACTTCAGAGTTTCCTTTTGGTGCTGTTCATTCTACGAATTTAAACAAATGAGTACTGGGATGTCTATTGCTATTGTACCACACACAGTAGTTTCACTGCTCTCCACTCAAATTGTGAATTTCTTTTTTTTTTCTTTCAATATTAGCAGCATTTTTGAGGACATATTATTGGCCAGAGAGTGTGGTAGACATGACTCTAATGACAGTTTAAAATATGTCTTTGTTTAATGCTGTTGAAGACAAATATGCAAATATAAATGTATTAAATTATTACAGGTGCTACAAATAAAGTCATTTAAAAAATAAAATTTCGAGCAAGGAGACATGATGGTTTTAATGATTTGCTCTTGTTACACTAGATTTCCTAAACTGCTTTCTCTAGGAAAAATACATGGCCATGGCAAATGGAGACTGCTACTGGGAAAACAGTTGATGGATAGCATTCATCATTAAAGAAGAGTAGCACACGCATGTAGGCTATTTCTCAGTGAAATGTTACAGGTGATTTTCTCCTCACATTTCTTATTACTTTTCATCTTGCTAGCTTTCTACATGCAAGTCAAAGCACTGGTAGTATTCTTATTAATCAAAGCTCTCCTCCCCACAGCCGGCTTTGTGCAACTTTCCCTTTGTTAGACAGACCACATTTAAATGCTGTCTCAATGTGTGACTCTCTCTAAATTTTGTTCACTGTATATTTTTCAGACTCAGCCAAAGTGGCCTTTTTGCTAAATGCTGGCTATGTTTGTACTTTTAATTTTACATTAGTGGGACATCTGCCAAGCTAATATAGGCACTTCTCTGTGCACTGGAAAACCCAATTAGGACTTGTTCTGAGTTTGATTATCAGTCAGAAACATGCATACAGAAATATTCATTAGAGAGCTACAGAGAGCTGTGATAAAACAGCAGACGGCTGCATTATAGAGTCACTATCACTGCCCATCCCCCACCCCCACCCCTGAGTTTACATTTGCTTGATAAAAAGCCTGCAACTAAATAGCCTCTTATATGATGTGGTTCCTCTGCAAATGTTTTGTGTGCTAAGGGGAGTTGTTCTGACTCTAGGATGTTTGTAAGCATGCCATAGCATGCTACTGCAGGCAAATGATAAACAGACGTTTGCTACAGCACCCTGATGGCCCTGTTGGTCTGCATCTTCCACATAGCCATGCCATAAACTTTGATTATGAGACCTAGGGGGAATCTATATAGTACTAGGAGGCAGGACTGGGGTATGTCTTTTATGCTTACTTTGTTGAACACCCCACATATGGTATTCTTCTGCCACCTCAACTTCTCAGAACATTGTAATTCTTATAGTGATTTCTCTGATACATAAATCTGATATTGTTCATGATTCTTAATTTTTGGGGGGGAGGACAGGGATCTTAACTCTCTTCACTCATACAAGAATTTATATTTGTAGGATTTATTAATTTCTTATAAATTTTAAAATGTATTGCTCAGAATTATCCATACACTCATTTTTAATATCTGTATACCTCTAAAAATAAAAGTATATTATTAAAAAGAAAATACTTTACCAAATAATCATTGACATACAATTTTGTGGAATCAAGGTATTAGCTGTGTTCATCTAGATGTATGTGGTGTCACCACCGCCATAATCACAAGTTTAAAAAAGAAAGAAAAACAGTATCACCCATATGTGGAATTTAAAATAAAAAAACATAGTAAGGGAGCAACAAATGGTCATAATCATTAGAACTAAAGATTTTGTTTCTAGAACTGAACTTTCATGAGGCTTGTGGGTGCTGATAAGGGGTCACTGGGACACTGGTGGAGGTAAGCAGCCTCTCTGGTGATGGGTGTGGTGTTAGAATGATGGTTGTAACTGTACTGTGAATCTCAGTGTCTCAATAAAAGTGATAAAACAAAACAAAATAAAAATAAATTTCAAGTCTTGTAGAGCTGGAGCACTGTCCGAGATAGATTTTCAGGATAAAATATTTGCCCAGGGCACTGGCCTCAAAGGCCCAGTGTGAAATCCTGATGCAGTCATGAGCAATGGAGATAGGTAGATAAGAAATGCCATGAGTATGTTAGACTTCCCTTGCCAAAGGACCACATTTCAATCAACAAGGTTCTGAGGTTGCTCAGAGTAATTTTCTGAAGTACCATTGTTCTGAAAGATCACGAACTGGCTGTAATGAATAGAATTTGGGCAAAGTCATCCAAAATGGTAGAATGGCATATATATATATATATATATATATATATATGTATGTATATATATGTATATATGTATATACACACACACATATATATATATATATATATATATATCCTTAAATGTCAGGTTTACAAAGTAGCCCGAGTATGCCTTTAAGAGGTTTCTAACTTCAGCTTCCAATCTGGCTCCCAGGCCTCAGTGTGCGTGGACATGGTCACTTTTCTATGCAATCAGAAGAGGCTGAGGCCCTGGCAGCCGATGTGTTGTCAGCTCACAGGATCAAAGACTTCTGAGCAGTTTATTTTAGAAGCATTTGAGTAGTTAAGCTCCTAATGGCTTCAGTATGTTTTCTATTTTAAACATTAAATACATTACATTTTATAAAAGAAAGAAATGTATTTTCATGTTATTTGTTCCATTAAACAGTGTCCATTTCCTGTATAAACTAAGAAAACCAAATGAAAGAACACAGTCTTCAGTACTGTACAACAGTGTATCTGAAAATGATTAACTTTATTTGGAAACAAACAAGAAAAGGAGAAAAGAGTCAAAATTTGTAGTTTTTAAAGAAATAAGTTTGTCTGTGACATCCCGTAAAAGAATGAAAGTGGGTGAATATCTCATTGCATGTTCAAAAAATAACTCAAAATGAATAATGACTTAAATGTAAGGTCTGAAACTCCCCACCAAAAAAAAAAAAATTAGAAGAAAACAAGCAATCCGTTCCATACTATTATCTCCTGTGATTATTTGGGGCACTGAACTGCTAAGCGAGGGAACAAAATAATTAAATGAAAACTGCATCAAATCAAACTTTTTTTCACAGTGAAATCAATTACTATTTAACAAAACTCTGATCAAATAGACATTCTACTGAATGGGAAAAATGATTGTCAAATCAAACTTCTGATAAGTTAATGGCAAAATATAGAAGAAACTTAGGAAACTCAACAACAACAACAAAATATCAGAAATAGGCAGAAGAGATATTTTTCCAGCATAGAAATATGAATTATTAATAAGCTCATAAAAGTATTTATTATAACTTACTATCAGGATAAAATCACATCAAAGCTACAATAAGGTATTACTCACATCTGTGAGAATAACCTATTATGCAAAGAAATCACAGACACAAATATTTGCAAGAGTGTAGAGACAAAGTGACACCCCTTCTATATGGGCAGAGTGCAAACTGATCCAGTCTCCACAGAAAATTCAAAATATTTTCTGAAAATATTTTGCTTTCTCACTCTGGACAAGAACTGAGTGTTAAAGGTAGGTGTTAAAGATAATATAGATGATAAACTTTCAGCATCTGTATTGAGAGAAAGAGGAAGGAAAAGAGAGAGAGAGAAAGAGAGAGAGAGAGAGAGAGAGAGAGAGAGAGAGAGAGAGGAAGAGAAAGCCACAGAGGCAGGCGGGGGAGCGATGACTTGAAGCTTTAAGGGGTGAAAAGTAAACTGGGGATACTGGTGCTGGAAAATTAAACTGGTGGAGAGATGGGTGGTGGAACATGGTATGACTGAAATGCAATCATAAACAGCTTTTCAATGCTCTAGCTCACAGTGATTCAATAAAAATAATAAAATATTTTGTTTTCTCAAAATATTAAAAAGGGATTTTTCCACATAGTCTAGAAATTATGTTCCTATGGATCTCGTTGAGGCATACAAAAACTCTATCTTACACTCTTGCTTATTGCAGCCCTATTTATAGTAGATGAGATAGGAAATGATCCAAATGCTTATTTAAAGCATAAAGATATATGCTTTAAAAATAGAGAAATACTATTCATCTATAGAAAAAATGCTGCCTTTTGCCAGGAAGTGAGTGGAACAAGAAAAAAATTGCTAAACAAATCAGTCAAAAGTAAAACAAGACAAGAACAACATCATTACATTCCTATGACGGATATAGGGATACAAAGTATAAAACCACACAAAACCAAACCAAAGCAAATCCTTGGACACAGATCACAGACCTGAGGTTACCAGATGAGAAAGGAGGGGAACCAAAGTATGAACAGGATCCAGTGGACCGTGCTAATATTGATACTTGTTAGTTGACTGTTGTGTATTAGTAAAGTTTTGGAAAGGTGTGAGACTAGAGGCTTAAATTTACTTCTAAATACAGTCCTTTAAACCAATGCTGCATCAATATAAATAGCATTATCTACATGATAAATGGTAGGACTTGATTCCAGCACACCATATATTACTCAAGAAGTTGTTCTGCTTAATCTATGACATGACACTTTTTGAGGCAAGGTTATCATCATTCTTGGATTTTACTAAAGCAACTAAGAATTAAACCAATGTGGACTGGAAGAGAAGAGGAGGATTTGGTCTCATAGTCTCTCCTAAACTAGAGCATCAGTTATAGAATAAAACACTGGGCCAAAAAAAAATGGCTAAGATGTGCAATAGTTTCTTTAAAAAAAACTCCTTCATATGACATACGGAGGAAAACTAAGAGTGGGATTAAGAGATCCTAATGCTATTTCTTCTATTTTTAAAATCTTAGTTTAAAACAAACTAAAGTCTGCAGAGTAAAAACAGCTGCTACTTCCACTCCTTTATTGACCAAGACACCCACATTCTTTAACTGCACAGAAACACTCACATTGAAAAAAGCTCAATGGTTTATTTAAGTTATTTGCAACATATGGAAAACTTTTGAATCACTGTCACACAAATATAGATTCTATAATGAGGTAAAGATCTGGAAATAAATCATTTTATACTTCAAATAGGAGAAATAAAAACCAAATATGTCTCCAGAATATTAACAGGGTAGATGATCATTTTATTTGTTTTTTTCCCAGGGCTCCCAAGTAATGCTCAGGGGTTCCCAGAGATACTTCCGGTGATTCTTGGCTGACTTAAATAGGCTCGAATGATGTGCTGCTACTTGAGACCTCTTGTGCTAGATTTACCCAGACTGTTCTTGCAGTGCTCCAGATTACATCCAGCAATGGACTGGGTGCTGGGGACATCAGACCAGGAGGACCCACTTGCAAGGAATGCAGGTTAGCCACTGTACTATTTACCCATCCTCCATCAGAAGATTTTATAAATATGAAAATTTTTAACGAAAGTAAATAGAAGACCCAGAATGCTCGATTAATATTTAACAATGATTGTTCTTCAATTGAATAGTTAAGAAAATTGGAAAGCATACTGGTTCTTAAACATAGAAATCAACTTTTAAGGGGCTACTACTTCAGGGACTGAGAGATAGTGTGAGAGATAAAGGGTTTGACTTGGACGTCACTCATCCCCAGCGTGATCTCCAGCACTACATATGTTCTCTCCCTGTCAGTAGCTCCAGAAGTTATCCCTGAAGACAGATGCAGGACAAGCTCTGAGCACCACTGAGAGAGGACTTAAGTAGGAGTCAAATTGAAGAGGCAACTGCCCAGTACGACATAGAAACTGACCCCACAGAATTTAGTTGAGTAGAAACATGTCCTTAACTAATTTTAGAATTGAAAGTGAATAAGACTTGAAGGCATTCATACTTTTCTATGCACTTAAGTGTGATAGAAGATGCCTACCTATAAGTTGTATTCCCTGGCAATGGAAAACATTACTAGGTAAGGACTATGAATAGAGCTTCTATACCTCTGCTCTGAGTCTTCATCTAAAGTCTGCTGCTTTTCTTGGATTGAATAACATCCCAAGATTTTTCTCAATAAAAATCACACTCAAGGAAATGGAGATACACTAGTTAATACATTCCTAACACTAAAGGTGGATTAATTCTGCTATATCTTTCCAAGTGTTATCAGATCTTTTAACATTAGCAAACTAGGCGGACACTGAATTACATAATATGAACATGCATTAAGAGCAGATCTTTCCCTGGTTAAAATGTTATTTTTCAGGTAAATATAATATTATCATGCCTATGTTTCAGATGAAAAAGAGTATCTTTTTAAAAAAATCATTAGGAACAGATATTTTTTGTATGTATGTATGTATGTATTTATTTATTTGCTTTTTGGGTTACATGCAGCGATGGTCAGGAGTTACTCCTGTCTCTGAGCTCAGGAATTACTCCTGGCAATGCTTGGGGGACCATATGAGATCCAGGGATTAAACCTGGGTCAGCCTTGTGCCAGGAAAATGCCCTACCTGTTGTACTATTGCTCCAGCCCTAAGAGTATCTTTCTATGTGAAGTAGTTTCCTAAGATACTGTGCCATTTGATTGAGATGTGCTGTCAATTTTGAAAATTAGAAACACTACTTTATCTCTCTTTAGAAAAAAATGAGCAATGAATATCTTCTCTGTTGTCTCCAGGATGGCGTCCTTTGTCTTTTTTATATTCAAGCACGTAGTATATATTTTTTTGTATATTCATAGCACGTAGTCCTTTAACCACATTCATTGTTTTGGTATTTTTCTTAGGTTTGTTCATAGAATTTTGCTTTTTATTTTAATCTATATTTTAGGGTTTTATTTATATATTTTTCTTTAGACAGAACATGATTGCCACTCAATGCCTTTTTTGCAAACCACAGCACCCAAAAGGAGAGAGAGAACAAAAGGGGATGCCCTGCCACAGAGAAAGGGTGGGATGGGGAGGGTGGGGGGTGGGAGGGATACTAGGATCCGTGGTGGTGGGAAATGGTCACTGGTGGAGGGATGGGTACTCAATCATTGTATAACTGAAACCCAAGCACAAAAATTTGTAAGTCTACAACTGTACCTCATGGTGTTTCACTAATAAATTTTTAAAAAAATATATAGAACATTTTTTAAAATTTATTTTATTTATTATTGAACCACAGTGAGATACAGTTACAGAATTGTTCAAGATCAGGCTTCAGTCCTATATTGTTCCCACATTCGTCTCCTCGCCAGTGTACATTTCCCACCACCAATGTCTCCAGTTTCCCTCTGCCCTGACTCCCCAGACTGACTCTATGTGTTTCTGTTTCTCTCTCTCTCTCTGTCTCTGTATCTTTGTCTCTGTCTGTCTCTGTCTGTCTCTGTCTCTCCTCTCTCTCTCACTTTTGGGCATTATGGTTTTCAATACAATCACAATCACAATCACAATCACAATCATCCTGTTATTCATCGATTGCCTCGATCAGGCCCTAGTAACGTCTCTTTGTCCTAGTCCTGAGATTTTTTTTTTTAAGTGCCATATTTAAGGCTCTTTCAGAGTTAGGAGAATGAGACCCTTCATTGTTACTGGTATTTGGCATATTGGGTACGCCACGGGGAGTTTGCCAGATTCTGCCGTGTGGGCAGGTTACATTCGGTGGCCTGCCAGTTTGTCTAAAGTAGGAATGAGATGATAAAACATTGCGCGGCTGCAAAAGTGGCCGTGCGCTTCCAGGAGCTGGGTTTTATAGTCTCTGAATCTTGGCCGCTGATGGGATTACACGGCGCCAGGGAGCCAGTTGGTGGGTGTGACCCCTGCCTACAGGAATTTGGAGGATCTGGGTGGAGGATGCTCAGCCCCAACTGGCCCCCTGGTGCCGTGTAATCCCATTAGCGGCCAAGATTCAGAGACTATAAAACCCAGCTCCTGGAAGAGAACAGCGCAGAGTCTCCTGCCCCCGCGCCTGGCTGTCCTCACCTGGGCCCCTTGGAGGGAAGCGGGTTGAGTTTTCCTCCCCGCCCTGACCCGGGTTCCGGCAGCCGAAGACCTCCAGGACCAGCTACCACCATGCTGAGACCACTCTCCGCGCACATGAAGGTACCGGCAGAGGGACAAAACCACGCGGGTTCCAGGTCTGAGATCTCCAGGGTTTTCAATACAAATATTGAAAATTTATCATGTATATCTCTTTACCTATTTTTAACATTCAGTTATTGTCCAGACTTATTATTTCTAATTATTATTATCACACTGTTCCTTTCTCTACTCTAACTGTCCTTTGCCCACCCCATACTTGTGGCAAGCTTCAAAACATTGGCCAGTCAACTGGCCCCTACTTTTCTGACTTGAATATTAGTGTGATACTATTTTTTTATATCCCACAAATGAGCATGGTCATTCTATATCTGCTCCTCTCCTTCTGACTCATTTATATTCAAATTTCTTGACATCATTTTTTTTCTAACAGCTTCATAGTATTCTATTGTATAGACAGTTTCTTTATCTAATTTATCCAGTTATCCAGTTATCCGTTCTTGGGCACTTGGGTTATTTCCAGATTTTGACTGTTGTGAATAGTGCTGCAATGAACATTGACGTGCAGATGGCATTTCTGTTGTGTGTTTTAGGGCACCAGGGTATATTTCCACAAATGGTATTACTGGGTCAAATGGGAGCTTAATTGCTAGTTTTTCTTTTTTGAAGAATGTCCATAATGTTTTACAAAAAGGCTGGACCACTGGACTTTTCCACCAACAATGCATTAGAATCCCTTTCTGCCTGAGTCCATGCCAACAATGGTGATTCTTGTTCTTTTGGATGTGTGCCAGTCTCTGTTATGTGAGATGATATCTCTTTGTTCTGATTTGCATCTCTTTGTATGATTAGCGACGTAGAGAATTTTTCATGTGTCTTTTGGCCTTTTAAATTTCTTGTTTGAGGAATTTTTTGTTAATTTCTCTCTCTTTTTTTGATAAGGTTAGAATTATTTTTGTAAAGTTCTACTAGTTCCTTATATTTCTTAGATGTTAACACCTTTTTAGATAGATATTGGGTAAATAATTTTGCTCATTGCATGGGCTGTCTTTATACCTTAGGCACCATTTCTCTTGAGGTGAAGAAGTAAAGTTACTGAGCATTTTCTACTTCAGTGTATAAGTTTTAGTCTTTATGAGAGGTCTCAGATTTGTATCCTACCATTGTACTTTCCCTAGTTTATAGTGTTCTGCTTTCTTATTTCTGAAAATATATATATTAGTCTACTGGTACTTGTATAGCCTAGTGGTAATTTATTTTCTCATATGTTGATCCCTTGACTTGTACCATCCTTCTAGGTATCTATGTTCTTCAGAGTTCCGGATAATTTTCCTTTCTTTGACTGAGGAAAAGAGACGCTCCTTGGATTGCAGGTGTATGTGTATTCTGTTCTAGACACTATAAACTGTGTTATTTCCTTATATTTTTTTCTTACAGGGCTGTGCTTTGTCTTGTATTTACTACACACCATTATTTATGAAGTATTCAGGCTTTGTAACTGTAAGTAAAAAAGTTTTTATTCCAACTGTTTTTCCCCAAATATCTTCTTTAGTACTATGCCTGGTTTTCTACTAATGAGTGCAATGATGTGTCAACTACTTAAAATAAAGCATTCACTTACCATACTACCTTTAATATTATATTCCCACCTTGGCAAAATTAATCTTTCCATATTACAAATAACAGAGAGACAGTATATGAGAAAAACTAGGTTTCAAGAAATTAAATAATTTTCCTAGGTACTGAGTCATATATTTTACTGAATTCAAAGGCCAAATTGTTTGTTTGTCCTGTCTCTATAACTTTTGTGGGTAGTCTGTATTTATTTTGAACAATACATCCCATTCTCATTTACCTGGATTTTGCAGAGTAGATAGTCATTTGTTGTATGTTTGTATATGAAAGGTACTGTGCCAAATACTAGAGTTATAAATTCTAATAAAGCATTATTATGATGCTTAGTTGCCAATGTAGTTGTCATTTCTGACTAAAAATAAGCTTAAATTAAAAATGCATGTTATGGGTGCTATCTATAGTTTTCTACACATTTTACAATTTTTTTGTATTGTTAAACTCTATATAAGAACATAAGAAGAAATATTTACATAAATTATCTGGCTTTTCATGCCAACAATTTATGTTGACTCCAAAGAAGGAAATATATACTAATAAAAAACTTTAACTCAGATATTAAGATAATTTATGCTTATTTGTTTAGACTTAATAAATGTGCCTTTTATGAACGATTTTCTATTTTAAAAATCAGATAAGGTTTTGACCAAAGTCAAGTGGCTCAAAATGAGGAAAGGAATTTCACCAACTTGTCATCTTCTCAATAACACCCAGATCAATGTGCTCCAAGGGAATTCACATGTTAAACACATTCTCTCTCCCACATTCTGACATGTAACTGTATGAGCTCAGGTTTTAAGTGGTAATCAGCAATAATGTATTGCTTGTTCTTTAATGTCAGTATTGGTGATTTAGTGATTAATTATCTGACTGCTGTGTAGTGCTTAAAATAATCCAAATGCATGAAGTAAATTAGTTGATCTGGAGGAAATTCTGTCATGCAAATTCATGCAATACAGACCCTCACTGTCACACTCATTGCTGACAACATAAGTGGGTCACTGGAGTGACTGGCCCTTGTTAATTTATTTTCTCAGACACAACATACATATTCATGATATCCTGCTGGTTGTCTGTCACCACATGGAAACCCCCTCTATCTTCAGAATCACAATTAACAGAAAATATGTACATTGAATCAGTGAATAACAGTTGACAGCAAGAATATAGATCTGATTTTATTTTTTGCTATTTTTTTTGCTACATATTGTAAGCAACAATGATTTGTCCCCATCATGCTCTTAAAACATTAGCTCACATACGGTTAGGTACAATGTTTCTAGAAAAATGTCTTGGAGAGGAAAATATTTATTAATTTATGGAATGGTTCTATGACTTGCTAAATTTCTTACCATTCTATTATTGTTATATTAAATAAATGTAGATGATGCCATATAAATAGATAGTATTTAGAAGAGTTTGAGTGTCCATATCTTATCCTTCAGGTATAATTAATGTTGACAGGATTATGACTTAACTGCAACTATCATACAAGTAGTGGTGCAAAGGCCTCTGTCAAAAAATATTTTGTTCACTTGGACATATTTTTCCCCTCTGGGAACACAATGTGTTTCATTAACAGAGACATAGAAGACATCATGATTATTTTCTCCAAAAGAAACCCATACCTAAGTATCTTTAGAGATTGTAGAATATACTAGATAGATAGAGAAATAGAGATATAGATGCATAATTTTGGAGAACAACCACTATTCTCAAAGACTTGTATTAATCAAAAATGCATGACTTCTGCAAGAATCAAATATTTTTTTGAAGAAACACTTGTTGCTTTTTGGAACTATTATCAGCCTCATTTTTATTTTGTATAAAAATCTACATCAATAAAAAAATTGGTTTGGCAAAGGATTTTGTCAGTGATTTTGAAGAAACATGTATTGTAAGTCCTAAAATCAAGGATACATTATCTGATTTCCAATAAGGTATGGAATATTAAATTGCAAAAGAACATTGCAATATCTCCCAGTATCTTTATACATCCTTTTTTCATATGTACAAAGCAGAGGATTAACTCCTTTGGCAATATTTGTGTCAGGGCTACACTGATTAATTTAATATTCTGATTGGATGAGCAGGGAGCTTTAACGGCTGTTAACTTTTTGGCAAGTAGCTCTGAGAGGGCGATAATGAGATTAACATCCAGAGGACCTGATTTGCTTTTTCACTGTATTTAATTACTTATTTGACACCAAATAGTGCTCACTATGAGTTCTCTAGAAAGGACACTATTAATCCGCATTTATGTCATATGGTGGTGTTGACTTCAGAAAAACATGAAGAAAATAGACTCTTTACATCAGTCTTCTGAAAAATCAAGGAACTGTTTATAAAGAAGGTTAGGAATAAGTGATTGAAATTGAAATGGACTAAACTTTTAGATTTCAGTCCTTATTGGAAAGGAAATATAGTGTCAAATAATTATTTTAGCTGTTTACAGACTATTATGGCAGTGTCATGTCATGTCTTTTAATTATTCTCTAAACCCTTTTGCATCAAATCTTATGCATATTTTGCAGGTGAGAGAAGTCAAGTATTGCAATTTAAGAAAAGCCCAAAATTACATACATTTTGTTCAGAAATCCAGGTCTTAAGCTCAGGCCTCTTTCTGCACCACCTTGTAGAATGCATATAGCTATATAGGAAGTTTGTGATTTTAGGAACATAAAAGTCATTTATTCCCAGCTGTCTGATTTTACAAATAAGTTATCTTTTATCAGTTAGCTTTATATTTTGATGTGAGAAGATATGGTTAATTTTTTTCAGGAAATAAGTATGATATGTGAATAATTAGAGGAAAATTCTAATTGCGATATTAAGAAAATCGCTGGAAAAGAAATTGAGGAGTGTTCTATATTTCTTATCAATTCTTTAGAGGAGACAGAACGGATAAATACATATATTTTTTGATCTTATGTCTATAAATTAAAATTTTCTCTTAGTTTCAAAATCAATAATACATAATGTCACATATATTAAAAGTTTCTATCTATATAAATTAATGTAACTTATACAATTACCCAGTTTAGAGGCTCTATGTGATCTTACTGAAATTTTAATCTTCTTTCAAATTTCTCCACATTATCTTAAAATTATTGACCTATTTATATTTTACTTAGTAAAATATTTGTATGGCAGTTGTGATTCTAGTAAATAAGTATTGGTAAGATATAGTCAATGTTACTGTTCCTGTCCTCCCGTTCATTGATTTGCTGCAATGGGCACCAGTAATGTCTCACAACAAATTGTGAGCCTTGTTATTACTGATTTTGCCATATTGAATACATCAAGGGTAGCTTGCCAGGCTTTGCCATGAGGGCGAGATACTCTCGGTAGCTCACCAGTCTCTTGAAAAACATATCAACAAACTTCTGAACACAGTTATTCCTAGCTAGTGCATATGTCCATCTATCCATCCATTCATCCAACTTTCTACCCACCCATCCGTCCTTATATATATTCAGCAATTTATCCATATACATATTTATTATTTTATATGGAACAACTTAAGAATGAAAAATTAGGAATATAAACCTTTCTCCAAAAACTTATATTCTAAATGTGTATACTTTTAACACTTAGTGATTATAAAAGTCAGTATCATAACATATTTTATAATATTGTTTATTCATTTAAAAGTTCCTTTGACAGAGAGAATATATTTAATATGTTTGAAAGGATACTGAAAAAATTAATTATATAAAAATGTGTTAAAGTTAAAGAAAAGACACGAAAATGGAACAATCTTAAGGTCATTCATTGATGGTACTTGCTTTTCATATAAAAAATAACTTTTTTCAAAAATAGAAGTACACTTGAAATTCACTTCATAGTTACATAGCTATAAATAATCTTCTTGGCCATAATTTGTCTTAAATTCTTATAAAAGTGTAGCCATTTCACAGCATATAGGATGCAATGTTGTTTTAAAAGTGAGTTCAAGTCTTGGCAAATTATACCATTCATAAGTTGCTGTTCCATTATTATGATAGACAACCAATTTTCTGCTGCAGTCAAACATATAAACTCAACTTCCCTGTTTGTTTACCTGCTTAGAATATTCACATTGTAGGCTGAAATTTCCCTTACCAAGAAAAGCAAGACAGCTTTATCTCAGCTTCTGACTCATCTTAGAAGTCAGTGAGGCACACTTGTTTCAGGTGTCTTTGCTGTAGTTAAAAATAAATAGCATTCTCACAGTGACATTTCAAAGATATAGTAACTATTATATAATAATTGAATTGCAGAATGAGGGATGTATTCACATTTCACCAAATTATTTAGGCATTTTAATGATTTAGAAATTTCTGTAGACAACTGGCATCGAAATTTTACATGCATGCACAATCACACAATCACGTTTTGTTCCTAATCTATTACATACTAGTTGAGTTTAATGTTTTATAGATGCATACACATAGAAACACCACATTTCAATTGCACTGCAGTCAAAAATTGATCACACCTTTTCCTGTTGCTCTATTCTGCTCACTATTTCTCTTCTATTGTTCTATTAATCCTTTGATCCAAGACATATGTATTTATTTTTATTAAGTATTGACTTCAACTGATGATGATTAATGCAAAGCTTCCAATTAATATGATTATGCCTATTCATAATATTAGAGGTTTCATTGACCATATCCTCCTCACATTACCCTCACCACTCCTTTTTGTGTGTGTGAGATCGAGAGAGTGATCATTAGCTCAATTTTACAGATTTCAGGCTTAATCCTCACTCTGTCTTAAAGATCACTCTAGGCAGTGCTCAGGAACCATATGTGGTGCTGGGGATGGAACTGGGCTCGTCTGACCATGTGCAAGGCAACTACTATAACCTGTACTCTCTTTCCACTTCCTACCCCAGCAAGTTTACAGCTGCTCCAACTGTCTCAGCAACAGACTGAGCAACTCCTGGTTTCTTTTTTTAAAAACATTTCTTATAGCTATGTATAGACATGATAAAGACAAGATCTATAAAAACTCATATCAAAGGAAAAAGTTGATGGGATCACGTAAAGGTCACTCTTTTATGTTTGACCTTAGTTATTACTCCAAAATTCTGAATTATTCCATTCACTTCTCCTGGAAGGGCAGAGAAAAAATCCTCAACATTTCTATACCTTCATGTTATAAATTTTGGCAAATCACAAGAAAAATGGGAGCTTAAATATGTTTATTATTAAATACATTAACATAGGGCTGGAGAAAGAGTATAAAGCTTAAGTGCTTGTCTTGCTTCTGACTGCTCTAAGTTTGATCCCAACATCTCATATGGTTCTTTGAGTACTTGAGTGATCTCTGAGCACGAATGCAGGAGTAGCAATCCTTGAATCCTTTAGCACTTCAGAGTGTATTTCTCATTCCCTCCCCACATATGAAATGGGCAGTCTATTAAAACTTTCCGATTTGGATCACCTGTCTTAAGAGGAAATAAATGTCTCAACATGAGAAGCAGAATATGCTAACTCATAAATAAAAAAGAAGAAATAAGGTGATGCATATATATCATACATTTGTCTGAAGTATGTGTATATCCATTCTCATTAAAAATTAAAAATAGAACTACTATGTGATGCAGTATTTCAGCTGCTAGATCCATCAAAGGAGCACAAAAATATAGGGAAAGAGAAATGATAACTGTATATATATGCACATATATATACAGTTATGCATTTCTTGTATATATGCATATATATACAGTTATGCATTTCTCATAGAAATGCATAACTGTATATATAGTTATGCATTTCTCATATATAATATATATATATAAATATATGAGCCAAGAAATGAAACAACCCAAGCTCCCAACAACAGATGAGTTGGATACAGAAACTGTTACACATACGCAAAGAGACACTATTCATCTATAAGAAAAAATGGAATCTTTCCATTTGCTACAACATGGTTGGAAATAGAAGGGGCTATTTTCTCCTAAATAAGTAAGAGGGGAAAATATAAATGCCATTATTTAATCCATAAGCTATAACAAAGAAACAAAGTTAGGTATCCAATACCGTTCAATGAAAACAAACCCTGAGATACTAACCACAGAACTGCAGTCACAAGGAGTGGGGTACTGAAAGGATGTAGGGATCCAATGATCTATGAAGAAGAAATACTCGATCTTTGGTCATTAATTGGAGTATGGTAGTATTGTATCTTAAACATATTAAAATTCGGAGTCTTGTAAGTTTGTGTTACCTTAAAAATAACAATAAAATTCTTATATAAATCATAATTGTCTGCACGCAGAGAATTTTAAAATAACCAAATACACATTGTTTACATATATCAAAGTCTGTTCTTCTCTCCAAAGCACTGATGTGATTGGTGATTAGTGCCCCAATCACCTCTGAGGTGGCCCTGGTAGTCTTGACATTGCAGAGCCAGAGCAGCACTATGTACTCTGCATCCAACCACAAGCCCGATGGCCAGTGGATGCCTGGAAGTGACCCTAAGCATCATGACCCCTAATAGAGTTATCACCCCCACACTGTAGCACTGTCCTCCCATTGTTCATCAATTTGTTTGAGTGGGCCCAGTAACATCTCCATTGTGAGACTTATTGTTACTGTATTTGGCATATCATATATGTCACGGGTAACTTGCCAGGTTTTGCCATGAGGGCAAGATACTCTCGTAGCTTGCCGGGCTCTCCGAGAGGGGTGGAGGAATCGAACCCAGGTCTGACGGGCCGGCTGCATGCAAGGCAAACACCCTACCACTGTTCTATCACTCCAGCTATACCCCCACTACAATAAAATATAATACGCTTATTATCATTTGATCAAACAAGGTACATGATCAAACATGGTAAATGAACCTACACTTTTCTACACTTACTGTTTTTTTTCTTTTTGGGTCACACCCAGAGATGCTCAGGGGTTACCCCTGGCTCTGCACTCAGGAATTACTCCTGGCGGTGCTTGGGGGACCATATGGGATGCTGGGAATAGAACCTAGGTCGGTCACATGCAAGGCAGGGGCCCTACCTGCTGTACTATCACTCCAGCCCAATACTTACTGGTTTTGATAAATTAATCAACATTATATGTAGAGCTGGACCCATTGTATTACCATGTAATATAGACTCATGAGATTAACAGGGCCTCTTCTACTTACTGGAAAACTCTTGGGGAGGGAGGAAATATTTTTTGAGTACTTGAAATAAGAATTTTATTGCCATTCAGTAGTACCTAGAAGAGCCGCACATTTATATCTGCTTCGTAACATTTGCTTGTGGTAAGATGTCCTCAGTGCAGATTTATGTTTCAAACTGTTCTCCTGGCACAGCTTGGTCATTACACATCTGCCTTCCTAGCAGCATCACCATTTCTTCACTGACTCACTTCCATCTGAGTTCCAAGGCTTTCTGATTATTAAACTGCAGAGAGTTCAAACTTGCTATCAGACAATTGGAACTAATCGTCTGAGACGATTTACATCCATCAGTGCAAGGTTTATGGCTTTTCAGACTCTGTGTAAGATGCATAAATAATGGAGCTTGAGTCATTACTCTCTTTTATTACTTATGATGTGCTGGGTAATCTGAAAATAATTTGGGTACTATAGTTTTGTCAAATAGTGGACATCTGTCAAGTTACAGGTTCTGATGGTATTTTGCAATCTGTCTAATGAAAGATAACCTATCTACCTAAAAAACAAGACACTGCAAATTTTTTGTTTGTTTCTTTTGGGGGCCACACCCAGGAATTCTCACTGCCTACTCCTGCATCTGTTCACTCCTGAAGTGCTTAAGGCATTATATGCAGTATCAGGGATGTAACCACGGTTGGGTATGTGCAGAGAAAGCTCCTTACCTCTCTGTACTGTCTCTCCAGTACTATACAAATATTTTTTTCTAATTTCAAGTAAAGAATTCTAATAAAAGAAAAATGCTTCTTTCCAGATTAATCTTTGCTCATATAGACTTCTACCTTTTTTCTCCTAATTACCATCTTTCCCATCTCAGGGACTTCATTATTTTTCTTACATAAAGTACCCAGAAGCAAATATCACCCTTGTCATATTGCTGTTTTGATTATAGCATACATAGGAAATCTCTGACCAGGCCAGATGTCAGGACAAGTCTGTTCCCCATCACCTTGTTTCCACCTGAATTAGTGAGATGAGTCACAGCTCTGGCTTTGAAGAGACTTTTACTGGAGATGCCCACCCACCTCCAGTGACAGGTTATAAATCCAGAGCCTCAAACATGCAAGAAAGTGCTTTCTTTCTGTGCAACATTGCTGGCTCAAGAGAACTTAAAATACTTCCGAATATCTTCTGTTGTGTTGCTGTCTTTTGAGGGCCATTCTCAGCAGTGCTCAGGACTTACACCTCTCTTGCTCTGCACAAAGTATCACTCCTGACAGACTCAGGGGACCAAACAGGGTCCCCGGGATTGAACCCAGTGCAAGGCTAGTGCCCTACCTATTGTACTACCACTCAGCACATTATAGAATAACTTTAAAAATAATATTTCTATTTCTCTTAAGAAAAATTTTCATAATTCTATAGCTTTTGTTTGAAAATGTTCTCCATTTTATAGTTGTTTGCATTTATTATCACAATGGAATTTTACTTTGTGTGTGTGTGAATGTGTGTGCGTGTATGTGTGTATCCCCATGTTACACAAAAAGCTGATGGACAGATGTTTAGCTCTCTACTGAAAATAACCCATCAAGATTATTTGGTCAATTTGTAGATGTCTGCTGAAAAATTCTAAATGAGTATTACCATACATGATGGATAAAATCTACACTGAATTTCATATAAGTTTAGAAAAGAAAAATGACAAAGGCAAAATACGCCATAGAGAATTAAATTATCAGCGCATGAGTTACAAATAAAATCCTACCTGTGTATCACACTTGCAAGAGTATTTTATATCACTTATTATTCATCAGAAGACTAGAATTCATGGGACATAGATTTCATTGTGAAGGGTGTCTTTTGGGGGGCGCAAAATTAAAAGACACAGAATTTAAATGTCTAAATTTAAGTGCCAAAGCATAACAAATGTGCTGAGTATCTCATTTACAATTTAGGTATACAGGGATTATAAAAAAAAAAGTGGTCTGTCCTGCCTTTAAAGAACTTGAAATCAGCAATACAAAAGGACACATTACAAGGGAGTTAAATGTAACTTCAATATATTAGCATACAAAACAGAACAGAAACTCAGGGGCAGGGGGAACTCACTTTATGGAGATTTAGGGAAAATTCCCTTCACAGAATTGGTTTGAAAGACATGCTTTGAGAGAGAGGGATAGTATTTTCCCAAAGAGGGATAAATGCATTTTTAAAATTGGAATGAAGCCCTCCCAGGCTGGTTCCTTATTTCTTGATTTTGTTGAAAGCTTTTCTCCCTTGTCCTCTCTTTATGTTAACAGTGTTGGTCTTGTCTTCACTACTTCTAATGTGAAGTATAGAAAGTGCCTTTAGTTAACACATCATTAATTCTTCTCTTAGTCCTGTCATGGGTTTTTTCTTAAGTTGTGGCTATAATATATCTTGAGAAAAGAGAAAGAAAAAGAACTTGAGAACACCTGTCTTCTAGAATGTAGAGCTGATGTACATCGCTCCTAAAACTTCTCTCATCTAATCCTACTTCCTCTTGAATTTTGGATTCCATTCCTTCTCCTTCCCTGCTTGTTAGGGCGCAGATCGTGATCTCCCTTTAACGACAAAGAGACTCCAGAGACTGCAAACAGCAAGCAAGGTTTATTGTAAGACTGGCTAGCCAGGGTCAAGCCGCCTACACAGACACGCAGGTCAGTTAGGTGAGGCAAGACCCCGAACTTCTTCAAAGGGGATCTTATATAGGCCTTCACTGGCCGTTACAGCAAAGCCCGCACATTTCATAGCCAATAGATTTGTAACAACATATGCTTTCCTAACCAATCCAATTAAGGGTACATCACTCCTTAGCCTATAGATTCAAAGATCAGCATTTACGTACATAGGCATTGTGACTAGTGGGCATCAGGTAACTGGGACATTTGGTTATCACCTGGCTTCCTTTGATTCTCAGGCCTGCATTCCGGAGGTGGATAAGGGAAGAGTTCCTAAGGGAGGTAACAGATAAGGAGGGCCCAACAAATGGTTCCCGACTTTACGTTCCAACAGGGAAGAGTTTCATTCTAAAGCTCTGCTAGGGAGGGGGCTGGAAAAGGGGAGTTACTAATTTATAGAGTTTTAACTCTGGAATCTCCCTCAGGGTCCCTAGGAACCTAACACTGCTGTTTTTTGTATTCACTCTTCAGTCAAGAGCTCCAGGATGAAAATTTAAATGCACTCAGACCATCAAAAGCTCAAAACACAGTTAATTAAAACAACAACAAAAAATATTTTATCCACCTCCACAAAACTCTACCCAGTTTTTTGTTTTTTCCCACTGTTTTTTCACCACCCTCCTGACTGCCGTTACATTTCCACTCTTTGCTTGGGACAGTTAAAACTAGGCCTTCTTAGAACTTCTGTATCTGGTATCTTGTTCTCTTCATCCCTGTCTGTCAATCAGTGCATTAATAATTCCTCCCCATTGTTATTCAAGAAAACATTTCTGAACACTTCAGACTAACTTTAATTTTCTTTTAGTGCTTAAGCAACTCACACAAACGCAACTTAATTGTAACAAGTTTTTCGTTGTTCAGGATTAAATGTGTATAGCAAGGTTGGTGAATGTGTGTTATATCAGCCATTGATATACTCTCTTCAAATGACAAGTATGTAGATGAAAAGAAAAAGAAAATCAAGAAGGCAGTGAAAAAGAAAGAGCAAGATAGAAAGGGAAAAATTAATATCATATATTCACTCAGTTATGAGTGGTTCAAAAGTTATGGTTAAAGCATTACCAATTGGGTCTGAATATGTATTTTTCTTCCTTCCCTGTATAACTTTTATCCTGTTCTGTTTTTAAAACATTGACTAGGAATTCCAGCACAATGCTGAACAAAAAAGATGAAGAGATATATTATCCCTTATTCTCAATCTTTAAGAATCCAGATTCCCACCTTATATATCCTTTTAAAATGATTTGTAGTTGTAAATTAGCAATTTGATTCTATCCTTCCTCCATGATTTAGAGTGATAAGTTTTATTGGTACAAAGTGTGTAAGGATTTGCCTAAAATTTTCTTTGCATAAATTGATATGATCATATACTTCTCTTATGTTCATCTATTTTATGAATTATATCAATAGGCAGTTTAATGTTGAACTTGTTAAACATTCTTAAGAAATATTCGTTTTGATACTAAAATTTATTATAAAGATTATTGAATTTAATTTTTAATATTTCAGGGTTCTTGCATCATGATTATAATATACGTTAGTTTGTAATTTTCCTGTTTTTTAGTGTCTTTATTTTTAGTTTTGGTATAAGGTAATGCTGATCTTCTGGGCCAGAGCTATAGTACAGTTAAGGTTAAGGTTAAGGTGTTGTCTTGAACATAGCCGGATGCTGTTTGATCCCTGGCATCTCATATGGTGTCCTGAGCCCACCAAAAATTATTTCTGAGCACAGAGCTAAGAGTAAGCCCTGAACATTACCTGTTGTGACTCCAAAACAAACAACCAAAAACAAACAACCAAAACCAAAAAACTCTGATCTTCTAAGGACAATTAGGAGTTAGTTTTTCTATCTTAAATTCTGGATGAAATTGCAGAAAATTAACTTTCTTAAGCATTTGGTAGAGACAATGGTGCGATTGTTAAAAGTGGTGTTTTCAGTTTTAGAAGATCATTAACTATTGATTCAGTTTTATTAGTGAAAATTGGCTTCTTCAATAATCTATTTTTTCTTGTGTAAATTTTTAATGGTCTGTGCCTTTCAAAGAATTGGTCGATTTTCATTCATGTTTCAAATTTGTGTTTATTTAGTTGTCATGATATTTTGTTATAATAATTGTTTATGGATCATAGTTCTTATATAACCCTTGTATTTCTAATTTTAATAATATAATTTTCTTGTTTTTTTGGTTATCCTTGAGAGAGAAATTTATCAATTTTATTAATATTGTGAGATAATTAACTTTTATTTTAGTGATTTTCTTTTTCAATAATTTCAACTCCTTTAAAAAATCTGTTAGCTTTAGTCTTTAGTTATTCTTTCTACATTTTCTTAAGGTTAAATCTTCGATTACTGATTTGATATTTTTGTTTTTTTCTAGTACTAGACCCTAAGGTACAAATTTTACCCTAAGAACTTTCTTTATAATATACATAAAATGTGGAAGTCATATTTTGATTCTCACTTTTATAAACAAACCCAGTAAGATAAAATTGTTTTATTAAATCATTAAATCTTCAATTAAGTATTTTTTCTGACTTAAATATACTTCCTATAATTTTATAATTTTATAGAGACTATAAAATCCAGCTCCCGGACGAGACCAGTGCAGTCAGTCTCCTGCCCCTGCGCCTGGCTGTTCCTCTCTGGGGTCCCTTGGAGGGGAGCGGGTTTAGCTTTCCTCCCCGCCCCGACCTGGGCTCCGGCAGCCGAAGACCTCCAGGACCAGCCACCACCATGCTGAGACCACTCTCCGCACACATGAAGGTACTGGCAGAGGGACAAAGCCACGCGGGTTCCGGGGCCGAGACCTCCAAGCCTACTTGAATTGGAGTCGAGCATCCTCCACCCAGATCCTCCAAATTCCAGTAGGCGGGGGTCACACCCACCACCTGGCCCTCTGGCGCCGTGTAATCCCGTGTAATCCCATCAACGGCCAAGACTCAGAGACTATAAAATCCAGCTCCCGGAACCTGACATCTTATCAGGACATCTTTTTATGATATCTTATTATTTCATTCCTACTCTGGACAAACTTGCAGGCTATCGAATATAGCCTGCCCACAGGGCAGAGTCTGGCAAACTCCCCGTGGCGCACCAAATATGCCAAATACCAGTAACAATGATGGGTCTCATTCTCCTGAAGAGCCTTGAATATAATCTCAAGGCTAGGATGAAAGAGACGTTACTGGGGCCTGCTCGAGGCAATCGACGAATCGACGAAAATATACTTCCTAGCTTTAAGTCCGATAACTGACAAAATAAAATGCTTTAGATAAAAATTAATGATTCCTATTTTTATTTTATTATGAACTAAGAGCTAACTTTGTATATTCTAATGCCTAAAAAGTGTTTTTAAGATATTAAGCTATTGCTATACAACCCAGTGTTTAATCTACTCTGGTGAATGTTTCATATTAATTTGAGGAAGATGTATATTCTGCCTTTTTTTCCTCCCGAGTACTGTCCTATACAACTTTCTCCATGTTTACTTTCTGCTTTGTATACTTATCCAATGAAGACAGAGATATGTTTAACTCTCCAAATAGAATAGAGGACTGGTTCATTTTTCTTTGCTGTTTTATCATGTTTGTCTCACACATTGTGATGCTTTCTTTATGTTCTCTTGCGGAACAGATTCCTTTATCATTATACAAAGACCACTTTATCCTTAATATACTTTGTTCTAATGTTTTCTTTATCCAAAATGATCATAATTGTGTAATTGTTCTTTTGATTAGTGTAACATGGTAAACTTCTTCCATCCTTCATTTCTTTAATACATTGGCTTATTTATATTCTATTTCTGGTAAGCATATGTTTCATGTAATATCTCCTTTCATTGCTTTACCTTTGAATTTCAGAGAAGAAATACTGTTTCTTTTCAACACAAATTTAAAATAATTTTTCTCTGAAATATTTTATTTACATTTTCCATAGTTAATGACATTTACCAAATAATTTTTTCTATTTTTTCTTTTCTTATATTAATTTTTATTGCTGAAATATTCTTAATGGTGCATTAATTTCTTAGAATTTTCTTATTAATTACATTTTTCTCTCAGTAGCTTCTAAAATTACATATTTGACTACATATGATGAAATATTTTGAAAGCAGATATTTAATCCAATTTCCATATACATTTACCTTTGGATCTTTAGATCTATTTAATTTACTCTCCTCCTGAAAAGATCATGCTCATGTGTAGATTCACTGTATATAAACTGCATACATGTTTACATGTAGATATAGTTTTTGCAGATTATATAATTAAAATGGAATAAACCACTAAAATTAATTTGCATATCAATATTTATTTCACTTATATTTATAAATATACTGGGTATTTTTGCTCTTCCTTTCTCTCCACAGCTCTGCTTGCATCTGAGTGTTGGAACTCAGTTTTCTGCATACCCAGAGGTCCACTATTGTCATGCCAATTTTACACGTGATAATTGAAAACTGGACTAAGTAACTGTCACACAATTTATAGATAATATTTGGTACTGTGAAAAGCCCAAGTGAATACTTGAATCATTTCTGCTACAATCACTTATTTGTTTATATACAAAACTAAATTTTGTATTTAATGAATCAAAAAGCAAAATTATAAAAGAAATAAAAAGGAAAAAATACAGAATGATGTCTCTAATGTATGGAAAATAAAGAAGCATAATAAGGAAATAATTGTCAGTGAATAAAATTTGAGTGTCAGGCTACAAAAAATATTTCAAAATTCTAAATTATGCAAACACTTGAGCATTTACATATAAAACAATATGCAGTTTATAGAATCATATTTAAGTTTATCATTTTAGCCACCTATTTAAGAATACATAGTACCTTAAGCAGGATCTTATATTTTCCTCTAATCTCTCTCTCTCTCTTTCTCTCTCTCTCTCTCTCTCTCTCTCTCTCTTTGTTTCTGAGCCACACCCAGAAGTGGCCCAAATATGCTATTACTCCTGGCCTCCTGGCTCTGTGCTCAAGGAGCACTACTGTCTGGATTTGGGGTTTAGATGTGATGCTGAGGATTGAACCGGGCTTGTCACATGCAAGGTAAATGCCCTAGCTGCTGTACTATTACTCCTGCCACTCCAGGTTCTTTTTTAACAACTGCTTCTACCCCAACATCTAGATTTCAGACTTTAGCACAGCCGAGACACTGGTAACTTCAGACACAATCATGGTTCTTGAATTAAAAAAAAAATCCTCCAACATATGTGACTCTACACCTGTCAACAATTACATAATCAAAGCACATTATCTATAAAAGCAGGAAATACAATAATTTGTTCAACCAATGATAAAAATAAAGAAAAATTTGAAGTAGACATTGAAATAGGCATACTAATACATTCTGATATTTCTCTTTTCTTCAAGGTTATCATTAACAGGAAGAATCTTTCACAATATAATTTTAAATTCTTTAGGAAACACAAAATTTTATTGAATTTCCACTTCTATATTCCACAGAAGAACAAAAATACTTTCTATAATTATTATATTTTATTTTCATAAGACACAGGTTAATATTTCTTTTAACAAGCACTTATAATTGAGTTCTGAGTTGTTTTCTACTCTAAGAAATCAAACTTAAATGACTTTCTGAATAAGATGGCTCATGAGCACTGGGAGAATAGCAAGCTTAGTTTTAACCTCATATCCATCACTAATAAGCTGTGTAGTTTGTACAAGTTAATTAAATTCTCTGTGCCTTAATCCCTCACATGAATTGTATATAACTCTGCTATCCCTTCCATGGAGATGTGATGAGGCCAAGCAGGAGACATGCATATCACTATATTAAAAATAAGGAAACTGTTCCTTCTTTTCCAAAAATAGGAAGCAAGAAGCAAGAATGTTCTGCATGAAATTATTTGATTATCAGTCATAATTATCTCATTGGAAAAACCAAATTATTAAAATTGAAGTTAAAACTGGTTTTACCTTACTTTTTTACAACCAAATGATCAGAAACAATCACTTTTTTTAAAAAAGTTGAGGTTTTGGTTAATTCAGGGGTTATTCCTTGCTTTATTTTCAAGTGTGATGGGTGGTAGCACTCAGGGGACAACATTGCTTTATATTTGAACCAGGGTCAGCTCCCTGCAAGGCATATGACTTTATTCATATTCTATTTCAAAGTATTATTTTGAGTTTTTTTCCCCACACTCCAAACTGATTAGGGCTGACTCTTAGCTTTGTGTTCAGGTATCACTCTTGGGGATATTCAGTGGACCATATGCATTGCCAGAGCTAGAACCTCATCAGCTGTGTGCAAGGCAAGTACCTTACCCACTTTACTGTCTCTCCAGATGCACTCAAAGTAATTTTTGACAGAATACTGAGCCTCCAGAAGAAAATTAATTTGTGTTGCCTTTATTGTTGATATTTTCATAGAGGGTAAGTTTTAGTTTGTAGTTTCTTAGTGATTGACATATATACTTAGCTAGGAATAGAAACATTAGGCTAATGAAAATAAACTTTAAAAAAAATTTTAAAAATGATGATTTGAATATAAAGAAAACAAACATTTGAAACTTTTGGAAAATTGTATGAAAATTCATAAAGTAGTTTTAAAGGAAGTAATTTATTAATTTGTCCTCAATTCTGTAGATAATTATTACTTTGCTTATTTTGCAATCTATGCTATATGATTTAGAATTGCTTTTTTTAAGGAGCAGCTATGATAAAAGAAAAAATTAATTTAGATTGCCCACTCATATAAAATAATCTATGTAACAAAATGTATTTTACTATTTTGTCAATATCTAAGTCAAGGTTGAAACAACGAGGTATATTTTTTTTCTATTCTTTAGGGTTCACACCAGGATGTATATATAGACTGCTCTATCTTGGTGCTTGGGGATCATACCAGAGAGAGCTCAGGTCTATGTGGTGCCAGGCATCTTATATAAAGCTCAGTCCTTTGGGCCATCTCTCCTGTGATTGTACTAAATTTAAATAAAGTATTTTCAAAGTAAGTTTTGTCTATTTTTTATATGGGGGAGGGCTTGAGGTTTTAAGTGGTACTTGTGCTCCTGGATCAGGGCTCAGGGATCACTCCTGGACATGTTCAGGGAATCATATGTAGTTCTGGGGAATGAACCAGGATAACCACATGGAAGGCACGTGTTTTAACTGCTGTCCTATTTCTCTGATCCCCTCTAATGCAGTCTTGTGGAAAAAGAGAGGGAGATGAAATATGTGAGGAAATAATTAAAAAATAGAGGAAAATCAATCTCCCTTAAAATTAATTTCATTTTGTGTGGCTTTTCTTTTGCATTTCGGGTACACACCCAGGGATGCTCAAGGGTATTCCTGGCTCTGCACTCAGGAATTATTCCTGGTGGTGCTTCGAGGACCATATAGGACGCAGGGGATGGAACCTGGGTTTGACTACCTGCTTTACAGTTGCTCCAACCCCCTTAATATCTTGGTCACTTGGTCACTTGACTTCCCATTAATCATCGATTTGCTCAAGCAGGCGCCAGTAGCATCTCCATTTGTCCCTGTGCGTGCTAGTGTAGCCCAGTGGCATCTGTTCGTTCTAGGAATACGAAGAGCCTCAAACCAATTGTTCAGGGTCTTGACAAAGAAGTTTGACAATCTGGTAAGTGGGTGGCCACACGGTCTTTTGATGTCCCATGGAATCCAACCCGAATCGGATAATTACACTAGAATAGATGTGGCTTACTGCCGGCACTTTCTATCTTCATTGTCTATGCACCAACATCCAATTATGATGAAGGAGAAATTGAGAAGTTCTACATGGAGCTGGAGAAGTTCTATAAAGAAGACCACACCTTCTACAAGATCATTATTGGTGACTTTAATGCCAAGATAGGACTAAGAAGATCAGTCGAAGAACTCCACATCGGGACCCATAGCCTAGAATGGAATGAACAGAGTGAGAGACTGAGTTCATCATGTCAACCAAGACCATCCATGGTAATTCACAGTTCCAGAAGGCCGAACCAAGACTCCTTCAAGAGCATCGAAGAAATAGCTAAGAGGACGAAGAACCTCTGGCTCCCAGCACATCTCTTAGATTCCACTGTTCTTCCTGCATTAACATATGCCTCAGAGACCTGGGCCCTACGAAAACAGGATGAGAATGCGATTCAGGTCTCCCAAAGAGGAATGGAAAGAGCCATGCTTGGATTATCACGTTTCACTCAAATGAGAGAAAGAATCCGGAGTTCTGACTTCCGTTGTTGGTCAAGAATCAGGGACGCTGTCTCATTTGCCAATGTGTCAATAATCAGATGGGCTGGACACGTAATGAGATTTGGATTCCTTAATATCTGTTTATTTTTTTTAATTTTTATTAGTGAAACACAATGAGATACATTTGTAGAATTACAAATTTTTGTGCTTGGGTTTCAGTTATACAATGATCGAGTACCCATCCTTCCACCAGTGCCCATTCTCCACCACCAATGATCCCAGTATCCTTCCCCCCTCACCCCCCATCCCACCCTGCCTGTGTGGCAGGGCATTCCCTTTTGTTCTCTCTCCTTTTGGGTGCTTTGGTTTGCAAAAGAGTCATTGAGTGGCAATCATGTTCGGTCTACAGTCTGCTTTCAGCATGCATCTCAATATCTATTTTTTAATGTCAACTTCATGAATGATCGGTTTGAGGCTCTTCATGTTCCCAGAGTGAACAGATGCCATTGGGCTACACTAGCACGCACAGGAACAAATGGAGACGTTACTGGCGCCCGCTCAAGCAAATCGATGACTAACGGGAAGTTAAGTGATGAAGTGATTAATGTCAACTTGCTACCTAATTTTTTGAACTCTTTTTTTATTATTATTTAAATTTTAGAAAATATTCTAATTATTTTAAAAGAATTTTCACTATAAAATATTTAAAATTTTAATAAAGTCTAAGCAGTTAGTAAGACAAAAGTATGCATAATTTGACAATAAAAACAAATACATCATGAATACCTGTTGAAAAATTAAATATATCAAATCAACATATCTGGATATTTCTTTGACTTATCCTCTCAAAAATTGACATTTTTTAATGTTTTATTTTCTTTCTCAAATATTTTATATATACTTTACATATGCAAACATTTTAATGAATGCTACTTTGTATAGAATTTGATAATTTTGATTATTCCATATTTGATAGAAATTTTGATAACTTTTGATTATGTGAATTTTGATAAAATGCAAAAATTTTCACTTTTTCTGTTACATAGTTCTGAAGTGTTGGACTTTTCATTTCTTTTATTTAATCTTAATGTCAAACTAATTTATCAGACCATGTGAAATATTAAACTACAAGATGATTTCTTCAAACTTGTGTCCCTAATAAGAAACTGATGTAGCTAAAATTACAATGATAAAAATAATAACAATTATTTTCAACCTTACCTACAAGACTGTGAGGTAGTCATTGTTAAAAGAATTCAACTATGAATTGTGATATCCTTTTTATAAAAATTAAAAAAGAATATCAGAAGGTGTACATCAGGCAATGCTCAGGGCTTCCTCCTGGCATTGTTCTCAGGGATCACTCGTGGCAGGGACTGGGCACTAATTGGATGCTTGAGATGAAAGCTGGCCGGCTGTGTGCAAGACAAATATCCCATCTTCAAATATCCTATCTTCTGTACTACTGCTCCAGTCCTAAATTTTGATGTTTAAACTTATTGAATCTGTTTTATGATTAAAATAAGGAGTACATAAGGTTATGGATACTTAGAAGATTGTATTTGTCACTTTGATCGAAGTACACTATCTAGGATGTTATTATGTACTTTCATATAATGAGTTGATTTTTTAAATAAATTCCATCACTAAATTCTATTCTTGTGAATTGTTATAAAAAATAATGTTGTGGTGCACACTACTGTAGCCTATACAATTGTGTTTGGAGGGATGTAGTCTAACATATACCTGAGTTCATCTTTGAAGTTTAATGAGTTAACTTTAGTTTTAGAAAAATTCAAGGTGGGTTATAAGTACTAAAACACAGCATATATATTATAACAATAGGTGACATATACTGATAGTATATATAAACACACAAGATAATTTATTTGGAAGGTATTTCTCTACATTTCACTTGTTATATATATATTGATTTAGAAAAAAAGAAAGTAATGTGTCTTCAATCTGATACTACACTTGCAATGTGCTTTAATCACTTTGTTTCAATTTTTATTCAGTTCTTTGCAGTGAAAAGGTGAGGGAGACGTAGTATGACTAATTCGAATTTATTTATTTGTGTTTTAGTTTTTTAAATGATTGACAATATTGTTCCTTGCTTCCATGATTATCTACTTGTAGGGGAGTGGTTATAGTACATCAAAAAACAATGGGAAAATGGACTAAGAAACTTTTCTTAGCATGAAAAAGCATTATTTTGATCCTTGGGCGTGGCATGCCATTGCACACCTAAAGCATAAAAAAAATAACAATACTGTCATACTGTCTAATCTCGATAGTAATATAATTAATAGAATTAGATAAATAAAGCAAGGAATAATGGAATTTGACATTGACTTTACTTTTTACCAGCTGTACAACATTGTAAATTTTAGAAATTGAAATTCTCACTAGAGTAACTGCCAATTTAAAAAATAAGTTCATGTCAGAGTTAGACCTAGGGACTCTCATAAATGATGAGAATGAAAAATGGAACTTCAGTTGTTATGACAGTGATCTCAAGCTAATGTTTGCAAGAAGATAGTGACAACATCACTCACCTGGTACAAATATACTTAAAAAACAAAGTAAAAGTTCTGTAAGATCAAGAAATTTCATTTTATTAACCAAGTACTGCCTCACTAAGATCAATAACTATTAAAATGGAAAACACAAACATATATTTTATTCTGGAATTCTATTCCAGTAAGCCATAGATATGTATTGCATAGGACACACAAAAGAATGATTAAAAATTGTTGGTATACTAGTGTTTACTAAGGCCACACTGCAACAATCTATAATCCATCGGTAGAGAAAAGGTAAATAATGTTTTGAGTATTTTAAATTCATACTGGGCAGTTATATGCAGTTATTATTTAATGTTAGATTATCTATGTAACTGTTGACTTCAGGCCTTAGCCAGATAAACTGAGGAAGAAAATTGTACATTCTAATGTACATATACTGTAAAATAAATTAAATGCAAATTCAATAATCATATACATATACTGCATATGTATATTTGAGGAATACAGAGCTTCTGAACTGTGTTTTGTATAATACAATGCGAGTTTCCTTAAGGGAACAAGATCAGTCACTTGAATAAAGATTTTTTAAAAATTCTCATTAACTCTGTGTGGTTTTGTTAGCTACAATTAAGCCATGTATCAATTAGGGTACTAGCGGTGTTATGTTAAATAATATTTGAATATAAGTATACTTAACCATAAAAAGAAACATAAAATTATGAACTTCAAATATATATTAAATTGGAATGAGCTCAAAGATAGTTTACTACTTGAGAGTTTCATCAATAAACCAGGTTTTCCAAATGTCTTCAATCATCCCATTCGATGCAAGATTTTCCAAAAGGCAGAAAGGATTTTTCTCTACTTCTCCTTCTCTCCTCTTTCAATATATTAATACAGTTATTAACAAAAAGTCAAAAATTCTTCAAACCCATTGGTAAAGGATTGTGGTTTGTGGGTGGAGGTGGCAACCAGAACATTTCCATATTCTGTTATTTTTATTTTTAAAGTCCTTTGAAAACCAGAAAAATGTAGAATACATAATGCATGCAATGTGCAAAAAAATAAAAAGAAAAAAAGAAACCATTTAAAAATGTCATACACATTTGTTTTGCACTTGAGAACGTTTCCAGGACTTTCCCATAAGTATTCAAAGGGAAAGAACAAATAATTTTCTTCAATTATTTTTCAGAAACTTTCTCTCTTTCAGAAAAACAGCTCAGAAAAATTTTGAGAGACACATGGACCTCTACATTCTAGAGATGGTGTCAAATTCAAGTTTGATTTCAGAGACATGAACAACCTGTCTGGTCTAAGAAGCAGAAGTGAGTCTAACAATGTTTTCTGATTTAGTGATTCTAAGACAAATCTCAGTGGAATGATAGAAATCCCTTTTGCCTCTAACTGAGAATAAGAATGCCACAATTTGATATTAGCAGCCAGTTGTATGAAGGCAAGTACCCCAGTGATAAACAATACAGAAAATAAAGTGACCTTGACTCAGTGTCTCCACCAGAAGAGGCAATAGTCTTTGAAGTTTTTGTTCTAACTCATCTAATTCATGCTTAAAGATGCAGTCAATACCATCCAACTTCCATTTGGCATGATAGAAAAAAATGCCTACTCTTATTAAAGAAGAAAAACAGAAGTGACTAAAACTCTGACTAATAAAATCGTGGCTTTGCTTAGTGTCATTTTAAAAAATATGTTTTTTAAAGTTATTTACAATAATTTATTACATTCAATATTCCAACACAAATCCCACAACCATTCTACCTTCCTACCAACATTTTTTCAAATTTTCCCACCATCTCCCAAGCCTGCCCCCAAAGCAGGTCCTAAATGATTTACTCTCTATTACTTGTTGTGAATAATCCATTAAAAAATAATCCATAAAAAATGATCCAAAAAAGTTTCCATAGAGGAAAATGTGTGAAGATTGTTGTAACTCAACCTGGAGATACATCATTAAACACTTGTATAAGAGATTACTCACATGTTACATTTTTATTTTAAATAGCACAGCAGGTAGGGCGTTCGCCTTACACGCGGCCAACATGGCCGACCCAAGTTCTATTCCTCCGCCCCTCTTGGAGAGCCCGGCAAGCTACCAAGAGTATTCGATATGCCAGACACAGTAACAACAAAGTCTCCAATGGAGACGTTACTGGGCCCGCTCGAGCTCGAGCAAATTATTGAATCACCATAAGTTACAGAATTACAACCTTTTGGGCTTGCATTTCAGTCATATAATGAACAAGTACCCATCCCTCCACTAGTGCCCATTTACCACTACTAATTGGCCCAATATCCCTCCCACCACCCTCACCCCGTCCCCTCCACCCTACGCCACCTCTGTGGCAGGGCAGTCCCTTTTGCTCTCTCTCTCTCTCTCTCTCTCTCTCTCTCTCTCTCTCTCTCTCGGTGTTGTGGTTTGCATTAGGTATTAAGGTATTAAGTGACCATCATGTTTGGTCTATAGTCTACTTTCAGACTGCATCTCCCATCCCTAGTGGGATCTTCTAACACCCTTTACTTGGTGGTCCCTTCTCTATCTGAGCTGCCTTTTCCCCTATCATGTGAAGCTGGCTTCCAAACCCTGGCACAATCTTCCTGGTATTTATCTCTATTATTCTTGGAAGTCATTTCCATTCTGTTACTTTATACTCTACAAATTAGTGCAATCTTTCTATGTCTGTCCCTCTCTTACGGACTCATTTCACTTAACAAGATACTCTCCATGTTGATCCTCCTATATGAAAATTTCATGACTTATCTTTTCTAGCAGTTGCATAGTGTTCCATTGTGTAGATGTACTAAAGTTTCTTTAACCAGTCATCAGTTCTCAGGCACTCATTCCCCCCCCCCCAGATTTTGGCTATTATAAACAGTGCTGCAATAAACATATAAGTGCAGATTTCATCTTTACTATATATTTTTTGCATCACTGTGATATATTCCCAAAAGTGATATTGTTGGGTCAAATGGGAGCTCAATTTCTAAGTTTTTGAGAAGCGTTCATACTGTTTTCTGAAAGGGCTGAACCAGTCGGCATTCCCACCAGCAGTGAAAGAGAGTCCTTTTCTCTCCACATCCACGCCAACACCGGTTGCTTTTGTTCTTTTGGATGTGGACCATTCTCTGTGGTGTGAGATGATATCTCATTGTTGTTCTGATCTGCATCTTCCTTATGATTAATGATGAAGAGCATTTTTTCATGTACCTTTTGGGTGTTCAGATTTCTTCTTTCAGAAATTTCTGTTGATTTCATTGCCTCATTTTCTGATGGGGTTGGATATTTTCTTCTTGTGCAGTTCAACCAGTGACTTGTAAATCCTTGATATCAACCCCTTATCAGCTGGGTACTGGGTGAATATCCTTTCCTATTCTGTAGACTGTCTTTGTATTATGGTCACTGTATCTTTTAAGGGAAAGAAGCTTCTCAGTTTAAGGTAGTCCCATTTGTTTATATCTGTTTCCACTTGCTTGACCAATTGTCACCTTTAAAGATATCTTCAGTTTCAATATTATGGAGGGTTTTGCCGATCTTGCCTTCAATGTACGGGGTCAATGTACGTGATGAATTCTGGTCTGATATTGGGGTTTTTAATCCATTTTGATCTGACTTTTGTGCAAGGTGTTTGGTAGAGATCTGAGCCCATTTTTTTTTGCACGTAGCTGTCCAACTTTGCCAGAACCATTTGTTAAAAAGGCTTTTCTTATTCCACTTTACATTTCTTGTTTCCTTATCAAAGATTAGATGATGATATATTTGAGGGTGTGTGTCAGAACAATCAACCCTGTTGCATTGGTCTGAAACTCTGCCTTTGTTCCAGAACCATGCTGTTTTAATTGTTACCACTTTGTAGTAGAGGTTGAGGTTGGGGAGGTAATGCCTCCCATCTTCTTTTTCCCAAGAATTACTTTAGCTATTTGAAGGGGTTTACTGTTCCACAGGCTGGAGTAATAGCACAGCGGTAGGGCATTTGCCTTGCACGCAGCCAGCTAAGCCGAGCCAGGTTCTATTCTTCTGCCCCTCTTGGAGAGCCCGACAAGCTACTGAGAGTATCTTGTTCACACAGCAAATCCTGGCAAGCTACCCATGAAGTATTCGATATGCCAAACACAGTAACAAGACGTCTCAAAATGGAGATGTTACTGGGCCCACTCAAGGAAAATTGATGAACAATGGGAGGACAGTGTTGTGTTGTGTTGTGTTGTATCCTTGTTCCATATGATTTTCAGGAGTGTTTGCTCCATTTTTTGAAGAATGTCATGGGTATCTTTATAGGGATTGCATTGAATTTCTACAATGTTTTTGGGAGTTTTGCCATTTTGACAGTGTTAATTTTCCCAATCCATGAACAGGGTGTATCCTTCCATTTCCTCATATCCTCTTTTATTTTGTGGATTAGTGTTTCATAGTTTTCTTTGTACAGGTCCTTAGTTAATATGATTTCGAGGTACTTAATTTTCTGAGGCATGATTGTGAACAGGATTGCTTTTTTCATCTCATTTTCTTCTCTCTCATTACTTGCGTAAAGGAAAGCCATGGACTTTTGGGTATTGATTTTATAGCCAACAACTTTACTATAAAAATCTATTGCTTCTAGGAGTTTCTTGGTAGAGGTTTTAGGGTTCTCCAAATATAGTATCATATTATCTGCCAATAGTGCGAGCTTGATTTCTTCCTTTCCTATCTGAATACCCTTAATGTCTTTTTTTTTTTACCTAATTGCTATTGCAAGTACTTCCATACTTTATTGAACAGAAATGGTGAGAATGGGCAACCTTGTCTCTTCCCTTATCTTATATGGAAGCCTCTTAGCTTTTCCCCATGATGATACTTACCATAGGCTTGTGGTAGATGGCTTTGACTATATTGAGGAAAGTCCCTTCTATAGCCATTTTGGCTAGAGTTTTCATCATAAACAGGTGCTGGATCTTGTAGAATGCTTTCTCTGCATCTTTTGATATGATTATATGGTTTTTATATTTTCTTTTGTTGATATGATGGATTATGTTGATTGATTTCCGAATGTTAAACCATCCTTGCATGCCCGGGATGTATGATCTTTTTGATGAATTGTTGGATTCTATTTGCTAATATTTTATTTAGGATCTTTGCATCTGTGTTCATCAGGGATACTGGCCTGTAGTTTTCTTTATTTTGTGGTGTCTTTGTTTTCTTTTGGTATTAGAGAGATATGTGCCTCATAGAAACTGTTTGGGAGAATTTCTGTTTCTTTAATTTCTTGGAAAAGCTTGAGAAGAACTGGCAATAGGTCCTCTTTAAAAGTTTGGAATAATTAGCTAGTGAATCCACGTGGATTTGCGCTTTTGTTTTTGGGAAGACTTTTGATTACAGCTTCAATTTCTTTGATATTATAGGTATATTCAGGTATTCCATATCTTCTTGGTTCAACATGTTGTTGCATGTCGAACCTTGTGTGTTATTGGTTATTGATCGATTCATTGATTGATGAGATCGGTTGCCGTCTACCTTACACCCATCACATGTGGTATGCTACTCTTGGTACAACAGTGGAGTATACTATGAAATCTCTACCTCAGGAAATCTAAAATTTTAAATAGGGTGATACAACTGGAGATGACTGTGGGGTCTGAGATAACTCTGCAGCTTGTTGCTCTCTTTCAAGATTTATTTGTGAATCTTTGCATTATTGCTGTTAATGATCTTATATGATGCCAGAGGCGTTATGTGGGCATAACTGCCAGGTTCCAGGAAAGACAGGAAATGTGGAAGGTCTTCCATTCCCAACTACATGAGAGCTGCTTAAAGTCACTTTTCTAAAATTTAGCAACATGAAGCAGTTTTTGCAGGACTGACACAGATCAAACACAATTGAATTCTATATAAAACTAAAAAAACATTTTTAAAGACTCCTCTCAGATGTGACACCAGAAATATGTGTGTGTTGGAGTTATGTATATAAGTAGCAGTTATAAACAGTTTTGTAAACTACAAAATTTCAATCAATAAAAAACATAAAAAACTTTCCCTTAAAATATGGGGTTCAGATTTTCACCACAGTATTTACTTTCACCTAACTACCTGCTGAGTACCAGCATAGAAGACCCCTTTCTTGATATGTCACATTAATTTTAAACATATAAACTCAATAAATTTGCATCAACATAAAGCTTTGTAACATATAAGTTTATTCATATGTTCATAGGTAAGCCTTTAATCCATGGAGCACGTAAGAGTTGACCTAAAAACATATTTGCTTAAAGAATGGTTTAGTAGCCAAACTGCCATTCTTACAAATTTGAAGTGCAAGCCCAGGTCCTCAGAGCTTCATCCTGGAAGCATATTACTTGTGAGCCCTGGTCATCAGTATGCATCTGAACTGTCTGGCATATGTTATAGATGTATGAGTTCTGTAGTAAAAATGCCACAGCAATAGATGTGAAACCCTCAGTGAATATTACAACCAAAAATAAGTGCAGGCACTATGCTCAGGAAAACAACCACATCTAGTATACATTTGAGCACCACTACTGCCCCACAGCACCAAAACCAAGTATGTAAACACTATCCGGGGTGTGCATCCCTTTCATTGTAACAACAAAGGAAAGAGGGGAAAGAGAGCAAAATATTTGTGTAGAAAATTATATAATATCACCAACTAACAATAGAGTTTAACCTCGGGTAGAAATCCCTTTTGTTTCAGGAAGTATCGTGATGCATCCATTTAGAGTTGGTTGTGTCTGAAACCTTTATAATATTAATGTTGATTGGAAACAAGACATTTGAAGAGAGAAGATATTTCGTAAAGAAGAACAGCAACTTGTTTGTTTGTTTTCCCAAAGAGTACTTCAGAACAGAGAAATTACAGGAGAAAAGAAGCATGGACACTCTGGACAGTTAAAGAGAAATCCTTGTCAATAATACAGCTAAATAGAATGATAAAAAATGAATCAACTGGCAATTTTAAGTTGATTCATATTCTTGGGTCTTTCTCTTTTACTCCCTTTTATATCTTTGTTACAGATCCCTCTTTGCAAGTGTTCAAAAAAATCTATTGTCTTAACAAAAACATTGGGCAAGGGGTGTGTTATTGAAATTGAAGAAGAGGTGAGATTACATGTTGAAGTCTACATGAGAAGGAAATTTCCAAGCAAAACGGATCATAAGGTTTAATACCTGCAGCTCTTGCCTAGTTTTCAGGAGGTTGACTGAGTTCTTGGTTGGTTGAGGAGGAAATGGAGGTCTAAGTGTGAAGTGCTAAGAATGGTTTTTCACAACTTTCAAGAGAAAAAAAAGTTTGGGTGATATCAATCTGAGACATACAATATTTAAGACATAGGTATAAAACTATATTTAAAAGATTATTGTAAACATATCATACAGATAAAATTAAAATTATGTTAGGAAACGGAGATATTTTCTTACTGTCATGAAAATGATCTTTGTTATCTCCGATAGGGCCTATTCAATGGAATTGATTACTGATTCACTTTGTTCTACAATCATAATCAATATCTACCTGAAGATATTTTTATCTTCCCAGATCAAAATTCCAAAGATAAGAACAATACTCCCCTCTTCCGTAAAAACCACTATTCTGGGACTGGAGTGATAGCAAAGTGGATAGGGCATTTTCCTCGGCTGATCTGGGTTTGATTCCCAGCATCCCATATGGTCCCCTGAACACCTCCAGGAGTAACTCCTGAGTGCAGAACCAGGAGTAACCCCTGTGCATAGCTGGATGTGACCCAAAAAGGAAAACAAACAAACAAACCAAAACCACTATTCTGATGTTTATCTCCATGGATTTGATGACTCTGGGAACCTCTTAAGAGAGTAAAATCTCACAGTACTTGTGTCTTGTGACTGATTTCTCTTAACACAGCATCTTCTAAGTGATAAGAATTTGTAGCAGATCTCAGAATTATACTTCTTTATAGGTTATCATTGTTTTGCATGAATACCCCAATTTTATTTTTATCTAGTCATTTTTAATTAAAATTTTAGGCGATTATATCTTTCAGCTCTTGCAAATAATGTTGCTGTGGACACACACACATACATATACACACATGTATGCATACACAACACACATGCATATAATATATATTTAATATTATGAATTAAATTATTTGGGGTTTATAGCTTGAAGTGGAATTGCTGTGCTTGAAGATTTGAGAACATAGATCCAGTTTTTATAAACTTTCTTTTACTGAATCACTGTGAAACAAATCCTTATAAAGCTGTTCATGATTGGATTTCAGCCATGCAGTATTCCAACACCAATCCCTCCACCAGTGTACATTTCCCAGAACCTGTATCCCTGGGTTCCCTCCCATCACCCCCCTAGCCCCACCCCCTGCCTGCCTCTATGGTAGACACCTATGTCTGTCTGTCTGTCTGTCTGTCTGTCTGTCTGTCTCTCTCTCTCATTTTGGGCATTGTGCTTTGCAATAATGATACTGAAAGGCTATCAAGAATATCCCTTACCTATATTAACCTGCATATCTTATCCAGTGTTTATTATCATTTCCAACTATTATTATCATACTGGTCTCTTTTCTATGTTACCTACCCTCAGCACCTACACACACACACACACACACACACACACACACACACACACACACTTGTGATTAATTCCAACCATTGACTCATTCTCCTAACCCCTGTTTTCCCTGGTCATAAATATTAGTTTTCCACTATATATATGCGTATATATACGTGTGTGTGTGTGTGTGTATCACAAATGAATGTGGCCTTTATAGATCTGTTCCTCTCCTTCTGACTCATTTCACTCGCATAATACTCTCCATGTCTGTCCATTTATACACAAATTTTATGACTTAGATTTCATAACAGCTGCATAGTATTCCATTGTGTATTCCATTCCATTGTGCCTTAGTTTCTTTATCCATTTGTCTGTTCTTAGGCACTCAGGTTGTTTCCAGATTCTGGGTATGGTGAATTACTGCTGCAATGAACATAGGGGTTCAGATGATTTTTCTACTGTATTGTTTGTAGCCCCCAGAGTATATATACAGAAGTGGTATTGCTGGGTCAAATAGAAGCTCAATTTCTAGTTTTTTGAGAAGTGTCCATCTTGTTTTCCAAGAAGACTGGACCAGTCAAGATTCTCACCAATAATGAAAGAGAATTCCTTTCTCCCCATATCCATGCCAATACTGGTTGCTTTTGTTCTTTTGGATGTGTGCCAGTCTGTGTGGTGTGAAATGATAGCACATAGTTATTTTGATCTGTATCTCCCTGATGATTAGTGATGAAGATCATTTTTTGTGTATGTGCCTTTTGGCCATTCAAATTATTTCTTTGAAAAATTTTCTGTTCATTTCACTGCCACATTTTCATATGGGATTGAATGTTTCTTTCTTGTAGACTTCTTTCTTGTAGACTTAGATCTACTTAAAAATATATATATTATTAAGTCTTAAATCAAGAGTAGTTTAGAAACTCTCCCTAACAATAAGCCAATATATAATTTTTAAAGAAGCACATCAAATCTTATTAGATATTATTCTCTGAAAATATAAACTAATCTGATAATGACAAAAGGCTGAGAAATTTTGATTTTTTCTCTTCTATCAAAGACGTTTAACAGTTATATATGTTATAGACAAACATGGAGAGCATTTAAAACATTTTATTATTTAAGAGCACATGTATTATGGCAGATAGTTTGCTTTTAAAATTCCTATTAACTTCAATTAATTTACCTTAGACAGCTGTGACTTAATTTTATGCATGTTTTAAAGTTTTCAATAATGTGCATAATACACTTAACAGTTTATGGGCCCAAGAGTTCGATTGAATTGGATATATGCTTTGTATTGAGGTGGGGTGGACTGGAGCAATAGCACAGTGGTAGAGCATTTTCCTTGCGTACAGCCAGCCCAGCTGAACCATGTTCGTTTCCTCGGCCCCTCTTGGAGATCCCGGCAATCTACCGAGAATATCTGGCATGGCAAAGCCTGGCAAGCTCCCCATGATGTATTCGATATGCCAAACACAGTAACAAGAAGTTTCAAAATGGAGACGTTATTGGGCCCACTCGAGCAAATGGATGAACAACAAGAGGACAGTGACAGTGACAGTGAGGTGGGGTGGGGGATGGGGCATGGTCTCTATTTAATCCCCAGCTTCAAGTAGTCCCTCAAGCACAACCAGGAGGAAGCATACAACGACAGTTATCAGCTTATAAAATTTGCCAATCTATCATTTAAAACTAAATCCCCTGAAAATATATATATATATATATACATATTGCTTTTTGGGTTACACCCGGCAATGCACAGGGGTTACTCATGCCTCTACACTCAGGAGCTACCCCTGTCAGTACTCAGGGGGCCATATGGGATTCTGGGTATCGAACCCGGATCGGCCGCGTCAAGGCAAACACCCTATGTGCTATTGCTTCGGCCACTATACATTTTTTTAAATCGCAATACAAAATTCTGGTCCAATTTATTTTGGGGTGTAAAAAATGATCCATACCTAGAAAATACTAGATATCTTTTTCTAGTAGTTTCTCCACAGCATTTCCACAGATAAGTTGTCAATTTTAACTCTGTGTGGGGTTACTCACAGAGACAGCTTGTTTAAATTATGGTCTTCCAGTACACTTTCAAAGAGTTGATAGCTCTAACACAACATTTCTGTTTGGAAAGAATTCAGGGACTTTTTTTTTAAAGAAGCAAATCAACTTTATGTTGAATTTATTTCCAAACGTGTGTGTTTTCATTATTTGGGTTCCTGTATCATCTTCAGTTTTCAAGTCCCTCAATTGAAATTATTTGCTATCTGGATCTTTGAAATTGTATTTGTTTTAGTGTGACCAGTTCTTGCCCTAGTGACTGGTCACTGAAACAAAAATACTGAATATGTTTATATATATACACATATATATGTCTATATGTAGATATATTTAACTGTATTATATATGCTGATGGGCTGGAGCGATAGCCCAATGGTAGGGCGTTCGCCTTACAAGTGGCCAACATGGCCGATGCGAGTTCGATTCCTCTGCCCCTCTTGGAGAGCCGGGCAAGCTACCAAGAGTATCTCGCCCACACAGCAGAGCCTGGCAAGCTATCAGTGACATATTCGATATGCCAAACACAATAACAACAAGTCTCATGATGGAGACGTTACTGGGCCCGCTCGAACAAAACGATGAACAACGGGAGGACTGTGACTGTGACTGTATAAAAAAAAAGGCCCTCCCGTTGATCATTGATTTGCTCGAGCGGGCCCAGTAACGTCTCCACTGGAGACTTTTGTTGTTACTGTGTTTGGCATATCGAATACTCTCGGTAGCTTGCCGGGCTCTCCAAGAGGGGCGGAGGAATTGAACTCGGGACGGCCATGTTGGCCGCTTGTAAGGTGAACGCCCTACCCGCTGTGCTATCGCTCCAGCCTGTGACTGTATATATGCTGATAAAACTGCTCCCTTCATTATTCATTTCTATCTATACTTGTAGAAAATTTCTTGATAATTTATCACAGCAAGTATAAAAGTTTTCACACTTGATTTCTTACTGCCACCTAGAGCAATGGTATGTACCACTTATAACCATGAAACTTTCTGTGCACCAGTTCCAGTTAGTGATCATTATTGTGGATTTCTCACTGCTCATTTTCCCTAATTTCCCCCCAAATTGGGTTTCCTTGAGCTTTGAAGGGGTGTCACTTGTTTTTTTAATTTAGGATTGTGCCACATTATATTACCTATGTGTACCACCATGAAGACTGTTTTTGAAATGATTTTGAAAGCTTATGAATAAAATTATTAGTTATAGATGCATTGAAATAAATAGAAATTAGTATACTAAAACAAAAATGTCTAATATGTTTAAGGTTCTCCACAAATATTTCGCTGGGCCTAGGATGGAGCTCACTGGTAAAGTACTTGGCCTCCTGTGTGTGGGTCCTGGGCTCAATTCCTGACACCATACACATGGCATATTTAATCAACACCATCAGAAAGTTTTTTCTGTACAGACACTCTCTTCCTTGAATTTTTTTACTCTAGGTACAATTATATTCTAGCATTCATTGGGTGGAAAGTTAGTTTACAAACTGAGCAGCCCTTTGCAGTTCTATTTTCCAGTATTTACTTTTCCTTGTTTTAAATCCTAAATGCATTGTCAATGCACTGACCCTTTCATTTTTCACTAAAATGCATTCTCTGATTTAGAAAATGACTGCCAAGAGACAGACTCTATTTTGATCTATTTAGCTTATTAGCTTCATATGAATGCAATTTTTCTATAATTTCTTTTGAAAATTGTTTTAGTTCAAAAAAAGAGCTTTATGAAGAAAAGAGAAAAAATGTGTAAGGATCCAAATACTATAATGTATAGAAAATTATTTGTATTTTAACCCACTTTTTTTGGTAGCACTGAAACACTGTCCTCCCGTTCTTCATCGATTTGCTCGAGCGGGCCCAGAAACGTCTCCATCTTGACTTCTTGTTACTGTGTTTGACATATCAAATACGTCACGGGTAGCTTGCCAGGCTCTGTCGTGTGGGCGAGATACTCTTGGTAGCTTGCCGGGCTCTCCGAGAGTCACAGAGGAATCGAACTGGCTCAGCCAGGCCAGCTGCGTGCAAGGCTAACGCTCTACAACTATGCTATTGCTCCAGCCCTAAGCACAATATTGACAGTATTTGGTGTATCTTGCCTTAAAATCTCAGCACAAATAAATATATGTTTTTTCTGCATATAAATATTTATATGTAAAAAATAAAATCAAAACATATATGAAATCACTCAGTTTAGCAGGACCACTATATTTTTATTACCTGTAACCTGTGATTGTTGTCTAGTTGTTATCTAGAAATCAAAAATGAAGAAAAAGAAACATTAATTCTACATGTAAAGAAAAAAATAAACATTTTTAAATGACTCTTCAAAACTTGTCAATATTTCCTCAAATATCATGTTACCATTAAGCTCCTTCTCCAGTTCTTTAAAGAAAAAATATGTTGTAGAAATGGAAGAAAACAGAATAATTGGTCAAAATTTCCTTCAGACTGTTTTTCCTTTTTCTTTATTCATAATGATGTTCAAAAAAGGTATATTCCCCCACCCCTTAACCTCATCAGTGCAAAGTGTAAATGGTTTCTATGGTATCAACTAGTTTGGACTGAGGATGACCGTTGTTTCAAAAATGTATTGAATCAGTAATTCTGTTGTTGCCCTTTCCAAAATCATGTGCTAGCTGAACTGCAGAAATAAGTAGTTTTGCCAGACAAATCAGCTACGAGTTCAGGATAAACTTGTAAACAGGAAGTTTTTAGAAAAATAAAGCATGTCTTTTATGGAGCTCAGGGACTTTAAGAAATTTAGAAATGGTTACACAGACTTCTCCTGACTAGTTTTCAAAGAAGGATTGCTCAGGAAGCAGTAGACTGAGTAAACTTTGGCACTAGTGTGCCCTTCAAGAATAAAAGGTATGATTGTGTCTTATTCCAAGTTCTCGTTGGTGGATGGATTAATAACTTGGCAATCCTATAGATCCACTCAGTGGATTATAGTGAGTAGAGGAAAAAGAAAATTGTTTAAATTTTGACTACTGATAAGAGTGAAAAGACAAAGGAATTCCTTTTTTATTTTTTTATTTTTGAGTTTACACCTGGCAATGGTCAGAAATTACTCATAGCTCTTGACTCCAGGGTCAAATCACCATTGATGCTCTGGGGACCGATGAGTTAACTAGGGATCGAACTAGGACCTCATGAGTGTAGAGCATACACTCAGTTCCTTTGACTGTCTCTGGCCTTGGTTTCCTTTTTAAGAGATCCTTAGAAAAAGCAAAACAATGGTAAAATGAAATACCTTTCCTCAAATTGTATACATTATGCAAAATAGCATTCTATGAAGGGCAGCTACAATAATATCTTGTTTAATAACATTTAGTGCAAAGATTGTGGGTGGTGTGTCTCTGGAACATTTAATGAGATGCTTTAAATAGCTATGAAAGGAGATTTTTGTCATCTTCGTTGTTCTAACTCCTAGCTTTCTATGATTTATAATAAAATATATTATGTATTTTGGCATATAAAATGCCATTATATAGTTCTACTAAAACAAATTTGAAACAACTTACACAGGTCTTGAGTTAGAATATTTCTGTAATATTTTAAAGATCTGTAGATTTAACACTAACGTAGCCTTTAAGCAAGAATAAAAAAGTTTCCCCTTCGATTTTTGTTCGGCTTACATGTACTTTTTGCTCTTAAAATGAAAATAAATTTCAAATATACATATGCTTTCATTTACATGGATAAAAAATTATCTTAAAGTTCTATGTATTTTTTAAAAGATGGTGTTAAGTGATTGACTGTTTATCCAAAAAGTAAAAAACTATCAATTCTGTTCAGATTCAGTTCTGCATTAGCAAGGCATATTGAATAGAAACTCAGTAAATAACTTCTCAGTCAAGATATCTTCCAAAGATCTTACATTTAGAACAAGACCCAAATCTAATTCTCAGTTCTTTCTTTGTGTTCTTAATATTAAAACGCTTAATCACTTAACTTCCCATTAGTCGTCGATTTGCTAGAGTAGGCACCAGTAACGTCTCCATTCGTCCCTGTCGCGTGCCAGTGTAGTCCAATGGCATCTGTTCGCTCTGGGAACATGAAGAGCCTCAAACCGACCGTTCATGATCTTGATGAAGAAGTCTGACCATCTGGTAGGTGGGCGGCCACGCGGTCTTTTGACATCCCGTGGAATCCAGTCAGTAACAGCTCTAGTCCAGCGGTCGTCTTTAAATCTCATTACGTGACCAGCCCATCTGATTTTTGACACCTTGGCAAACGAGACAGCGTCCCTGATTCTTGATCATCGAAGGATGTTGGAACTCCAAATTCTTTTTCTCATTTGACTGAAACGTGATATTCCAAGCATAGCTCTTTCAATTCCTCTTTGGGAGACCTGAATAGCATTCTCATCTGGTTTACGTAGGGCCCAGGTCTCTGAGGCATATGTTAATGCAGGAAGAACAGTGGAATCAAAGAGATGTGCTGGGAGCCAGAGGTTCTTCGTCCTCTTAGCTATTTCTTCGACGTTCTTGAAGGCGTTCCAAGCCGCTCTCTTCCTCCTGTGCAGCTCGGTTGCCAGGTCATTTTTCATATTGACTTCTCAACCTAGGTACGCATAGCTGTTGCATTCGGAGATGGTTGTTCCGTTGAGAGCGAATGGGGCATCAGGAACGAGGCTGTTTCTCATAAACATTGTCTTCGTAAGATTCAGCTGTAGTCCTACCTTTCCACACTCACAGTCAAAGTCGGCCAGCATTTGTGCCGCTTGGCTGATGTTTGGTGTTATTAAAACAATGTCATCAGCAAAGCAGAGGTGGTGTAGTTGCTGACCATCTATCTTCACTCCCATTCCTTCCCATTCCAGTCATCGCATGATGTTCTCGAGAGTGGCACTGAAGAGTTTCAGTGAAATGGTATCACCCTGCCGAACCCCTCTCTTGACATCAACGATTACTTCTTCGTAGAATGGTGAGATCCTGGTAGTGAATCCGCAATACAGCTCATGGAAGATCTTGATGTATTGGGCTTGAATGCCCTGATTGGCTAGGGCTTCAATGACCGCTTCCATCTCAACAGAATCAAAGGCCTTCTTTAAATCAATGAATGTTAAACAGAGTGGCATCTTGAACTCCCGAGAAACCTCAATGAGCTTGGTTATCGTGTGGATGTGGTCGATGGTGCTGAATCCTTTGCGGAACCCGGTTTTCTCGCATGGTTCTCCTTCATCTAGTGTTCTGCCAATCCTATTTAGGATGACTAAAACAACCTTTGTTGTTATAGTATGGGTGAAATCCTGATTTAATAATTACATTTGGGATTTTCTACTGGGGGTATAATGAGAAACATAGTTGATGCAAAATTCTTTTTAAAAATTGCTATTTGAAACTATTCACAAAATTACTATTATTTCAAATAATGGGACCAAATCCTTGAAAATTACTGTGCCTATTATTATTGCCAAAAGTATCAACAAAACATGATTACCTGATTTTAAATTATTTGTTCTCTTGAATGTAACTAAACTAGATGACCAATATTGATGTATTTAGATTTCAATATTCAAAATATTTCATACATGGTCCTGGAGCAATAGCACAGTGGGTATGGCATTTGCCTTGCATGCGGCAGACCCAGGTTCAATTCCCAGCATCCCATATGGTCCCCTGAGCACCACCAGGAGTGATACTTGAGTGCAGAGTCAGGAGTAACCCCCTGAGCATTGCTGGGTGTGACCCAAAAAGAAAAAACTATTTCATACCATAATTTTAAAAGTTCTTATAGTTATGTGAACAAAAGTATCATAGTCAATGTTTCAAAAATGTATTGAATCGATGAATTACAAAGTGATCCATGATTGAATTTCAGGCGTTGAATAGTCAAGCCCCAATTCCTACACCAATGTCCACTTTCCTCTACCAATGTCCCAGTTTCCCTCTTACTCCCCAGACTGACTCTATGACAGGCACTTTTCTCCTTTCAGCTATTGTAGTTTGAAATTCTCTGAATTAAAGTGTCTCAAGCATATCACTTTACCTCCTTTTAGTTCCCAATTCTTGTTCAGAGTGATCAATTCCTCCTATCCTTGTTGTGGTGTTGGTACTTTCCCTGTTCTAACTTCTGTCCCTCCATTGTACTAAGCTTCCTACTGAAGACCAATTCTCCTGTCCTTCATTTCAATTGTCTTTGGGCATTGTCCTCCTATGTTTCTTCATATTCTGCAAATGAGTGAGATCATTCTGTGTCTGTTCCACTCCTTATGACTCATTTCACTCAGCATGATACTCTCCAGATCCATTTATGCATCAACAAATTTCATGACTTCATCTTTTCTAAAGACTGTGTAGTATTATTGACTTGATTATGATAATTTCATTATATAACTAATTTATACCTCATTTTGAGTTTGACGATATGTTTAGATTGAAATTTTTTCTCCTGAAAACACAACCGCTGCTTAATCATTAGAAAAACTGGATTTTGTGACTACAGATAACTGTTAGTAATTTTATATATGGATTTAATCAAGATCATAGATATAACCTAAGAAGTAATTTGCGGAAATACATAAAAACAGTTTTTCTTGATCCTTACTCATATTTTATTACCTTAAATCAGATTGTTACTTCTTGAAGAAAATTATTAAAAACAAAGACACAATGGTTCATAGTGGTCAGTCAGACTGAAAAGAGGCCATGTTTTCACGAAGGAAAAATATTATCGAATTAAAATTTAATTAACTTAAATTACATTGAAATTGTTGAACATTAACAACAGTGTTCTGAATATCAAAAATAGTAAAGCATTTTTTTCTTTAGAAATCATTGAAGGATGCGATTTATTTGTGGACACTTTATGTAGAATCTTGCACCTCCTAGAAATTTAATATATACATTGCTTATCTCTATACCCTCTCACCTCCTATTTGTAAACAGTGACCAAACCAAGCCATCCCTTTTCATTGAGGGAGGATGTGTAATACACCCTGAGATTCTCAGCCTTGGTTTTGTTCTGAGGGTTAATTCTTTAACTGTGTTTTACTTGGGGAAATACCAAGGCTACTGCAATGGGTGCTGAGACAAGCTTGAGGTGCTGCTGTTGAAGCTCCGGACCTCACATATGTTCTGTCACTTTATCCATCTTCCAGGATATGCTACTCATTTTACTTCTTTTCTCTCCCTCTCTCCTGTTCTCCTCTCTCCTGTTGCCCTCTCTGCTTACCTCCACCTTCCTTCCATTTTCTTTTTTGCCTATTGTTTCTGTTGTTTTTGTTTTTAAGACATACCCAGTGGTGCTCAGGGGTTACTCCTGGCTCTGTACTCAGGAATTGCTTCTGACCGTGCTTGACGGTCCATATAGGATTTCAGGGATTGGACCTGAGTTGGCCAGATGCAAGGCAAGCACTTTACCTGCTGTACTATCTCTCTAGCCGCCCCCCCCCCCCACCATTTTCTTTTTATACTCTGGTAACAAATCATCTCTAATTTAAATTGTAGCAATTTCAAAATGCTTAGCAAATTTTCTCAGATACTTTTAAGTAGGTTACTTAGTGATAAACTAATACATTTGGAGGGCAAAAGGAGTTATGTTCACAAGGTATCATGAAGGCATGAATATTACCTTCCATCACATGGCATTCCTGACCAATAAAATCCCATTACAGAGTGAAAAAATGATTAGATGTATGTACATATATTTGAGAAAATTAAGGAGCTCTGTTTAGATTAGATACACAGTAATTATAAAACAAATTCTAAAGTTCCACTTGAAACACCATTTTCATCATTCTTATTATTTTAGATAAAAGGCAAGTAGTTTGTTTTTGACTTAAAACTGATTGTGAATGCATTAAAATAAGCTTCATTCTAAAACATTTTCTTTTCTATGTGGAGATTCAACTATATCATGGAGAAGTGACTTTTTTTTTCCTTTTTGGGTCACACCTGGCAATGCACAGGGGTTACTCCTGGCTCATGCACTCAGAAATTACCCCTGGCAGTGCCCCGGGGGAACATATGGGATGCTGGGAATCGAACCTTGGTCAGCCACTTGCAAGGTAAACGCCCTACCCGCTGTGCTATCACTCCAGCCTGAGAAGTGACTTTTAGATTGAGTTACTTCTCTTCATAATATCCTTATGCTATTCAAGTCATAGTTCAACCTTCTATAATAATATTTGCATTCTTTTTGGTTTTGGGACTTAGATTAAATTGAATTATTTTCTTCTTTACTCTGAGAAGAATTTAGTATTTTGGTCACAAATTACAGATTTTGATGCCAGCAATGTTTCCCTGATTGAAATATTCAGAGAGGAACCTGGGCTTGTGTTCCAGTGACCCACAAGAAGGGAAATGAAAGTCGCTGTTCTGAAATAGGGCTGAGCCTGCATTCAAGTAAATTTTTGGCCAGGATGTCAACTTTGAGGATTGTTGGAGATAAAGGAGATAGATTTCCCTGGCTAGTTTGTTGAATTAACAACTTGGATTTCATAATGTGCATGATCAGAACCCTTGATGTAAACATTTCCTGCATAAGCTAACATTAAAAATCACTGCCAATCAAGGCAAATATATTGTTGGTGTTAAGTAAATTTATATTATTTGCATTCAGGATGGTGTGGGGAAATAGAGCCATATCCAACACCAGCACTCAGAGCTTACTCCTTGTTCCACACTCAGGGGTCATTCCTGAGTACCATATGCCCTTGTCGGGGATCTTTGTTGTGGTTAGCCACATGCAAAATGAGTGACTTAACTCCTTTACTTTATCTCTGGCCTCTATTTAGAATCTTATTTTTAAAGTAATAATGTCAATAATCAAAGGAAGATTTCAAGAGGAAAGATTTTGTTCGCTCACTCTTGAGCAAGGCAGACCTACTTGATCTGGATTAAGAAGAAGATGCCATGGAAGAAAATGCGCAGTACCTGGTTCAGGAATCCAAAGATGAGCGTGGTTCTGTTTTTTCCTCCTCCAGCAGATATCAGTGTTGAATGCTGACTGCTGCATTTTATATAAAATGTGAGCATGCAAATACTTTAAGACACTGCTGTGTTCTTACATTCCTTTATGTGAATATTTGCACTATATCCACAATAGAGATGTGACAATCTGATATCTCCTTTCATAATGCTTTATCATACCGTCTAGTATTTTATGGTTTTTCCTGGAAGATCTTAAAATTATTTTTTTCAGAATTTATATTTATTCTTAGGTTCTATGATTGGTAGAAGCACTGACAATTAACTGCAGCATTGCTTTATCCTCCTCACTTTTATGTTTAAAGGTCAGAGCAAAGAGACACTATTAAAGACTATCTGTATTTCCTGCTATTATCCAATTCCTTTGTCCTCACTGATATATAAGATGCTATTCTTGAGCATTGTTAATAATTTAAAAGTTAGAGGAAATGTTATATATTGAATATCTAATATAGGCAGGCTTCACTGGTTTTATATTTTAAGCAATCTAGTGTGTGAGTGTAAGTATGTCCTCATATAATGAGTCATGTTTTTGAACCCCTAAAGGTTGACACATGCCTTACAACAATTTAGAAACCACACAACCTTGGATTTTTGACTTGTCATGCAATTTTCCTTCCCTAGCTTGGACCCTGTGAGCCTCCCTGAGCACGTGTAAAAATCACCCTTAGAGGGTACACACTCACAGGTACATCTCTGTCAATGGCAAGCAGCCAGGCAGGGTAGAGAGACGTACTAAGCAAATTTAGTCATTCCTAGGGCAAAGAGAAACCTGCATAAAATTTGACAGCTCTCATCTTGAACAGAGTGAGGCCAGAACAGCTGCTCTGGCGACAGGCTGTCCTTTCTCTGATTCCAAGGAAAACACATTTCATTCTGCATGTCCTTTTTCCCTCCTCCCTGTCCCAGCTCTCTTCCGCAGACTTGCGTTTGCGACTACCTTGAGAGATTTCTCTTGCAGGGACTGTGTTTCACTTTCTACAAATGGTGTGAGGATCAGAGAAGAGAAATGTGAATATCTAAAAATGCATGCTATATGAACTGAGAGATGCATGAGGACCCCTGGGAATTAACAAATAAAATGCCCCTCTGTCCCTGACACATTGGTGGATGAGCGATTGGCAGCTTGATGCCTCATTATGCCTGTATCAGATGCATGGACAAGCTCTCTGGTTTACTAGAGAGGTATGTGCTGGGGAGAAGCAAGCGTCTCCTGGATTCAGGGAAATAGAAAAGACTGGATAGTTAAAGAATGGAGTTGATTAATACAAAAATGTAGGAAGATGGGAGGTCTGTGACCAATTGTCCCTGAATGCAATAAAAAGATTCCTTTCAGCTTTCAGGGTGTGGTCATTTGTTTTGTAATGTGGGGCTTGTTGTACGTATGTTTTAATTGCAATTACTCTTGTCAGACTGGCTAATATTGACAGAATAAAATAATAAACAGTTTCTTTCATAGAAGAAAAAAATGTAAAGCTGAGTGACCTACCGCTGCTGTATGTAAACTCTTGAGCTGGCTTTCTGTTTATGGATGGATTAACAGAGGAGGCTGCTGAAACTGAGCAGAAACCACAAAACATCATTAATTCATGCTGGCCTGCTCTGGTGAATAAAATAGTTCTAACCTAGCAAATAGTGCCAAAGGATGCATGTATGAATTTGTGATGCAAAATATGTCTGTAGCACATTATAAGAATCCAAAAGTATTAAAAATTGCAAACTAAATGTTAAGATTTCCCCCCTACTTTGAGAGTCAGTGGAAATGGAAAAAAATGCTGCTTAACTAAAAGAAAATTATACTTATCTTTTATCTAAGATGCGCAGCTTGATAAAAGTTTGGGAAAATAGACCCAGATATAAAAGTAATCACAGTTTAGATTTATTTTTATTCACAGAAGAGTTTTCTGTGGGAGAAGTTTAAGCAGTTGGCACACTTCAGCCGGCGGCGGGGGTTAAAGTAACTGATACTGTATTATTTTTAAAACAGCAAATGTTTTTTGGTTAGTATTTATTTGCATATTTTTGTGACGGTCAAGTTTCCTTCCGTTACATTAAATATTTATTTATGCTCGTGTGACAGTATTAGGTTAGACTTGAAGCAAAATCAAATTTTTTCTGCAAAAAGCGTACTTAACATGTACAAATTGCACAGTAGAAAAATAGTAACTCCAATGTTTTCAATTATCTTTTTAAAAATTCAGAATGAATATGTTGGGAATTTAGGCACTCAAGTTTTACAAATTACATCTGGTGGAGATTGAGATGTGAATGGGAAAAGGGAATTTCTTAACTGATGTAAACTTAAGAATGATATTCTGAGTATAGAGTGTGCAGTTGCCACAAATGGGGACAGTAGCATAGGGATCTTGTACTTTCCTTTTTGGGTCACTTGTAATTCTTTTGTGAACATATTAATTTGCTTTGCATCAGTTCTCCACTGAGTGGCGTAGTTCTAGATTTCCCGAGATGCTGCTTCATGGCCATTCTCCTTTCAATTATTTATTTAGCTAAGGCTCTATCCCATCATGTGAGGCATGTAAGGAGTACATTACTTAGGCTAGATAAAGCTTCAAATATTTTTATTTGTTTCCGAACTTGGTGCCCAGTGTTGACCTTGACATTTGAGTGTTTGTAGAGAATACCATGCTACATGAGAATTCAAATTTTTTTGAATGTGGATTACTCTGTTGAATCTTGCCATAAATAAACAAATTTTGTTTTGAATTATCTCTTTTTTTCTCTCCAAATTTTCAAATTTCTTTTAAATCGTCAAGTTTATAACTTCTGTAAGGATTTTTAAAAAAATTTTGTTTTTGTCATAGTTTAGGTACCCATTTACAATAGTGTTAACATGTATGGTGTTATACAAAGTGCCATAACTGCCAAATTGCTCCATTGTCCTAATGTCACATATAGTTTATTTCTTCATTGCTCACTGATTGGAATCTGACTTTATAATATAAGACCAAGTGTTTGTCATCATTGAATATTGTTTATTCCCTCATTTGATTTCTCTATATACCACAGATGAGTGAAATCATCTGGTATTTGTCCTTCTCTCTAGGACTTAATTTGTTTTGTAAGATACCCTCCAGTTCTACCCACATGCAAGGTTTCATCTTAGAGTTTATAATATTTGATTGTGTATATATTTATATATGTATATATATACATATATATATATATATATTATAACTTCCTGATGCACCCATTTGTCATTTAACATTTAGATTGTTTCCAGGTCCTGGGTATTATACTAAGCACTGCAATAGTGATAGGCATATACAAAAATTTTTGAATTAATGGTTTTTTGGTTTGGAGGTAGTTGTTTCAAAATGGTAATTACTCAAAATATTGAGAATAAAAATCCCATTTGACCAAGCAATTTCTTTTCTTAACATCAGTGATGGTTTCTGTTAACATTTTTTCTAGCCATTTTAGTCTTTAAAAAAAAAACTTTCAACGATAAAACAAAGTAAATGCATGAACATATATGTCTATAATAAAAGTTCTGATATTGGCACACCTATTTTTTTGTTTCTTCAAGTACATTTAGTATTATTTTACCACAGTGCTCCTTACTATCATATTACAGCTCCTGTTGTAGTTGGAATTCAGCTTTCTCATTCATTTCTACCTACAAGAGAACTGAGAGTCTGCGTGACCAAGGTGAATAACGAAACCACATGCCACAAAATTGCTAAATCTCCATGTGGCTGGGGAGGGGAAAACAGACAAAACCACAAACGGGTAGAAGTAAGGACATATAGTTATTCTCTGCAAGGGATAGAGGGAGTCAAATGAGAAAATTCAAGCAAATTATACTGGCTATCCTGCTGTTTTATGGAAAGGAGGTATAGAAATTCCCTGCAAACAGTGGTTTGGGGTCTGCTGAGCAAACCCCAGATCAGGCAGGTCCAGGAGCAGAGGTCAATAATATGGTCTCTGGATAGTCACCAGTGCACATCATTATGCTTTCCTGAAGTAATTGATTTCTAGACTATACATTAAACATCCCATGTGATCCTGGGATAATGAGGGAAGTGACGAGCAGCATAGATCCACATATGCCACTTCATCCATCATGTGATGATAGGTTTTCTGATTGTGATCTAGAGCATTATCTAACCTAAGACAGTGTTTCCCAAACTTTAGAGCTCGAGCAAACTGATGAACAACAGGAGGACAGCACTACAGTGCTACAGTATCTTGTTTGTTTTGCGGTCACACTCGGGGATGCTCAGGGGTTACTCCTGGCTCTGCACTTAGGAATTACTCCTGGCGGTGCTCTGGGGATCATATTGGATTCTGGGCTCAGCCACGTGTAAGGCTTGTGCTTTAAACACTGTATACACTGTACTTGTACCTCTCTACCCCATAAATTATAACTTTTGAGGTGGAGGATATCAAGTATTTCTAAATTGGAAAGTAATAATAGTAGTTATTTATTACAAGATGTCTTTCCTAAGAGGCTAGAGGAGAGTATTGCTGGTAGGATGCTCCTTTCATGCAGCTGATCTTGGTTCAATTTCTACATCCTGTAGGATCTCTGGAGCCACTCCAGAAGTGATCCCTGAGTGTAGAGCCAGACATAAGCCCTGAGCACTACAAAGTATGGCTCAATGCCCAGTGCCCCCTTCAAAGAATACTTTTCCTAGGAGAAGATTTTAAAATTGTAGTTTCTAGATAAAAATAATATTCGTGTCATCTCTATTATTAGAGAATCTTTGAGCATTTCAAACTAACAGGAAGAATTTAAGGAGAAGAATGCAAACAATTAGTACAGTAGGCTTCAAAAGTCCTCTAGGGGCTGGAGTGATAGTACAGCAGGTAGGGCGTTTGCCTTGCTTGCACGCAGTCAGCCCTGGTTTGATTCCCAGCATCCCATATGGTCCCCCGAGCACCACCAGGAGTAATTCCTGAGTGCAAAGCCAGTAGTAACCCCTGCTCATCACCGGGTGTGACCCAAAAAAGCCAAAAAAAAAGTCCTCTAATAAATCAATTTCATGAGGGTTACATTTTCTTTTACTATCATATACAAGAAACTTAAAATATTTCTGCTAATTAATCATTTATTTGATTAACATTAATAAATTTAAGCAAATAGGTGAGTGAAGCAAAAATATTTAATTATACAGGATATAAAAATACCATTTTAACATAGCAGTCACACACTGCACACTGTTTGCTAAACTACATGAGGTAACAGTACTATATTATGGAACACAAAGAACTATTATTTAGTTAATATTTATTTAGTTATATATCATTTTTATATTAAAATTTTCACTCTAAAAATATATCACCATAAATATTATAAATTTGAGTTGATATATATTTTCCCACTATATACTGTTCTATAGCTACTTAAATTAAATAATATCATAACATTTACTTAATTTAAACTTTGATAAAGTAAATTTGATATGTTTCTTAAAACTACTTAGAAATGCCAGTGATACAAATATTAGTTATAAATAAGACTTTATACCTAATATTTATTTACAAATGAACAGAAACTTTACCTGAAATTCTCAGCTTGTCAAAGACATTTTTCTTCAAATGTCTCAACAATGTGGGAAAAGCTATAATTTCCAAAATATTCTCAAACAAAAATAAAAATATTACTGTATGTAAACATAAAATATATATAATCTAAAAAAATAAAACTTCATAATAGGCTAATTTTCATAATATAAGGATAAACATGATAAAGTACGTTACAAATACATAATAAATTACTGTAATTTTTTTCTTGGCTCTTTTTCAAAACAAACTAAATATGTATTATAATAGCACTAAATTAAGACAATATTTTAATTAACTATAAAATGTTAGCAACAAATCTAATAATGTGATTTTGTTTAATCTGGAAATTCATGTAGCATGATTTTGTTATTAATAAAAGATTTATGCCTTATTTCACCTAAGCTTTAATCTATCTTTTTATTCTATATCTTTAAAGGACCATATCAGGCCTGGACAAGTAGTTCAAAGGGTTGGAGCATATGATTTGCATTAAAAAGGCCTGGGTTTGATCCCAAGCACCATTGACAGTGACCTCTGACTACCAAGCCCTCAAAACATATATTTCACAATAATTGGAAAAAATTACTTGATCTTCAATAATTATCAGTCGCAATCCACTGAATAAAACTGAAGATTTTCTGTACAGAATAATTTGAAAACCCCAATACTCCGGAGGGTCATTAACAGCAGAAATCTCATGATACACACTCACCTCCCTCATCATCTCTTTTTCTTTTTTTTTCACGAAGCAAGAATCCCATATGTCCAGGATTGGAGAAAGGAGAATGAAAGTGCCAAAGTAAACAAATAAGCAAAAAAAAATCTGTCATGCAACATCTGTCTACCTGCAAAGCCAGCATTAATTAGAATGAGATCTTTGCCTCCTTGCTAGTTTTTAGGAAGTGTTTTCATCTCTCAGTTGCATTTGCCATATCCTTTTATGAGTTTGCAGCTCAGAGTTAGCCTCTATTTATATTAGAGATTCTCAACTTTGGCTCTATTGAAGTTGGTTTGTATACTTCTATGTGGTTAACTTTTATTCTGCGTACTGTAGGATGTTGAATGACCAATGACCTCTTTCCTATAAGATATCATTGGAACCTAAGCCATTCACCTATGACAATCAAACTGTTCTAGCAGTGCTCTAACATTCTTGTGGCAGTGGGGCAAAATTTCCCCTGGTTGAGAATCAATGGTACACTTCCTTATCTCTGAGATATATTCTTAATGCTTCTTTGTGCTTTTGCTGACTCTAGGTTTTTATTTAATTTTATATATTAGTATGTTTTATGTATACATGTATGCTTTATGCCAGTAGATTTAAACGAATAACCACTACCAGTCGGTATTTCCTATAGACTCTAATTATAATGCAGACAAGATTGGGATATGCAGAGTGTTTTAGAGTTGCACCAGGACTTGGACAAAAGCAAACTGATTAGAATTAGTAATAATAAATATAACAGATACAGTTATACGAAAGAGATATGTAATTATGTGGATTGGTTGTGTTCTAGAACTATATGTTTGACAATTTGTTGGACAGAATTCTTAAGTGTTATCCCCCAAATTCAGATTAATCTTCAAAATATGAGTTTTCTTTACTCTCCAATGTTGCAATTTCTGATTAAAAGTAGAATGTACAACTGCAAGAAGAAAACATTTTGATGACTGAAACATATTAGTGTTAAATCTATGAATATATGAAACTAATTTAAAATACTTTTTACCTTTGGGAGATATTCAAGGATCAACTTTTCTTTTTAAAATTATAATTAAAATTATTTTAAAAATTATACTACCTTTCTTTTAAAATCAGTACCCCAGTGTAATCAAGTATTTTAGTATAAAAGTATTCATGGAAAAATTACAGATGAAAAAATTTATGTAGTTTAAAGTATCATTTTATAACTAGTAATTGAGTCTATGTATGTAACAACTATCAAATGACTGATCATATTATCAAAGAGAGATAGGGACATTAAAATTATTTGGCATTACCGTTAAAAGTACTGTATTTATTTTGAAGACAAATATATTTTTAGTGCTCTGTTAATAGTATGTAGAAATATAATTTATTTTGGTATTGGATGTTTGTTTCCTCTACCCATGTTAAGTTCTATTTGAATATGAATTCTATTTCTAATAGGTTTGTTTCAATTCTTTAATATATGCATATGAAATATCTAGATAAACATTTTTAAAAACACCAATGCAATTATCTAAGAACAATGATCAGCATGTCCAAAACAGGAGAGTCATATCTGGACCAAGTATATTCAACCTGTGGCAGTAAAAATAATTAAGAAATCTTAGACTTAATCATAAAAGGATACATCACAGCAGCAAGAGTTGAATTATAATTAGAATATTTTTAGGAATCAATATGGAACAAAGAAAACAGAAAATATACATTTTAGAGTGACCAGAGCTATAGTATTGTGTGACCAGGATGATGTAACATGCTAATATGGAGATTAGTAATGAAATGTTTTAATATTTGAAATATTTTGTCTTTTCTCTATATGTAACTATTACCATAGGAACTGAGCTCCAGGTTGCTTTTATAGCAATGATCAGAATAGGATTGTTTCCTAGAGAAGGGATCTGTGAATCTTCTGTTAGTTAATTCTTCTTCTAGCTTTTCTTTATAACCTACCTCAGAGATCAGAAAGCATGCTATTAGAAAATTCTTTTAGTACTTTAGTCTTGAAAATAATGTCTAAAAGTAGAAGATTTTAGGTTACCGAACACAGGAATGCTATATGTGTTCCCCAAAAGTTTTGGTTTTAGAAAAAAAAATAAAGAATGTTGGCTTAGTTGAGAAACTGAAAATAAATGCATAAAATTTTATAAACTCATTAGCCAGTAATTTATAGCTTTTACAAGTTAATATATGTAGAATTGTGGAATAGGGAATATAATCAATCTAAAATAATAATTTTCAATGTTTATAATGCAGAGTCTCCTGCCCCCGCACCAGGCTGTCTTCACTGGGGTACCTCGAAGGGGAGCAGGTTAAGTTTCCCTCCCCACCCAAAGCACAACCCTGGTAGCACAGCCCTGGTAGCCAAAAACCTCCAGAAACTTGCCACAGTCTGCTCAAGGCCACTCTCCACAGATTCGGAGGGGCCTCACTCATGAAGGAACCAACAGAGAAACCAACATAGGAATTCCAGTATGTGGGACCCGTGGCTGAAATCTCCAAGCCTGCTGGGATTGGGACTGGACCTCCTCCACCCAGGTCCTCTGTTTTTCCAGTAGCTTGGTAGCCACACCCACAAACCGCCCCAGGCATCGTGTAATCCCATTAATGGCCAAGATCCAGAGACTATAAAATAAAGCTCCCAGAGGAGAGCAACACAGTATCTCCTGGAGTGCTCAGCCGCAAATGCGGCTGTGTGACCTCTTATACTCTAGCCCACTGATGTACCTAAAGTAGCACATGTGTGTTTGGATCTAACAAACCTGCTTTATACGAGGATAAAGCAGGTTTGTTAGATCCAAACACACATGTGCTACTTTAGGTACATCAGTGGGCTAGAGTATAAGAGGTCACACAGCCGCATTTTGCCAAAGTTATTTTTAATATATTCAGTATTGGAAAGAGTTTTTTCATTAAGGACATGTTCATTTGTTCATTCATTGATATGTTAATCTGTATGTTAAATACATATTAAATACATGTTAAAGATCATTACATTTAACTAACTTATTTAGGGACTGCTTCATAATTTCTTTGCAGGAAGGGTAAATACATGACCAAGGAAAGAGTTGATGTATGCTTCATGTTTGGAAGCATTTATTATAGAACATTCACCAAGCAGGTGAAAGAAGTAGTGTTTTGGAGAGAGTTGTGACTTAGAGACTGCTCCTCAGTAAACGATGTCGCAGAGCCAATTCACTTTTCAGAGATTACTTTTCCAGGGCAGCTGAGTTACAGTTAAGTTTAAATGCTTAATTCTAAGTTGAAGTACAGTTAATCATGGACGCATATTGCAAACTTCAAGATTTTTAATTTTGTATGTGGAAGAGTATCATGAAAATACAAAGGCACTGGATACCAGTTTTCCTTGGATCTTTTCTTGCTTTTTATCTATCAGCAGCCCAAAATGGAATGATGACTAGAACTTTCACCGAAGATGCATTTCTGAAACAGCACTAAGAGAAATATTCAGATTAGGAGAGATGACTCAATGGGGTAGAGTTTATACTTTGAGTGCTGGAAGACTGGTTTCACTTCCCATTACCACATGGTCTCCTGAGCACGCTGGGACCAACACTTTCCCTCCCAACCACCACCAAAGAGAGCCAAAAGCACTTCTGAGCGCCACAATCAGTGCCCCCAAAGTAAAATAAAGCAAAACCAAAAGAAATTCAATCAGTAAAAAACTTTACAGGCATTGCTGTAAATCCTGATAATTTTGAGTGTGCAGTTTCTGAAGTTTTAATTTTCTGGAGAATATTTAATATTATATTTCTTGAAAAAGCTAGAGATCTGCAAAGTATGTGATCTTACACCGAATTTACCAATACTTTTGTCACTCTTTTATATTTTCCTAACTGCTAATTATTTCTTTTTCATCTAAATACACTGTCTTGCACTTTTATTTAAAAAAAATTAAGGAATAACCTAGGTTGTCCTCTTCTATATGACAATCATAAGAGTTATTATTTGTTTTAATTTTCTTCCCTATTTTAAAATTCTCTTTATCCAAGTAATAATTTTTTTTCCATTATAGAACTAAGAAAATTTCTATGAGTAGTCTAAAAGGGGGTTGGAGTGATAGCATAGCGGTAAGGCGTTTGCCTTGCATGCAGCCAACAGGGCCGACCAGAGTTCGATTCCTCCGCCCCTCTCGGAGAGCTCCGGCAAGCTACCGAGAGTATCTGGCCCGCACAGCAGAGCCTGACAAGCTCCCCGTGACGTATTCGATATGCCAAACACAGTAACAACAAAGTCTCCAATGGAGACGTTACTGGTCCCGCTTGAGCAAATCGATGATCAACGGGAGGGCCTTTACCTTTTAGTCTAAAAGGAATTTCTCTATAAATACAGACATCGGTAATCTGTGAGCCTCAGAAAACTATTCTTCCTTCCTATTATTATGGACCTCTTATCACACACTGTACCACAAGCTGTGCATGTCAAAAGGCATAGCAGAAAGTCTACTTTGCTTCTGAATAGGTGATCAAATCACACCTTTGGGGAAGAAAATATTATTAAAAGTGACATTCTCTTGCATCCATCTCCAGAGCTTAAGAAATGCTGTTTATTACCTTACTCAATTTAAAGAGGTAAGGTCACTGGTGTTACTGTATTTGAAACTCCAACACCCGAGAGAATAGGTACCAACAGTAAGCTCTTTTGACTCCTGATGCAGGATTAGAGCCACCACAGTTGTTAACCATGAGCACAGGACTCACAGTACTTTCAGGTAGTACTCAGTTGTTACCATGAGCACAAGAAGAAAATCTCTAGATCCATTATTGGTCTGGCTCAGAACCACTGAACTTTAAAAACAATGCCATTAATTTTGTTATATAGAAAACTTTGCTCTGGAACTCTGTACTCCTTCTCACTAGCTCCCATCTACTTTTCTCCTTTACACAAGAAATCATTTTTTCCTGCTGAAATAAGTCTTTAAAAATTGCAAACATTTAAAGTGAAAGATGTGTTTAAAAAATAAGTGCCTTTCACCTTTGCACCATTCCAAAATCTCCGTAACAATAGTGTGATAGATGTAAAAGTATTTTACGAAAAAGTTTTCAAGGCTCTTAGAGTGAGGGGAGTTAGCTGCTCATCAATTGTGAAATTTGTCACTAAAGATCCCTCCTGTAACACATCTCACTGCAAGGAAGAAGAAACTTTTAAGTTTGACCTGGAAAGCCATCGCCAGAGGGCAAAACTCATCTTTAATTATTATCATTGTCATAATCATGATTCACATCAAGATTGTAAGACTTAGAGAGAACACAACAGAATTTTTCAGACTTAAAAAAGTTATTTTACTCTGGAAAGAAAGATGGCGGCCGCACGGGAGCCTTGTGGACAGCAGGTTTGAGCCAGGGCTGGTGGGAGCGGCAGGGACCTCATGGGAAGGGGGGCTTTGTGGGCCGTCCCCCACGCCCCACCGAGGTCTCCAGCTGCCCCCCACGAACGGCTCTCCGGCACAGCCACGGCCCCGGAGGCACAAGGACTTAGCACAGAGAACCAGCCGCTTGGAGCAGAAAAGCAAATGGACTATGTGTTAAACCGCGCCACCAAGCCTGCCCGGAGGGGAAAGGGTGTTGACCGGCCCGCCCGCTCCTCTCTGGAAAGAAAGATGGCGGCCGCACGGGAGCCTTGTGGACAGCAGGTTTGAGCCGGGGCTGGCGGGAACGGCAGGGACCTCATGGGAAGGGGGGCGTAGTGGGCCGTCCTTCACGCCCGACCGAGGTCACCAGCTGCCCTCAACGAGCGGCTCTCCGGCACGGCCACGACTCCAGGGCACAGAAACCAATCTCTTAACTAGCTAACTTTTAATAGAAATTCTTCCAGGGTCAATAAGTAAAATAGCAGAAATTCAAAACCGCGCGGCCGCTATTGCGGCCGCGCGACATCATTTTATTCTTAAACCAAGTTGTAGAAAGCAAATCATTTCACAACGCTGTTTCAGCATGTCTGATTGTGGGGGGTGGGTCGTAAACTCTAAACAATAATTGTGCATCTTCTAACGAAATAATCTATCTAGTCAAAGTAGATAGAGTATTAACTAGAACTCATCTGCCTCACAAGAATTGGGAGGGGTGGGAGGTGGGGGTCTATTGGGGTTCGGGGTTAAAAATAAGTATTGGTAAAGGGAAATGTGTTCGATATCTACATGACTGAGACCTAAACCCGAAAGCTCTGTAACTTTTCCCACAGTGATTCAATAAATAAATAAATTATTTTAAAAAAAAGTTATTTTAAATTTGCATATCAAAGAAATAATTGATAAATCTTTACACTGAAAATCTTTGTACTGAACTTTTCCCAAATTTGATCATGGGAATAGAAATATTTTACCTTTGACTATATGATTTTTTTTGTAAAACGGGGTCTAAATACAAGTTGACTAGGATCACACTTGCCGTATTATTATTTACACTTTCAGCTGGCACTATGACCCCCAAGATATAAATTTTTAATTTATATTAATATTTGTTTATAAACTTGCCAGTGCATTTGCAGAATTTGAACAATAAAACTATTACTGTGAACTATTCCATAATGGTATTTGAATTTGTATCTTGGGTTATTTGTTAGCTTTTCTATTTTCAAGTATCTTGTTCCTTTTAAATCTTTAGTTCTGAATTTTATCTGGTTATATTCCTAATCTAAATGCCAAGTACCTAATACCATGTCTTCCCGATCTATATGCTTGGCAGCAGTGGTTAATCATCATTGGAATTTTTCCTAATAAAGCTATTTTTTTTTAATATTTAAGACAGTGCGTGTGTATCTAACCTTAGTCTACTTATTAGTGATTTGTCAAATTAATATAATTACTATGATGTTTAGTTTTTCATGTAATGTTACTATTTGGTAAATGTTATATAGTTTTGAAAGCAATGTTTTCAAAATCTGATAAAGCTTAAATTTGCATGTTTAGGTAGAATGCCATCTTGGTCTTATATAAATTATCTACTTTACTTATGTTTCTATGTGACTTTGCCTATGTGCACTGTTTTACTGGGTCTTACTCTTAGACAAACTTCAATTATTACCATTGATTTTTCCATAAAGTATGAAGCATGCATAAAGCATGCATTTGAAAATTGATTTTATATGTTTACCATGATGACTGTGGGTTTGTGCTACTCACTTCAAATTATATAATAATAGATTTGGAATCCTTGTTCCTAATGTTGGCCAAATATCACTGCATTCCAAGCTATAAACTTACTACAAACTGTTGTCTTCCAACGACTTGTTTGGCACAATAACTTTTATGTAAAAACAACTTCTTTTTATTGTTTAGTATTCAGTCTTTGAAATAGTTTTATAATATGTGATTTTTTTATTTAACATTTTAGAAAGTCAAGATTGCACACACTTTGAGATATACAAAATATTTTGAGATAAACAGGGCAGATTTTGGTCTTTGGAATGCAGGATCACAATAAGGAGTCTTCAATACTCATTGTTACTTTTCTTCTTTCTTTCAGATTATACAGCTTTCAAGACCCATTAATTTATATGGAATACAAGAAGGAAATAAGAAGGATAAACGTATTGGTTTTGTTTTTCTTGAGATTTCGTACAGGGATATTATTTTAAGCATGGACTCTTACTAATGCTTCTTTACTTGCTATCTAAATAATCTTGATATTTCAAATTTTCTAAAACTAAACTTATTTGTTTATACATTATGAGGAGAGAAATGGGGAGAGGGCTCAAAAGGCTGGAGCACATGCTTTGCATGTGGGATGCAAAGAATTGATCTCTGGCACTGCATGGTGTCCTGAGCAAGCTTAAGAGGCAGAAGGAGGGAACAGAGGCAGAGGCCAGAAATGCTAATTTATTCAATCAAGAGATGATTGATACTAATAGCTGATAGAAAGAATAAACCATGAATGAACCAGAGCAGGAGAACAAAAGCAAATTTATTCATAACATCACAAAGTATTTTATTTCCTTCAAATAGGCTTCCAGAACCCTAACCTGACCAAGGGAAAATTACACTTCAGACACATCCAACGCTTGTGTCTTCACCTCCTTGAATTTGTTCTTAGATAATAGTCATGTATTTTCCATATACTGAAAATGTTTTGGCATTGCATGCCAGAGTCTCTTAACAGTTTTCAATAACAATAAAATTTTGCCTTAAGTAAAGGATTATGACTCCAAAAAACATTTGTCAAACATGTGGTTTAAATTAATTTTTCCTTTGTCTGGAAAATTATTGTATTTCTAACCTACGTAGTGCTCATATAAGAACATGCATTTCCTGGTAAAATTGAGGAAGAATGTTGCTCCAATAACATATACTTTATTTTTATACTTTTGTATAAAGGTACATGGGTATTTAGTAAATCTGGTTGTAATATGACAGTTTTTAGAAAGAATATTCAAGGAGATTTTCCTCAGAAAAATGTCTGCAACACCCAGGATGTATTTTACAGATGTGGGAATTAATATTCAATGCATTCAATGAACAAATCACAAACATTTATCTCTTTTATTGTAATTTAGTAATTCTTTTGGTACTTTGTTACAAAACATTTTAAATACAAAGCATCAAACACTTTGCTAAAGAAAAAGTTAACAGCAAGGGAAAAGATAAAATTGGTTCTGTGCTCAGGGATCATTCACGGTGGACTTAGGGACCATGTGTGGTACCAAGTATTGAGCCTGGGTTGACCAAGTGCAAAAGACATACTCTACTTGCTGTACTACAACTCTAGGCCATGAAATTACACTTTTTTTTTTCTTTTTTGCTTTTTGGGTCACACCTGGTGATGCTCAGGGGTTACTCCTGGCTTTGTACTCAGGAATTACTCCTGACAGTACTCAGTGGACCATATGGAATTCTGGGAATTGAACCCGGGTTGGTCATGTGCAAGGCAAACGCCCTACCCGCTGTGCTATCACTCCAGCCCCGAAATTACACTTTTTAAAGTCACTTGAAATTGTAAGAATTTTTCAATTGTTTCCTTTTCCATACTATTCTTAATTTTCCATAGTTTTGTTATTCTTTCTTCTAAAATGTGTTCTATAGAGGTTCATATTCCACTTAATGAAAAATATAATTGCACGGGGGTATGTGCCACCAGCAGGTCAATCTGTACCTGTGAGGTGAGTGCATCAGCAGCCTGATGGCAACGTCAGACTTTCAGAGACCCCAAAATTGCTGCTGTGCCTTTGGCCAGACCCCAATAGCTTGGGGCAAAATTTACCAAGAAAGTAAACGGCCAAAAGTTAGGTATGTGGGAGACACACCCGTAAACCACCGCAGGCTCAGCTGTACAATTGGAGGCATGGCCTCTCTGGTTCCTGATTGAACTGCTTAATGGCCATGATCCCAGAGTCTCAGAAACGAATTTAAGAACCCAAAGGCTTGTGGCAGAAATGCATCCTGTTCCTGCAGTACGTTACTGGGGCTGGGCCACTCCAGGTGGGAATAGGTTTCGTGCCTTGGCTGTTCCCCCTGCCGTCCTGGTGACCACCATCCTCCAGAGGCCACAGGGCAGTCAGGTTTGGGCCTGCAGTGACGAGACACACGGGGCCTCACCACATGGGGGTGGAGCCAACTCTTTGTCCCCATCCCAATGAGACCCCTAGTCGCCGCCTAAAAATGGCCTCTCTGGCTCCTGATCAAGCTGATTAATAGCCATGATACCAGAAACTCAGAAACAAATCTTGAAACTCAGCGGCTTTTGGCAGAAATGCATCTGGACTGCATACATGGTGGCCGCCACCTCAGAGCTTATTAGAAAGCCAGGTAAGAGCCGGCAGTGACAGAGCAACTGTAGTCTCATGGGAAGGGGGGGCGTTACCGGCTTGTCCTTCATGCCCTACCGAGATCACAAGTTACCCCCACAAGCGGCTCTCTGGCATGGCCATGGCTCCAGAGGCAAAAGGACTTAATCCAGAACCCGACAGCTTGTGGCAGAAAAGTGAATGGACCATGCGTTAAACTACGGCACCATGCCTCCCTGGGAGGGAAAGGGTGTTGCTCCCTTCCTCCTTTCCCCCTCCTCCACAGCAGCAAGGTGACCGTCACCTCAGAGCTTATTGGAAAGCCAGGTATGAGCCAGCGGTGATAGGGCAACTGAAGTCTCATTGGTAGGAGGGCGGTACCATCTCATCCTTCACGCCCTACCAAGGTCACGAGTTACCCCCCCACAAGCGGCTCTCCGGCATGGCCATAACACCAGACACACAGAAACCAATCTTGTAATTATCTGGCTCTATCCAGAAATCCAAAATCGTGGCCTCGTGACATTATAATGATTCTCATAACCAGCTTTAGAAAACAAAGTATTTCACAATGCCTTTTCAGCAATTCTGATTGTTTGGGGGGAAATTCTAAACAATAATGTTGCATCTTTTGTCAAAATAATGAATGTAGTCAATGTAGAGAAGAGTGCATTTGCAGGGGTGGGGGGTATACTGGGGTTCTTGGTGGTGAAAAATGAGTACTGGTGAAGGGAAAGGTGTTTGATCATTGTATGACCGAGACTTAAACCTGAAACCTTAGTAACTTTTCCCACAGTGATTCAATAAATAAATGTAAATAAATAAATAAAAATTAAGGTGGAGTTCTTGCCAAATCCAATCAGCTAATCAGTGGTTGAATAAATAGAAGTCACTGTCACTGTCACTGTCCTCCCGTTGTTCATCGCTCGAGCGGGCCCAGTAACGTCTCCATTGGAGACTTTGTTGTTACTGTGTTTGGCAGAAGTACTCCTACAAATATATATATATATATGTATATATATATATATATATATAATTGCAGGGTTCACAGTAGAGGCGTAAAAGACATTATCACAGAGGTTATAAATTGGTTTGATGTGCTTATTGTGATAGTTTGCCTCTCAGAATAGTAATTCTAAATCATGGATTTTTTAAAGGAGGCCAAATCTTAAAATATCTGTTATTATTTTTCTAGATTGGTGTCTTTATTTTATTTTGATATGTAAATTGATTTTTAGCTATTGTTGACATAGCATGCTTAAAATCTTAAGAAGTAAAGTAGAGTTCTTGTCTAAGTAAGGGTGCATATAATTTGTGGAAACAGAAAGAACATTGAGCAAGTATTTTTGGAAAGACATGATTTTGGTGTAAGAAAATTGTGTTGTGTTTTGAAAGCAATGTTATTTTGCATGGGTTGGAGAGATAGCACAGTGGGTAGGGTGTTTGCCTTGCATGTGGCCGACCTGGGTTCGATTCCTCCATCCCTCTTGGAGAGCATGACAAGCTACCGAGAGTATCCCATCTGTACGGCAGAGCCTGACAAGCTCCACATGGTGTATTTAATATGACAAAAACAGTAACAAGTCTCACAATGGAGACATTACTGGTGCCCGCTCAAGCAAATCAATGAATAATGGGAGGACAATGCTACAGTGCTAGTTATTTTGGAAAGCTACTAAAATGAATTAAAGGATAATTTTCTAAGAAAATTTTTGAACTTTTAATACTTGAACCTAGGCCTCATCCATACAAGGCACCTGTTCTACTGCTGAGCCCAATTTTATAAATAACATGTAACATAATTGTGGGAAGGGTATAATTTCTTCAGGTAATTACTTGGAAGAAATGGCACTTATAAAGGGCAAATGAGCTCCTTGTTTACTTCAGAACTAGCTCTTTAAATTGCTGCTCTAGATTAAAGAAGAAACAATCCTAAAAAGGAACAATACTTAAACCATTAAATCCTGAACCAAGGAAAAAAGGTGTCATAAAGATATTTCTGGGGCAATTGAAAAACTTTAAATACAACAACAACAAAACCACCTCTCCCCCCATCAAAAAAAAAAACCCAACAGCAACAACAAAACATTAGGCCTGAGTGATACTGCAATAGGTAAGGCTTTTGCCTTGCATCTACTCATCTTGGGTTCAATCCCCCATATCCCATATGGACCCTGGGGCGAAGTGAGGAGTAATTACTGAGTGCAGAGCCAGAGTGGAGAGAGTAGTAACCCCTGAGGATGTGGACCCCCAAATTACAAACAAAACAAATCAAAATAAAACCCCTGAGAAATAGTGTTATCGTATCAACATTCGACCCTGGGCCTGATAATAACTATAATTCTGTTATGAGAGAGGTTTTTTTTCTTAGAAAATACAGATTAGCACAATGACTGACAATTATTCTAAAATGGTAAAGAAATGAATATATGAGACCAGAGCAAAAGTGCATGAGTGGGGTGCTTGCCATGCACACCTCTGACCCAGATTCAATCCCTGATATCCTACACAGTTCCCTGAACCACCTAAAAAGTGATCCCTGAGTGCAGAAGCAGGATTAAGCCCTAAGCAGTGCATGGTGGCCCCCACCTCCAAAAGAATATGCATTTATCTGTGTGCATCTGTATGAATATAAGGTTGAACACATGCATATGTAAGTAGCACAATGGTTAAGATATTATTTTATACTTCTGCATCTTTTCTCTGTATTTTAAATTATATAAAATACAAGGAAATGGAAAGCTTATGAATGCATGTTTATGTATGTATGAGCATGCAATTTTCCTGTATGTAGTTCGATATTAGAATTTATACTGCTTAAATAGTAAGACTTGGAAAACTAATGCAAAACTTACAATTTCAAGTATAAAGCTCTGAGGCACTATTAGTATTTTAGGTAATTTCTACTAGAAATGTTAAACTTTGCAGGTTGTTATGTAATTTAGAATATGTTCAGCTTATCCTGAACCTTTTTGCTATGCTGAGCTTTTTTGTCTAATGTTTCTCTTGTGCCATTTTCCATGCCATTAAATATTATTCATCATTCTTCTGTAGCACTATCCTCCCATTGTTCATTGATTTACTCGAGTGGGCACCAGTAACTTCTCTATTTTGAGTCTTGTTACCGTTTTTGGCATATACACCACAGCAAGCTTGCCAGACTCTGCCATGCGGGCGAGATACTCTCAGTAGCTTGCCAGGCTCTCATTCTTTATCTTTAAAAATTATTTAGATTATCTCTGTTGACCCATATATCCCACAAATGCTTATTTCAGAGAGACAAAGTGACTTTCTAACTGGCTTACTACCTTTATAAACAAATGACTACACGAATACAATTCTCAAGTCCACAGTTCCTGGAGGTTCTGGTAGTTAACTTTAAGGTTTAACTTGCTTAGACAAGGGCGCAAACTATCTGGCCAAACACCTATCTATATGTTGCTATGAAGGCAGTTTTTTGATGTGAAACATTTTCTTCAGTAAATCTAATGTAACAGGTTTCCATTCAATTGATTGAAGGACTGAAATAAAAAGAACTAACGTGCCACAGAGAAGAGAAGGAAGTTGGTATCTAATGACCACCTTACAAATTTTGGATTTGCCATCACTCATTATCTTGTGAATGAATATAAAAAATAATACATATTCCCTGCACATTTTATCTATTTAACTGTCATCCCGTTAATCATCAATTACTCAAGCAGGTGCCAGTAGCATCTCCTTTTGTCCCAGCTCTGAAATTTTAGCATCATAAACTTTATGCTCTCTCTCTGCGGATGAGAGATTACAATAGTAATAAATAATAAATAGTAATAAATCTACACCTCACTCTCTCTTTGACTAACTGCATTTTATTTATTTTAAAGTCAGAGCATTACACCATAGAGCTGTGAAAATTATTGTTTTACTAGTTTTGACTCCTTCTTTTCTCCCTTCCTCCTCTCCCTCTCTCCCTTCATCCTTCCCTTCTCTTCATTTCTCTTTCCTTTCCTTCCTCTATCTCCCTCTCCTCTTCCCTCTGTCTTCCTCTCTCCCTTCTCTTTTCTCTCCCTCCCTCCCTCACCCCTTCCTCCCTTCCTCCCTCCCTCCCCCTTCCTTCCTTCCTTCCTTCCTTCCTTCCTTCCTTCCTTCCTTCCTTCCTTCCTTCCTTTTTTCTTTCTCTCTCTTTCACTCTCTCCCTTCTCCTTTCCTCCGCTTTCCCCTTTTCCCTCTCTCCCCTCCTCTTCTCTTCTCTCCTATGCTCTCCTCCCCTCCCCTCCCTTCCTCTCTCTTCTCATTCTCTTCTCATTCTCTTCTCATTCTCCTCTCCTCTCCTCTCCTCTCGTCTCCTCTCGTCTCCTCTCCTCTCCTCACCTCTCCCCTCCCCTCCCCTCCCCTCCCCTCTCCTCTCCCCTCCCCTCCCCTCCCCTCCCCTCCCCTCTCCCCTCCCCTCCCCTCCCCTCCCCTCCCCTCCCCTCCCCTCCCCTCCCCTCCCCTCTTCTCCTCTCCTCTCCTCTCTTCTCCTCTCCTCTCCTCTCCTCTCCTCTCCTCTCCTCTCCTCTCCTCTCCTCTCCTCTCCTCTCCTCTCCTCTCCTCTCCTCTCCTCTCCTCTCCTCCCACATTTAGTTACAGTGCTCTACAGTTACCCCCAGCTTTCTGCTCATGGATTATGAGAGAACTATGGTGCTTGTGATGCTTGAGGGACCATATGTACTTCTAAGGACTGTAGTCTAGAATGCAAGGCCTTACCCATGTACTAATGCAAGGCCATGTACTAATGCAAGGCCTTACCCATGTACTAATTCTATGGTCTTGACTCAGTCCTTATTTATCATGTAATATTTATCCCAGTGCTTAATGTGCAAGATTTATATGAAAACAACTTATGCCATATATTTAATGAACTTAGAGATTACCTAATAGACTTCATTGCTATTTTGATGCTAGTTATTATTTTTTTAAATTTAATGCTACTTTATTTTTTCAAGTCTCTGAACACTATTAATAGCATCAAGCTATATATCACCGTGTGTACATCTCTCCATGTGTTTTAGATTATTTCTTTGGAATCTACTCAAGGTCAGTCCCAGGGATGATTGGGAGTTATGTGAGTTTCAATGCTGTACTGATACTTAGTCTCATTGCAATCACATTCGGTTCTTTCCCATTCTCAAATTTATTAGCGTGTTCTCCCCTGACACTTCGTTATGCAAGATTCTCCCTTCCATGCAGGAGTTAGGCTGGTAATGGTACATTTATATGTATGTTTGATTGCTCTTTTCTTTGAAAACATGTTGTCATTGGGTCAACCAGAAAACACACCATTTATTTTTACCTTGATGATGATGATGATTATTACTTAGTGAGTAGTTTTAGATTATTATTATTACTAGGTATTCATAATTTTAATGTAAATTATGCTTATTTATAACTTAGAATATTTAAATACAAAGACATGTTCAAATTATTATCAATAATGGACACTGGCACCTTAGGAAAAGAAGCAGAGACACACAGGATCTGATCTGATTACAGGTAGCCGGGTACAGACACACAGGTTTATTGCTCAATCTGACAGCTTTCTATTTTGCAAGGGAATACTACCTCTTAGTTTTGTGAGCCCACTAGAGATTGATGGAGAATTCCACACATCCCACTTCTTATGGTTGTCTCAGTTTGTGCCGTTTCTGTTTCTACTGCTTTGTTATTCTCTGCTCCCTTTTTGTGACCTCAGAGACCTCCTAGGTTGTCATTTCGGAGTGATCCCAGAAGTCAGAAACCTCGATTCACTGAGCTACAAACTGTTTATGGAGAGATTCAGACTGAAACTGACAGGTGCCACCAGTGTAGGGAAATCTTACTGCACTCTCCTCTGACTAGCTGAGGAACTGTGCCTGGAACACTCTGTGCTTTTACTGCCTAGAGACCTGTAAGACCCAGCAGCTCAATTTACCAATTTAGCCAAGGAGGAGACTGGGCTAGCTGGTGAGTTATCTCTAAGGAGTGGAAGTCCTTTGTGGCTTTTCATATGCAGATTTTGAGTGATAGCCTTTGAATCTCTGTGGTCCTAGCCAGTTTGGTTCAGCTCTACCCACCAGGTAAATCTGAGTATCTTAAATTTCACAAAATGTCACTCCTATCAAGCATTTAACTTTATAAGTGGAAATACTGTTTTGTTTTTTATTTTCTCCAATTTTATTGAATCACCGTGAGATAGTTACAAGCTTTCATGTTTGGGTTATAATCACACAATGATCAAACACCCATCATTTCACCAGTGCACATTTCTCACCACCAATATCCCGGTATAACCTTCCTTTCCCACCCTCCCCTGCCTCTATGACAGACAATATTCCCCATACTCTCTCTCTCTACTTATGGGCATTATGGTTTGCAATACAGACACTGAGAGGTTATCATGTTTGGTTCTTTATCTATTTTCAGCACTCATCTCCCATCCAGACCTGTTCCTCCAGCCATCTTTTTCTTAGTGATCCCTTCTCTTTCCCAGCTACTTCTCCCCTTTGTTCATTAGGCTGGCTTCCAGCTATGGAGCAATCTCCTGTCCCATGTATCTACTATCCTTAAGTGTCAGCCTCATCTTATGTTGTTTTATACTCCACAAATGAGTGCAGTCCTTCTATGCCTGTGCCTCTCTTTCTGACTCATTTCACAAGACTTCAAGGATCAAATGAGGTCTAAACACTATAAAATAAACACTGTCCTCCCATTGTTAATTGATTTGCTTGAGCGGGCCCACTCACATCTCCATTTTGAGACTTGTTACTGTTTGGCATATCAAATACATCACGGGGAGCTTGCCGGGCTTTGTCGCACAGGTGAGATACACTCGGTAGCTTGTCGGACTACAAAATGAAATAGTTTCCTAAGTCTAAGTCTCAGGACTTTGTGCTTCACTGAAAATGGTTCATGGAAAAACTGCTGGATCATCAGCTCTGTGTTTTATGCTAGAAGGAATATCGATCTTGCTAACCTGGGGATGATATTACCTAATAACTTTCACTGGATTATCAGAGAGAAAAAAATGGCTTCCATATAGTTTCCATTTTATCTTAGGATATATTAGTTTCATCTTTTATTCCATATCAAATTATAATTGTATAGAACTTTTGCATAAAACAAAAGTATTATATACTTAAAGCATATAAAAGGATGATTTTGAAGAATATAATTTTACAGAATACAAAAGGAGTATATATTCATCTTTGCGCAACAGAGTGTTTATCAGATTTTTGGACATTTGGGTTCTCAGGACAAGTTACAAGTGGTAGGCATCTCTAAAGGAGCACTGAGGGCAAAACTTTATTCAAAATGTAATGGAAAGTATTCTTTTTATATCAAAATTGTTTTGATCTTCCAGAAAAGGCTTATTGCTTAGAAATCCCTCATCTCCTTCACTCCAATCTATATGAGGCTACAGAGATCTTGTCTGTCTATCTTGCTTCTTATCATCATCATATTCATGCTGAAAATCAACGGCTTCTTAACTGGCCCCCATTCCAGAGCATTCCTTGCTTTTTCCCCATTTCCCTTCACAGTATTAAAATCCTTAGATGTCTTCTGTTTCTAACTTAAGATTCATCATCTCAGGTTGAGGATATTAATTACTGTCTCACAAGTACCTTGCTATGATGGAGTTTTGAGCCTGTTTTCCTTTTCATCGCGTTCTTGAATATTTTAAGGAAAGTATGCCACTTGTTAGGTAAAGTTTCTCTATTCTACTAGTTTTTGAAATCAAGGATACTGGAGAACTGGTAGAGTGTCTATTCTGGAAGAGGTTTTCAATAATTGTACTCTGAATGAATGATTTGGATCAAATTGATCATTATCCTACACATAGTATTTATGCATTAAAAACTGTCCTCAGTTTTCACAGCTCAGAAGAAGTTTTTAAACATTAATGCATAATAATCTCCGAGAGGCCAGGGGAGGCTGTGGCACCTCTCTCCCTGGCCAGTTGGGTTCGGGCGGCCCCAGGCAGTTCCCCCAACCGGGACAGCCTAGGCCATGGGGCAGAAGGTGAAGGAAACGAGGGCCACGGGCCACGCTGGTTGATTGATCAGATGCTGTTTATTCCATTCTCCCCTCACACCTAACCCAGTTTCTCTGAGCCTCCTATTCTAGTCTCACACTCACCCTCATTTCTGTCTCCTCCTGTCTCTCCCGCTCATCTCTCTGTGCTCCATATCACAGCCTGGTCTCTTTCTCTTCATGTGCTTGCTCCTGTATTCTACATCCTTCTCTCTCTGTCCCCCTTGCTAGTTTCTTCGTGCTCCATCATGCTGCCCTGCTCTCTTTCATCTCCAACTCTCTCCTCTCTCCAACTTCCCAGCACTCTGGGCCCACTGCCCCCAGTCAGGTATCAAAATCAACATAAGAAAGCCCTTCCTGAGGGCCCACCAGGTTCAAAGGAAACAGTATCTAGGATATTCCAAAACCCTTACTGACTGCCCAAGGGCAAAATACCTCTTAAAGTGTTTTACTCCTTTCCTCAGTCCAATAACTCTATCAACATCTTAATACTAGTTATTTTTGCATGGAGACAGTAAGAAATACATCAAGGCTTGTGGGGCAGCTCTCCTGGGAACATCTTGCCACAGACTCAGACTACAGAGCTCAGGCCAGATTAATCTTTCCTAACCTTAGCAGGGTCCAAATCTAGTTATTTCTTTTTGGATCATGACAGCAGTTGTCCATGACCAAGCTCTAAACTTATAGTTAAGCATTATGGCATTTTGGCCAGGCCCTTCTCGATGCCAGGGTAGCATACAGTTTACTGCTTGCCCTGGTTGCATCTAGTCCCTCATCGGGACCCTGTGTTTGGGGGTGGTAGTAAGTAACGGCATCTGAGGCTTAGGTCTAGGTTGAGAGAACAGATGCCCAGGAGGAAAATAACACTGAGAGTCATGTTACAAAAGCATAGCATATACTGTCTTCTTTTGTCCGTACTAAAGGACATTGCTCTGAATAAATTATCAAATGATTTAGGCAGAAGAGATAAACAATATTTACAAGTCAACAGAGCACAAAGAAAGAAGCTACAAATAAACACAGAAAAATGGGAACATTAGAGAGGAACTCACAAAGGGAGTGAAGGGAGTAACCCAATAAATCTAAGCACCTGATGCTATGCAGGAAGGACAAAACAACGTTATCCTACACATTGACAGTCATATTCTAAAAAGATTGAGATAAAACTGTTTAGAACATACTGTATTCCAATACCCATCCCTCCACCAGTGTACATTTCTCAGTATCAATGTCCCCAGGTGTATGACTTAAATCCAATCATGAACAGCTTTGTAATGGTCTGTCTCACAGTGATTAATAAAAAAATAAATTTAAAAAAACCTCCTTAGAAAAATTTTTCCCAAAAGAGGGTCGCACCAGGTGGTTCTTGGGTATTTTTATGTTTCTGCACCCTGAAATCACTCTTGGCAAACATTGGGGACTATATGAGGTGCCAGAAATGGAAGCTGGGTTGGGCATATGAAAAGCAAGCTCATTACCTGCTGTGTTATATCTGGGCCCTTAGATCTTTTAACAGTTTTTTTTAAAGGATCAGGTTACAACATAAATTATTTATCTTGAAATCATGCCCTTTTAGGGGGCCAGTAAAATTGATCATTTCTTGAATGAACAAGTTGAAGAGTGAATCTTTGTGAATTCCTTTGAAAGTGACATGCCTCCCATGAAGACTTCAAGCTTGTGAGCTAGGTTTTTACTAAAAATATTATGATCTTTATTAAAATACATGTGATTTTTTCCCATTTAAATGGCAGTATTTAAGGAAACTGATTTCTAATTTCATTTAGTCTAGTTGCTTTAGGTAATAATACAGAAAGAAGTTGGGGGTAACCAGATGATGGTATTAACATTGCACTGACTTTCTTGTTAGTTATTAAATGCAGAAAAATATTTTGTTGGGAGAAATATATTATAAGATCTCCTTTTCCAAAACCTGGTATTGTCAGCCTCGCTAATGTTAGCACTTCAGTATGACATGTTGTGTGTTGCAGTATTGTGTCTAACTTTGAGTGGTTTCAATTTGTGTATTTCTATTGACCAAAGATTGGTGTAACTTTTATTGTCCATGTCTATTTGACAATTTTGCAAAGTGCCTGGTCAAGACTTGCTCATTTTTTCTTTTCTTTTTTTTTAAATTTTTAATAGTGAGACATCATGAGGTACAGTTGTAGACTTACAAATTTTTGTATTTGGGTTTCAATTATACAATGATCAAATACCCATCCCTCCACCAGTGCCCATTTCCCACCACCACGGATCCCAGTATCCCTCCCACTCCCCATCCCCCCCATCCCACCTTGCCTCTGTGGCAGGGCATTCCCTTTTGTTTTCTCTCTCTTATTAGGTGTTGTGATTTGCAAAAGAGGCAATGGGTGACAATCATTTTTGGTCTATAGTCTACTTTCATCATGCTTTTCCCATCCTGGGAGGATCCTCCCAACACCCTTTATTTGGTGCTCCCTTCTCTATCTGAGCTCCCATTTCCCCTAGCATGTGTGGCTGGCCTCCAAGCCATGGAGTAAAATTCCTGGTACTAATCTCGGCCACTCTTGGGTGTTAGTCTCCTATTTTGTTACTTTATGTTCCCCAGATGAATGCAATCTTTCTATGTCTATCCCTCTCTTTCTGACTCATTTCGCTTAACATGATACTTTCCATGTAGTACCACTTGTATGTAAATATTATGACTTTGTCTTTTCTAACAGCTACATAGTACTGCATTGTGTAAATGTACCAAAGTTTCTTTAACCAAGACTTGCTCATTTTTTCTATGGTAAATACTTCAAAAGTGTTACTGTGGTAGGGTTAAAGTTCAAATGATTATCTGGGAAAAATTTCAGACGCATGTATATGAGATTTCGACTGTAGACAAAAATGGTTTGGGAGCATATTAGGTTCAGATAAAGTGTCTTATAGGTGAAGAACAGATGTGAATTTATTTTATCTATGCTTCCTCATTCCCGACACCATTAAATCATCTGCATCAACAAGCATGTCTTTTAATATGGGTAACCAAGGAATTGCCTATCACAACTATGTTATAGTACTTAAAATTTAAGTCTCTCTCTGAACATAGTATCTAGTGTCAGAGAAAGGAGAACTGTTGTTATAGCTGAGAGGTAAGTAGTAGTAAGTTATTAGAATTTTCTCAATAGGGTAAAATGTTTATTTAATAAGTATTTGCTGATGCACACAACAGTCTATGCATGGAGAGGGGGACAGGGACCCAAAGCTGGATCAGCACTCTCATCTTTGGGGAGAGTACAGTCAATAATGTGAATAATGATGAACAAATACACTAAAATATTACAATGTGCCACATTGTAATATGTGGCAAATGCTATGTTAGAAATGTCTGATGGCACTAAGGGAGCCCAGAAGAAAACAAGAGTAATTCTACTTGGTGGAACAGGAAAATCTATAGAGAAGCAATGGTATTTTAGGTAAACCTGGCAGGATTGAAAGGAATTTGCCAAGAATGCATCAGAGGAAGTCGGAAGGTCTGCCACTCTTGGAGAGCCAGGCAAGCCACTGAGAGTATCCTGCCCACACGGCAAAGCCTCGCAAGCTACCTGTGACATATTCTATATGCCAAAAACAGTAATAACAATTCTCACAATGGAGATGTTACTGGTGCCCGCTAGAGCAAATCGATGAACAAGAGGAGGACAGTGACAGTGACAGTGACAGCCAAATTCTTGATGCCTTAACTTTTCTAATGAAATCAAAATCATATGATGACTTTTAGAAACCATGAACAATTGTTACTACAGAATATCTCAACGAATATAGGGTAGAATAGTTCTTTATAAAATAAACTGTAAGGCAGGATAGTGCATCTGGAAGTATAAGGAGCCTGACCTTTAGTTTTAACAGCATTCATGTGTGAAGCTATTACACAAGCTATTACACAAACTATTACACTATTTTCCTATTATGCTACTTATACATATTATTCCTATTATTGCATAACAATAATAATTATCATGGTATCAACATATTTTATATCATATATTTATATAATTAATACCAGCAGGACCATACTACTGTTCAAGAAGGGAGACATCCATGACATTGGCAACTATCGCCCGATCTGCCTATTGTCTGTCATCTACAAGTTGTTCACTCGAGTCATCCTGAATAGGATTGGCAGAACACTAGATGAAGGACAACCATGCGAGCAAGCAGGGTTCCGCAAAGGATTCAGCACCATCGACCATATCCACACAATAACCAAGCTCATTGAGGTTTCTCGGGAGTTCAAGATGCCGCTCTGCTTAACGTTCATTGATTTAAAGAAGGCCTTTGATTCTGTTGAGACGGAAGCGGTCATTGAAGCCCTAGCCAATCAGGGCATTCAAGCCCAATACATCAGGATCCTCCGTGAGCTGTATTGCGGATTCACTACCAGGATCTCACCATTCTACAAAGAAGTGATCGTTGATGTCAAGAGAGGGGTGCAGCAGGGTGATACCATTTCACCGAAACTCTTCAGTGCCACCCTCGAGAACATCATGCGACGACTGGAATGGGAAGGAATGGGAGTGAAGATAGATGGTCGGCAATTACACCACCTCCGCTTTGCTGATGATATTGTTTTAATAACACCAAACATCAGCCAAGCGGCACAAATGCTGGCCGACTTTGACCGTGAGTGTGGAAAGGTAGGACTACAGCTGAATCTTACGAAGACAATGTTTATGAGAAACAGCCTTGTTCCTGACGCCCCATTCGCTCTCAATGGAACGACCATCTCCGAATGCAACAGCTATGTCTACCTAGGTCGAGAGGTCAACATGACAAATGACCTGGCACCCGAGCTGCACAGGAGGAAGAGAGCGGCTTGGAACGCCTTCAAGAACGTCGAAGAAATAGCTAAGAGGACGAAGAACCTCCGGCTCCGGGCACAGCTCTTTGATTCCACTGTTCTTCCTGCATTAACATATGCCTCAGAGACCTGGGCCCTACGCAAACAAGATGAGAACGCCATTCAGGTCTCCCAAAGAAGAATAGAAAGAGCTATGCTTGGAATATCACGTTTCACTCAAATGAGAGAAAGAATCCGGAGTTCTGACATCCATCGACGATCAAGGATCAGGGACGCTGTCTCATTTGCCAAGGTGTCGAAAATCAGATGGGCTGGTCACGTAATGAGATTTAAAGACGACCGTTGGACTAGAGCTGTTACTGATTGGATTCCACGGGATGTCAAGAGACCGCGTGGCCGCCCACCTACCAGATGGTCAGACTTCTTCGTCAAGATCATGAACGATCGGTTTGAGGCCCTTCATGTTCCCGGAGCGAACAGATGCCATTGGGCTACACTAGCACGTGACAGGGACAAATGGAGACATTACTGGCGCCCGCTCGAGCAAATCGACGACCAATGGGAAGTTAAGTGATTAAGTGAATATAAACATATATTCTATAGCAAAATTATTAAAATATGTCACTGTCACTGTCCTCCTGTTGTTCATTGATTTTGCTCTCACAGTGACATTGTGAGACTTGTTACAGTGTTTGGTGTATCGAATACATCACAGGGAGCTTGCCAGGCTTTGCCATGCAGGCGAGATACTCCTGGTAGCATGCCGGTCTCTCCAAGAGGGGTGGAGGAATCGAACTCGGGTCGGCCGTGTCGGCTACATGCAAGGCAAACGCCTTACCTGCTGTGCTATTGCTCCAGCCCTCATATATTATTTAATATATTGTATATTATTAAAATTATGTAAATGTATTATATACAATAATATGTATTATGATATAATAATATATTATTATACCATATCAATAAATATATTGGTAGAGCTATTATGATTTTAGATAGTTTATAAATTAGTAGCTTATCCTTAAGCAAAGATTTTTAATAATTGGACATACACACTAATTCCAGTTTCTTGAATCATTGATTCACTTTGTAAAAATAAAATGATTTCAATTAAGAAAGCAAGAATTATGTAAATTGTCCACAATTTCCATTATCACTGTATTACTTGTATCTAAATTAATACAAATATTACTGCTATCCCTTTAACACACAACACATCTGATATTCAGTTCATCAACAGGCAGCAGAAAGTGTGCTCATATTGCATTATTATTATAAAACCATATGATGTCTTACACAGATATGGAACTTGAAAGACAGAATTGGCAGGTAAAGATTGAAGAGTAGTGATAAATGGAAGGGATTTGAAATTTAAATCAAAGGTATATGAGTCTAAATTAAAAGGCTAATTATGGAATTCCCGTACTGCACAACTACTGCAAAGAGCCTCTAAATCCTTAGGGAGGGTAATTCAGCCAGGGAAGTTTATCATGGTGATAAGAAAGTTACTGTGAGAAAATGAAAAAACATAGATATCTTAGAGGAAATAAAATCAACAATGAAACAAATATTTGGAGAATTGTCACTAGTGATAATTCAACATTGATAGTGTAAGCTGGGATATTTCAAAGGGTCGGAGAATCCATGCCTTGCATAAAGGAGGCCCATGTTTGATTCCAAGTACTGCATGTTTCTCTGAGCACCATTGGGGTGATCCCTCCTCCAGCACCATGATAGGAGTAGGAGTAGGCTAGCACCTCTGGGTGTCACACACTCCAAAACAAACCTAAAAGAAGCTTGTTTCAGATCCAGCGTGTATGAAATATAGAACTCATCTCTCCACTCTAGTCACAGAAACACAAAAGAAGGCAATGAAAGAAAAATATCAACTCTGCATAATAATGCATTTTACATTTCGGTCCATAGTCTGCTTGGAGACAATTCTTTTAGTGAAGATGTAAGATCTATGAGTAGATTATTTTATTTCTCCTTCCTTCCTTCCTTCCTTCCTTCCTTCCTTCCTTCCTTCCTTCCTTCCTTCCTTCCTTCCCTTCTCTCCTTTCCTCCTTTCTTTCTTTCTTTCTTTCTTTCTTTCTTTCTTTCTTTCTTTCTTTCTTTCTCTTCCTCCCTCCCTTCCTTCCTCCCTCCCTCCCTTCCCTCCCTCCCTCCCCCCTCCCTCCCTCCCTCCCTCCCTCCCTCCCTCCTTCCTTCCTTCCTTCCTTCCTTCCTTCCTTCCTTCCTTTCATCTTTCCTTCCTTCCTTTGTCTTTCTTTCTCTCTCTTTCTCCTCCTTCCTTCTTTCCTTCCTTCCTTCCTTCCTTCCTTCCTTCTTTCCTTCCCTCCTTCCCTCCCTCCCTCTTTCTTTCTTTCTTTCTTTCTTTCTTTCTTTCTTTCTTTCTTTCTTTCCCAGCAGCTCTAGAATCATTTATTTTAAAGAATTATCTCCTTATGCCACCAATAAATAATACAAAGGCTAGAACAAATACCTGCCATATATGATGCCCCAAGTCAAATGCTGCAAGTTTCCCTGAACATCATTTGATGTAGAAGTGTCCCTGACAGCTCTAAGACACTGAACCCACTGGGCTTATTATCACAGTTAGTGATGCTTGAGTGACCACTCATCACAAAAAGAGAAGCATTCTTTATTTCATTGTATTAGTTTGCCCCAACACCAATGAATAAGTTTTAACTTTTTTTAATGGTTTTACTTTTTTTGTTTTTTTTCACTCCATTCATTGATAAGTTATTTTTTCTTTAGTCAATACAATGCTGATTTGATTAATCACTTCACTTAATCACTTAATCCCCGTTATTCATCGATTTACTTGAGCGGGTGCCAGTAACGTCTCCATTCATCCCGGTTGCGTGCTAGTGTAGCCCAATGGTATCTGTTTGTTCTAGGAACATGCAGAGCCTCAAACCGATCATTCAGGGTCTTGACGAAGAAGTCTGACCATCTTGTAGGTGGGCGTCCACGTGATCTTTTGATGTCCCATGGAATCCAATCAGTAATGGCTCTAGTCCAGCGGTTGTCTGTAAACCTCATTACGTGTCCAGTCCATCTGATTTTTGATGTCTTGGCAAATGAGACAGCGTCCCTGATTCTTGAGCGTTGACGAAGATCAGAACTCCAGATTCTATCTCTCATTTGAGTGAATCATGATATTCCAAGCATAGCTCTTTCGATTCCTCTTTGAGAGACCCAAATAGCGTTCTCATCCTGTTTTCGTAGGGTCCAGGTCTCTGAGGCATATGTTAATGTAGGAAGAACAGTGGAATCAAAGAGATGTGCTTGTAGCTGGAGGTTCTTTGTCCTTTTAGTTATTTCTTCAACGTTCTTGAAGGCATTCCAAGCCACTCTCTTCCTCCTGCGCAACTCAGGTGCCAGGTCATTCATCATGTTTATTTCTCGATCTAGGTATATATAACTGTTGCATTCAGAGATGGTGGTTCCGTTGAGAGCAAATGGAGTGTCAGGAACAAGGCTGTTTCTCATAAACATTATCTTCGTAAGATTCAGCTGTAGTCCGACCTTTCCACATTCACGGTCAAAGTCGTTCAGCATTTGTGCCGCTTGGCTGATGTTTGGTGTTATTAGAACGATGTCATCAGCAAAGCGGAGGTGGTGTAGTTGCTGACCATCTATCTTCACTCCCATGCTTTCCCATTCCAGTCGTCGCATGATGTTCTCGAGGGTGGCACTGAAGAGTTTTGGTGAAATGGTATCACCCTGCCGAACCCCTCTCTTGATATGGATGATTACTTCTTTGTAGAATGTTGAGATCTTGGTAGTGAATCCGCAATAGAGCTCACGAAGGATCCTGATGTATTGAGTTTGTACGCCCTGATTGGCTAGGGCTTCCATGACCGCTTCTGTCTCAACAGAATCAAAGGCCTTCTTTAAATCAATGAACGTTAGACAGAGAGGCATCTTGAACTCCCGAGAAACCTCAATGAACTTAGTAATCGTGTGGAAATGGTTGATGGTACTGAATCATTTTCGGAATCTGACTTGTTCACATGGTTGTCCTTCATCTAGTGTTCTGCTAATCCTATTCAGGATGACTCGAGTGAACAATTTGTAGACGACAGACAATTGGCAGATTGGGCGATAGTTGCCAATGTCGTGGATGTCTCCCTTCTTGTATAGTAGTACAGTCCTGCTGGTTTTCCATTGGAATGGAAACTTGCATTCAGACAGGTAGGTGTGAAGAGCCGAGCCAATGTATTGATGAGTACTGATGGTAAGTTCTTCAGGTGTTCAGGTCTGATCTTGTCTGGGCCTGGTGCTCTTTGTTTCTTTACCGACGAGATGGCATGTTGGATTTCGGAAGGGAGAACATTGGGAACGACATATCCATCATGTGGTATGTGGTATGTGGGCAAGTGGACGTGGCTATTAAAGAGATCTGAGTAGAGGTCATGAATAATCTTCTCCATTGCCCTTCTGGAAGATGTGATGGATCCATCATGATGTCGGAGGGTAGTCATCTTGGTTTTGTAGTTGGTGAAGGACAGGCGGGCATTACGAATGCTTTTCCCAGCTTCTGCCGCATCTACCAGTACTGCTGCTCTCCTGTTTTTGAGGTCATCCTTGATGGCTTCTCTGCACTGTTTTGCCAGTTCAGATGTTCGTTTGTGGTTGCCTGAGGCATGTGCCAAGCCACGTTGGTGAATAAGTTCAAGAGTGTTCGAAGAAAGGCGGTTTTTTGTGGTTATCTCTCTCTTGGCATTCCTCGCACAATCATGGAGGTGCTGAATCATTAGATCGTATTCCTCATCAATGTTGTCAATGCCGGCATCTTCCCATGTTGCCGCAACAGAGCCAAAGAGTTCCCAGTTGGTGGTCATTCTGGGAGTCCTCTTCTTAAACCTTACATTCTTTTCTCCTCGTTCTGTGAGGTAGAATTTTGCACGAAGAAGACGGTGGTCTGTTCCCGTTTGGAATTTGGGACAACAGCAACATTGGTTAGGCAAAACCACCGATTGAATATGATGTGGTCTATTTCATTGTGGAACCGTCCATCGGGAGACTCCTATGTCCAATGTTCAGATTCAGCCTTTTGGAACTGTGAGTTACCATGGGAGGTTTTGGTTGACATGATGAACTCAGACAGTCTGTCACCCTGTTCGTTCCATTCTAGGCCATGGGTCACGATGTGGAGTTCATCGACTGATCTTGTTGGTCCTATCTTGGCATTAAAATCACCGACAATGATCTTGTAGAAGGTGTGATCTTCTTTCTAGAACTTCTCCAACTCCATGTAGAACTTCTCAGTTTCTCTTTCACCATAACTGGATGTTGGTGCATAGACAACAAAGATAGAAACTGCCGGTAGTGAGCCACATCTATTCAAGTGTAATCGTCCGATTCGGGTTGTTAGGCATTTGAATGAATCAATGCATGTGGCTAAGTTTGTGTTGACAAGGATACCACCACCACCGACGCCTCTTTTATCACATGTTCCAAGGAACAGTTCTTCTCCAGTGTTGAAAACGGCATGATGTGATTGATGTCTTCTCGTTTTGGTCAGACCAATGATGTCGTACTTGATCTTTCACGCTTGTACCATAAGGTCTTCAATGGATGCAGCAGATGCCAGCATACGAGCATTAAAAGTACAGACAATCATTTTTGTTTTTCTTCGTTTTGGCAGCCTATTTCTGCCTTGGTATTTTATCAGCCTTTCCTTCTATATCCTTCTCGACTCTGCCATATTCAGGGTTAGGGGAATGAGATCCATTTATTACTGGATTTGGCATATCAATTTGGTTTATTTGGCATAGACCACGGATAGCTTGCCAGGCTCTGCCGTGCGGGTGGGATATTTAAAGGTACCCTGAAAACTTAAGAAAAGTAAATAACTAGTCGTGCGGCTGCAAATGCGGCCGCGCGCTCCCGGGAGCTTGTTGTGATAATCTCTGGATCCTGGCCATTGTTGGGGTTACACGGCAGTTGGAGGGTGTAACTGTCTAGCTACTGACAGGTCCAGTCCCAATCCGTGCAGGCTTGGAGATCTCAGCCCTGGGTCCCACACACCTGGGTTCCTCTGCCAGTTCTGTTATGCCTGAGGCTTATCCAAGTGTGTGGAGAGTGGCCTCAGTATGGCCTTGGCTGGGACCTGGAGGTCTTCAGCTGTTGGGCCCTGGAGAGGATAGTCAGGCACAGGGTAGGAGACTCTGCCTTGTGCTCTCCCGGGAGCTTGTTGTGATAATCTCTGGATCCTGGCCGTTGTTGGGGTTACACGGAAGTTGGAGGGTGTAACTGTCTAGCTACTGACAGGTCCAGTCCCAAACCGTGCAGGAGATCTCAGCTGATTTGATTACTGCAGATTTATAGTAAAAGTGGAACATGAGTACTATCAGTTCTCCAACTTTGTTCTTCAAATTGCATAGTTAATCTGAGTCTTTATGCATACACTAGCATATTGGCATGCGCAAAATAAATGATTTAGATGTAATGCCAAGTGCTTGAACTATAAAAGAATTAATTAATAAATTAAACTTTATTAAGATTTAAAAATTCTGCTCTGCAGAACCTATTGTCAGATTAATAAAAAGACCAGCTACATGGGGTGGTAGAAACTGTTTCAAAAGACATAATTGCTGAGGATCATATCCAAACCATAGGAAAAAAAACTCTATAATTATCACCTATCTAGTTAAGTCTTCTTATGATAGCTATGTCTTTTATATTTCCTATCCTGTTTGTAGCTAATTTAATGAGAAATTTCTTCTGATATGGCATCTTGTTCACAAATCTTCTTTAAGTTAGATCTGCAATTCAGCTTATCCATAGAATTTCTCAAGTCAGTAATTCTATGTTTCTATCATCTTTATCTTTCTAACTTGCCTGGTCATCTGAACTTTCTTTTTAATATTTAATAAATACATTTTCATATCTATTTAATCATATAAATACTTGATTTTGTACTCTAGTATCAAATGTCTACAATGTTCATTTCTAATTCTGCATTTTGTTTCTGCTTATCTTTGTTATGATAGCTTATTTCTTCTTACACTTAGTTTATTTTTTTTCCGTTTGAGTTTATGTTACCATCTAAGAAATTTTCGTGCTGTGCATTTTCAGGATTTGCAGCAGTGAGGCATTCTGTTTCCTAGTGCTTGTCTAGAGACAGTAGTCCAGTCTGTCCTGTCTCAGAGCACTCCAGCACTCCGGGGCCTCTCAGTTCCCTGGGCACAACATTGTTACGCAAAAGCATCTTTAGATATGGTACTGCCCTTGGAACTGAGTTCTCACAGGTCAGCAAGAACTATAGACTGAAAGTGAACAAACTTTTTTTTTCCCCTTTTGGGCGGAGCCATAGCACAGTGGGTAGGGCGTTTCCCTTGCACGCAGCGGACCTTGGTTCAATTCCTCTGCCCCTCTCAGAGAGCCTGGCAAGCTACCGAGAGTATCCCATGTGCACAGCAAAGCCTGGCAAGCTACACTGGACATATTTGATATGCCAAAAACAGTAACAAGTCTCACAATGGATATGTTACTGGGCGCTGCTCAAGCAAATCGATGAACAGTGAGAGGACCCTGCTACAGTGCTACATAATTATCACTATCTCTAGGTTTTCTTCCACCCACCATCAACCCCTCTATGTTGAAAAACTTAACCTATTTCATTTAAGTACTATAATGGTGTTAACTCTTAAAGTTTTTATGTACACACTTAGCCTATTCATCACCAAAGGAAGCAAAACCCTTCTCTGATGTCATTATGTTACATCTACGTTGTCTTTGCACACACTCTCTCATTTTCTTTGTATTAGTTCTGGCATTGGTGGTGGGTATGAATGTGATGTCTTGTATGTTTGAAATTCCATTTTTAGCAATATTTTAAATCATAGTGCCTTAAGCTGGAATGATAGCACAGTAGGTAAGGCATTTGCCTTGCACGTGGCTGAACCAGGTTCAATTCCCAGTAACCTATATGGTCTCCTGAGCACTGCCAGGAAAAATTCCTGAGTGCATGAGCCAGGAGTAACCTCTGTTCATCGCCAGGTTTGACCCCAAAAGCCAAAAATAAATAAATAAATAAATAAATAAATAAATTTTCGTTTTGTGAGATGCAAAAGCAAAAGGTCTTTATTGCTAGCTCGAGCTAGGGTCCAAGTCTCATTCAGCACAGTGGAGTTTTTTTTTTTATTAGTGAAACACCATGAGGTACAGTTGTAGACTTACAAATTTTTGTGCTTGAGTTTCAGTTATACAGTGATTGAGTATCCACCCCTCCAGTAGTGCCCATTCTCCACCACCAATGATTGCAGTATCCCTCCCCCCCTCACCCCATCCTCCCTCCCCCCTGCCTCTGTGGCATGGCATTCTCTTTTCATCACTCTTTCCTTTGTATTAGTATTAGGGTGTTGTAGTTTGCAATAGAGATATTGAGTGGCCATCGTGTTCGGTTTATAGTCTACTTTCAGCATGCATCTTGCATCCTGAGCGAGTCCTTCAGGCATCCTTTACTCAGTGTTCCCTTCTCTTTCCGAGCTGCCTTTCCCCCCAGCATGTGCTGCCGGCTTCCAAGCCATGGAACAGATCTCCTGTTACTTATCTAAACTATTCTTGGGTGTTCGACTCCCATTCTGTTACTTTATATTCCCCAGATATGTGCAGTCTTTCTGTGTCTGTTCCTATCTTTCTGGCTCATTTCCATAGCATGATCTTTTCCATGTAGAACACCTGTATGTAAATTTCATGATTTCATCTTTTCTAATAGCTGCACAGTATTCCATTATGTAGATGTACCAAAGTTTCTTTAACCAGTCATCTGTTCTTGGGCACTCTTTTTTTTTCCCAAATTTTGGCTATTGTGAACAGTGCGGCAATGAACATAGAAGTGCAGATGTCATTTCGACTGTAATTTTTTGCCTCTCCGGGATATATTCCCAGGAGTGGTATTGCTGGGTCAAAATAAATAAATAAATAAATAAACAAATAAATAAATAAATCACAGTGCCTAAATAAAAATTGGAAGAAAATTATTTGTGGTTCACCAATAAGGAGGTGTGTGGGATGGTGCTTCAGTTGTTTATCACTTGTGTGGACTGCATGATTCTGCCAGTTTAATCCCTGGCAAGTCTCCACATCAATGAGTATAATTCCTACTGTCACAATCAGTATGATTATCAGCACACTACCTTGAGGAAGGCCCCTGACACTACAACAATGAATTTCAACAAAGATAATCTAACGTTTAATTACAAATGACTCAAAGACCTTAATAGATCCCTGACTAAATGACATATAAAGATGACAAATCAGAATGCAATAGTGCTATAGCATGTTTTATTAGGGAAAATCAAATTGCAATAACATTGCAACACTCATAACAACTACTCACATCAGAATGATCAAAATATGCACATCCCATTGTACCACATGCTTAAAGGGGTGTGGAATAACAAAACTCATTTTTCATTTCATTTCATTTCATCATCCTGTTATTCGTCGATTGACTCGAGCAGGCCCCAGTAAAGTCTCTTTCATCCTAACTCTGAGATTATATTCAAGGCTCTTTAGGAGAATGAGACCCATCATTGTTACTGGTATTTGGCATATTGGGTACGCCACGGGGAGTTTGCCAGACTCTGCCCTGTGGGCAGGCTACATTCGATAGCCTGCAAGTTTGTCCAAAGTAGGAATGAGATAATAAGATATCATAAAAAGATGTCCTGATAAGAAGTCGTGCGGCCATGAATGCGGCCGCACGGTTCCAGGAGCTGGATTTTATAGTCTCTGAGTCTTGGCCATTGATGGGATTACACGGCGCCAGGGGGCCAGGTGGTGGGTGTGACCCCCGCCTACTGGAATTTGGAGGATCTGGGTGGAGGATGCTCGACTCCAATCCGAGTAGGCTTGGAGGTCTCGGCCCTGGAACCCGCGTGGATTTGTCCCTCTGCCAGTACCTTCATGTGTGCGGAGTGGTCTCAGCATGGTGGTGGATGGTCCTGGAGGTCTTCGGCTGCCGGAGCCCTGGTCAGACTCAATCACTGCAAGTAGAAAGGGGCATGCACATTTCTCATTAAACAAAACTAGCCATTAACATATAATTCAACAGTAGTGTTCTTTGTATTTACACCAAGAAATTAAAAACCATGTCTGAATTGTATATAAAAGCTTTGTTCATGATTGTCAAACGTGGAGGCAATCAATATATCCTTCAGTAGGTGAATGGGTAGTCTGTGGTACATCCTTATAATGGAATATATTCATTAATATAAATAATGAGCTATCAAGCCAAAAAAAGACATGGATAAGTCTTAAATGTATATAGCTTAAGTAAGAATTGGAAAGAATCCAGTCTGAAAATGGTCCTACTTACAGTCTATGATATTCTGGAAAATAAAAACCTATGAAGATAGAAAAATAATATATTAATCTCAATCTAAAAATATATATCTTCAAATTTTAATTTTACATTTCACTTATTTATTTAAAAAGGATTTAAAGTTAAAACACTTTTTGCTTTCACTGATACTATTTTTAATTTATTTTACAAATATTTTTTAAATCAGGGTGTGTTATGTTCTGTCTAGCTAAAAAGAAAAAAGTAGATTGCATGCAACTCTTGTCTTTAAAAATGCCAATATTTTACTGTAATAAATAAGCCAAGTGTCTTGGTTCTGCAACTCACTGATAATGAAACCAAACATAAAAATATTATGTGATGATATACTCAAACTATTAAAAATGATTAAAATATTTAAAGTATGTATGAATTAATCATGAACATGCAAATATATGCATATATAATTATTGGAAAGCTGAAAATTCACATTTAAAAAAAGTAAATTTTATTTGAAGCTTTTATATTGATATAAAGTACAGTTTTTGTGTACCTCAGATAACCTATTCTAGGATAGGAATATATTTGGGTCAAGTCAAAGAAGGTTTTTCTGTAGGTCAGTGACAAGTAAACTTGATCAAGCAATATAGATTTAACCCTATTGATTAGTAGTCATCAAACTGTAGTCTCAAGACCAACAACATTAACATTACCTGGGAACATACTAAAAATGCAAATGATCAGATGTTACCTTAGACTTCGTATTGCTCAGAGACACGGGTTGGGATCTATTAACATTTATTTCAACAAATGTTTCATGGCCAAATTTGAGTGCATATACTGTAGGTAGTGGATTTTATATCAGGTTGAAGAATTAAGAAATTTCGATCATTGAAAGATAATTAATCAAATGAGAAGGAGAACAATTGCAGTGGTAATAGCTAGAGATGAAGAGACTAGTCAGAATGTGATACCCCTGAACACAACGGTCACATAATAATACATTAAATATTCTAAAAATCATTTTAATGGTCTCTAATGGTATTTTTTTATTTTTTTATTTTCCACAGTATCTAAAACACTTAATTAGTGCCTTAAGATAATATGCTAAATAGTGTGATAGATAAGAATGCTTTAATCACAACAGAAATTAGAAGTGATGTTTAATAACAACAGAATTTTTGTTATAAGAAATACAACAATATAAAATCAGAAAGTTATAATGCAGTTGTATTTTAGGTTGTTGAATTCAGTGGTTTAATAGCCATTCTAAAGTTTGTTCTGATTTTATTCTGCTCATCTTGATGTTCTTAGCTTTTAGCCTCGAGATGTTCTCTCATATTCTTAGAAAAATAAGCTGCTCTTGAATTCATCTTCATACAGTAATACCTGAGGAGAAGAGGTTTTCTTGTTAAATCTTTTCATTGTCAACATAGTGTTCTGGGACATAGTGTTTCTTCTTTGCAAGCCAATTTATGTTATTTGTTACTGACCAGATGCTATGGTCTGAAAAGTTGTTTTCCCTCCCCACAAAAATCAATCACATCCTGGAACCTAATCCCTAATTTGATAATATTAGGTGATGGAACAGTTGGAGGTTTTCAAATCTTGAGAGTGCAGTGATTAGAGAAGGGATTAGTACTTTTATAAATAAAGATCCTCAGAGCATTATAGATATTTCCCTATGCAAGGATACAACAAAACTAAGACCCAGAAGAAAAGTTTGCTCAAGCACTCTGGAACCCTGATCTTGAATTTAGAAGGTCCAGAAATGTGAATAATAATTATCTGTTTATTGGACCTCTTGTCTGGCATCAATTATAGCAGGCTCAGTAGACAGGACTGACATAGACTTGTATTGTGTTTCCCCTTTTAATAAGCCAGGGCAATGGAATGGATTTGCAACCACAGGTTGTCACTAATCAGGATTTACTCCATCCTACCAAAAATCACAAATCTTCAGAAACAAAGAGAAAGTAATGAGAGAGGAGGATAGTCTTAGCCATTTAGTAAGTAAAAACCAATAGGAATCATGACAATTGTGTCTATTTCAATGGTCTAAGGGAAAAGTATGTGAGTTACAAATTTTACAAGAGAAAGTTCTGTGGAAAAATTAGTAGTTAACGCTTATGGTTGGTGGTATCATGAAATTGGACGTGTCGTGAATTTTGCATAGCACTAAGTGCTTTTAATGTTAATGGTATAAATCAATGATTTTAACAGCTGGTCTCAGAATCAGGAAAACTGAGAAAAGAAAAAGAAAAGAGAAGATAGTTATAAAGTATTACCACTTAAAACACTGTTTTATATAGATTTTTGTGAGGAAGGTGGTTTGGAGCACACACAGCTGTGTTTAGATATTACTTCTGGCAGTGCTTTGGGGACCATATGTGGTGCCAAGGATTGATCCAAAGTCTGTTCAAATGAAGGCAAGTGCCTTAATCCTTGTACTATCTCTCTAACCCTCCCCCAAAGGGGTTTTTAGCCTGTTGGTCATGGACAAGAGCACCAGTCTGCAGGCCTAAAAAGGTTGAAAGCCATAGGTATTAAAGACAAAGCATTAAGGAGGAATCTTGGACAAACTTGAGCAATTGGCATGTTGGTGAGTAATCAACCTAATGACTTTCATACTTTGAAAATCTGTATTTTTTTTTATCTATAGCAATACATCTTCTTAAAGTCTTCACTGGGTCATTGCATAAATAAAGTTGCTCTGAAATATTTTTTTATAAATTACAGCACATTCTTTAGCAAAGACTAATAGAAAATTAAGCAAACTGTGTTCTGTATTTTAAATGAAACTTTATATGTAAATTTCTCTTTTTATTTGTTTAGAAAGAATGTGATAATATCCCCTGCACAGAGATTAGATAAGTGCAGGATTATAGAATTTTACTGGAATTTACAGAATTAGTCATAGTCTCAGGCACTCTTGCCTAGATTGTGGAATCTTTGAGGAGAATAGATAGATATTTTGTTAAGAGAAGAAGGGTGTGTGTTTTGTAACCTTGTTTGTGTATTATCCTCAAGACCTGATTCTCTGAGTTTTGAGTTGATATAAGGAACCTTGACTTTAGAAAGAAATCTTTCGTAACTTTATGCGTCAGCAGTATGTTTCCAACATACAAAATCTGCCTCAAACCACCCAACCCCAACGATGATGCCCCTTTATCTCCAGCTACAGTCATTTGTTTTACTCTGTATTTCCTCTAGTGCTCAAGTCTGAATACTTTAGCTCTCTGAGGACAGTGGGGAAAGGACATTAGCTAAACGATAGGCCATGCAAAGGGAATTTTGCTCCTGCAAGAAAGAGACACCTAATAAGACCCAGGGAACAATTCTAATAGAACCTCGCTTCGGTGAACATTGCTTATGTAGTCAAAAAATATACACATCAGGCTCTGCTAAATAAAATTCAGCAGGAGATTATTTGTCTAGATATATTTGTGAAAATATTTCTATTTCTATCCCTTTAATTGAATGTTGGATATGGTGTATTGGTCAGGTTTCACTAGAGAGAAAGAATCAATAGAACCTTGTAGAGAGAGATTCTGTTTGTATGTATTTATGCCTTTATGTATATCTCCATATTCTTCTCTATAGTTTCCCATCTTCCACAATTTCTACATCTATTTAAATATTTTATTTATATCTGTATCTTTAGTTATATCTCCATCTATGTTTCTATGTAGAAGAAGTAATGTTACATTTTTAATCAAAATACAGTCCATAGAAAGAATCCTTTCCTCTTCTGGGTTCTAGCATTATCTCCTCCCTTTCTTAGTTTTGTGAAGTTCTTCAGCAGATAGTATTGGAGACTTCTTTATGGGAATAATTTGTTTTAGTCAAATTCTAATGATTTAAACATTGACCTCATCTTTAAAAAAAGCTTCCTAAACAGTATAGATTAATATTTAATGAAATATCTGTGGATTGAGATGCAATAAAATTGTTACATAAAAATGCACACTCCTTTTGGTTTATTTTATATTCAAGTAAATTCTCTGATGTTCCTTAAATTTGCAAAATCTATTGTCTGTATAGCTTTTTTTGATTCACCTTCTTAGCAACTTAAAATATCATATAAACAAACCAGATGCTTTACAAATAAAATAGAATTTATTTCAATCCTTTCACTTTTTGTTTGTTTGTATTATTGGGCTACCACCAGTTGTGCTCAGAGCTTTCTTCTGACTTTTTGGCTCAAGAACTGTTCCTGGTGGAGATTCGGAGACTCTTGGGTGCTGGAGATTTAACGAGGTTTGGACACAGGCAAGGCAAGTACCTTGCCTTTTATACCATCTCTCGAGCCCACATTTATTTATTGAAATGCTATATCTTGATAAAAATTAAATCATTCCATCATATTTTTATTTTATGAAAGAAAAATACTGTCGTATAAAATATTGCAACAAAAAAACTGTACATGAGAAAATAAGCTGTAAGAATGCAAGTAAATCAAATGCTTAATGCTCCTGAGAATCTAGGTCTAAAACATCCACCAAGGTTATTTGTGGTGTGTAATTTTAAGAATAAGCCTATTATTGCAACATATGCTATTTTTTCAAATAAAAAAAAACTGCCGTCATTTTTTTTCTTGAAAAGTATGTCTATTTTTACATGAAATCTTGATAGAATTCCTAAGAGCACATGGCTGAGACTTGTCTGGAGGTGATGTGTTTCTCCAGCTGCAATAAAATAATAACTTATCAAAATGCCCAGCTCATTCATGTTTTCAGCCTTTCCTCTGCCTGAAAATCTTCCTTATTTTATTATTATTCTCTCTGCAGTTTGTCAGCCAAAGGAGGCATTCATATGCAGGAAACAAAGAGGTCAATGACCCTATGACACTTGATTACAAAATGAATTGAAAAAGCAACATCTTCTATTATAGCACTGCTGAACTGTAAAACTTGCTTTATCTTCAGTTCTTTTCACAAAAATCATTTGCTGCTTTTGAGAAGGTCCTTTGCCAAAAAGTCTTTACTCATTACTAGTAGAACCATCACCTATGTGTTGATGCTTCTGCAAAACAAGATGCTTCCCTCACTACTAGGCAAGTATCACTGAGATTCCTTAAGTTTGAATGGTTATTTTTCTGTGTATTTTGAAGTGCTATTCTTGTATCCCTCTTCTTTATATCTGTCTATCCATATAATCCATAGGTTGGAAACAGATGCAACAAGACCAATGATAGTTAGAGTACAGTTGCAACAATATACTTGACACAAATTGCCTAAGACCAGAGAAAGAAAGAACATAAAAGTAAAGCATTCTTATTTTCATTCTTGACTTATGTCTGTTATTTATGTTCTTATATATTTCAGAATAGTTTAAGCTATTTAGCTCAGAAGGAGTAATACTCTAGAACTAAACCATATTTGCTGCCTATTTTCTTCTGAGGTTATTTCAGAACACATCTTTAATTTTTCACCTCCCAATATACCCATATGCTAGTTTTTCCTTTTTCCCTGCCATACTGTCTATCTTAGTAGCTCAGGCTGCTGTCACAGAATACCACATACTGGGTGACTTAAATAACAGAAATTTATTTCTGAAAGTTCTGGATTACAGGAGTTTATAATCAAAACGTGTACAAAAATCTAGAGATCCCTGGTCTGGTTTTCAGATGGCCATTTACTCCCTTTGTTTTCTTATTCATACATTTAAGGGTGAGAAGAAACAAGTTTTCTCTTATCTTCATGTCTATTCTTATATAGATTACAATCCTATCATGCGAATCCATCCAAAGCCCACCTGAGGGCCCACATACTCTAAATATCAGCACATGAGGAATTTGAGTTTTGACATATGGCTTTGGGACTATGGCACACAATAATTCAACTCCAAAACCTATACTTTTTTGTAGAATAAAAAGTAAAGAGAAATATGTTTATCTATGCTTCTTGTTCAAATGAGACAGACCATGGCTGGAGCAATAGCACAGTGGGTAGGGCATTTGCCTTGCACGCGACCAACCCAGGTTCAATTCCCAGCATCCTATATGGTCCCCCGAGAACCACCAGGAGTAATTTCTGAGTGCATGATCCGGGAGTAACCTCTGCATTGCCAGGTGTGTCCCAAAGAGCAAAAAAAAAAAAAAAAATGAGACAGACCAGGCAAACCTAAGTAAATTAGCACTCAGACTTTTCATGCCTTCTTTATGATTCAGGGCAAAAGAGTGGGAGGATAGTTAGGAAAATTACCATGAAGGACAGAATAGACAGATTAACCAAAGAACGTGCAGTATATCCAGTAAGAAGCTTGCCTTTCACACAGTCTACCCATGTTCCATGTTCAGCATAGAATGTTTTTCCCAGCACCTTCCCAAGAGTCTCCTGATCCCTCAGTGCTAAGCCAAAAGTCCTGAGCACATCCAGGTGAGACTAAAAACAATCCAAAGAATGATAATTAAAATAGAATCCCTGAATTAGAACCAGTGGTTCAGATTTCTGTGACTTACGTGGACTTGTCTCCTTCAAAATGAAAAGTTCAAAAGTCACCACTGTGTTCTATGACAAATTTAACTGTTATTTTGCATTAAGCATGCAAACTGCTTCCCCCCACCATGTGTTCTGTTTAACAGAGCTAAATGGAACAGCTAGTAAATTGGGGGTCAGAGAGATAGTACATATAATAAGGCTCTTTCCTCACATGCTTCTAACGGGCTTCCATTCCTATATTTTCTCCCAGGTCACTTGGCGTGATGTCTGAGTGCAGCGCAAGGAGTGAACCCTGAGCACTGCTGCATGTGCACGCCCCAAACCCTGCTCCAAAACTAATTAAAACATGAATAATTATTTTAAGACATGAGCAATGTAAAATAGCGTATTCATAGCTAATCAATCAAGATGAGTTATAGATGTTTCCTGTATTTGAACTTGCTTTTTTGTGGTAAACCAGTGGGACTTAGTAATCACCAAAATGTGTTGAATGAGGCAAATGAATTACTAAGAAACTTCATGGTTTCTTAGTAGTTTAAGAAACTGCTAAATGACTATCTGCTGGTGCAACAGCAGCGAACACGGTGCAATGTCTACTAAGAGGGTACTGGGATAGCATCAAGAGAACACTTAAAGCCAAAGTGAATACCTGACAGCCAGCTAGACATAAAACATTTCCCAGACGTGTGAGTAAAACATTCTTGTGATTTACAGTCCTGCCCTTTTCATTGATCTGTAATCTAAATGATCTTTAATCCAATATCTAGGAGTGAAGACAATTGGTTTCTGTGGTAGAAAAACATTGTTTTTCTGTCTTATCAGTTAAATGGCAGTGGAAGGAGGCAGCAATGATATTTAAAAGTAATAAAGTGTCTGTGCAGAGAAAATGACTTAGTTCCCTGTGGTGTATTCTGTGAATTATATAGTAAACTTTCATTTGCAGAAAACATATTATCTTTTACACCAAATGCTGATATCTCGAGTAGTAGTAATAAGACATTTTTTAAACATGCTTTCACTTTGTCATCTCTTGGTTTCAACTTAGAGGATTGGTTTATCAGTGATACATCTAGGCAAATTAATAGGTACAGATAAAACCTGCCATAAATATTCATTACATCCCATTACTGCAAATTAATGAGATATTTTAAAATTAAGCCTCATCACATTTGTTGCTGAGGATCTCATTTTAATATATGATGCCCAGAGATAAATTATGGTCATGAAAAGAAGTAAGTTCATTGGAAGACATTTTTAGATAAAATTTTTTAGTAATGAATTCAATAAGACTAACAATGATTACACTTGATTTTAGAAATGATGAAAAATTATTTTTAGACCTATTTACTTAGGAATCTCTAAAATAATATTTAATTTGTCTTATATAATACTTCAAAGCAGATATTTTTATGCAAGGATATATATAATACCTTTGAATAATTCAAAAATTTGTTTCTACTTAGAATGGCATGCTGTAATAACTTAGCATTTAAAATTCAGTATGATATTATTCTACCAAAACAAAGACTCAATTTTATTTATTCATTTACTTTTTAATACAAATATTTGAATATTTGTATTTTAACTGACCAAATATTTGAGGATTTTTAAAAAATTTTTTTGGGGATGGTCACACCAGCAATGCTCAGGGATTACTCCTGGCTCTGCACTCAGGAATTACTTTTGGTGGTGCTTGGGGGGACCATATGGGATACGGGGGATTGAAGCTGGATCTGCCGTGTACAAGGCAAATGACCTTTTGTGTACTCTGTACTATTGCTTTAGCCCCTGAGGATGTTTTCAAGTAAATAAATGTACACAGCTTTGGAATTCTATAAAACCTGTTAGAACTAGTTTATAACTTCCTTGTGAATTATAGCATTAGGCAAATATCCATCAAATAGCACTTGATAACCATCAAATACTCTAGTGCCTGGGTTTGACTGCAGAAAGCTCAGACAGGATCTTCTCCAGGTTACTTAGATCTGTATATATCTTACAGATTTCATTGAAATTAGATCATTTTGTGCACTTCTGTTTTCACATCCTCATGAGATATAGTTAAAACCTTCATTTTGTTATTTCTTATTATTGTTAATAGATGAGACATGTATTGTTCCAGAGGTTATAACATTCTTAGTTTCTGAATTTTCTAGTCAAACATAGAACATGGGTCATTTCTCAGGTCCTCAGAAGCACATTGACATTGTTCTCTAAGTCAGGCACAGAATAAACACAAGATTCTCACATGGGAATAGGAGGAGCCATTATAAGTACACTGATAAGGAAATTAAATTCTTCACTAGCATCTATAGAAGATCTCCATATCTGTCAGAATAATTCCTCTGTTCACCTCTGTCCCCCAAACAGATTAAGTTTAAATGCATAAAAGTTCAGGCTGAAAAAAGTTGTTCTAAAATGTAAGCAAATCATTCACATTTGATTGTACGTGTTTCATTATCTAAAAATCAAAGTGACTTTATTAGGTAATATATGATTTAAATATTAGGTTTACACTTCTGTGATTCCAACTATAGTAAAATTATTTTTAGAAAACGTGGATTTCCAGTTTTGTTAATATTTTTCACATAATGTCTTCAAAGACAAAATGGTCTTCACTAACTGGTAATTAAATATCTTTATTCCTTCTTTAGGGCTGGAGTGATAGCACAGTGGGTAGGGCATTTGCCTTGCATGCGGCCGACCTGGGTTCGATTCCTCCGTCCGTCTTGAAGAACCCGGCAAGCTATCCAGAGAATCCCACCTATATGGAAGAGCCTGGCAAGCTCCACGTGGTGTATTTAATATGCCAAAAACAGTAACAACAAGCCTAACAATGGAGGCGTTACTGATGCCCACTCAAGCAAATTGATGAACAATGGAGGACAATGCTACAGTGTGATCCCTTCTTTCATTACAATTTATTTTATCAGTGCATTTAGAATATAAGTGCATAATATAGAGTCCCTCCATGTCTCTACTATTTCTTCTTCTTCCATGTTTCTATGCATAAAAAATTCAGAAATATATCACAAACACAGCAAGCATTTGATAAGTAGAGAATGAGCAAGGTATCTACAGAAGATTCAGTGATAATTATTTCTGTTCTTTTTTGTGCAAAATAGTGTCAAATGGAAAAGTTAAGAAAAATTCCAAAATAGCAAGCATACCAGATATTATATAACAAAAGTTGTGAAGGTTATCAAAAAAATAAAACATAGTCAAATCAGATAAATTTCTTCTCACCATTCTTAAAGAATTAAAATCAAACCATAGTTTCTAAAAACTAGGGAAGAAAATATCTTGCTTATCCTTTCCTTTTTATTTTAGAATCAGCAAAATATTTTGCCATAATCTGATACGCTGTATTGTATAAGGGGGGGGGGTGTGATGAATGACTATGTGTAAAATGATATTGAATGCATGAATTAATTTGAGGAAGATGGACATGTTGTCTTCCCGTATGTACCTCAAAAACTGTTACATATTTTAAGTGAATATGTTTTTTTCTTTTTATATGTACAAGGTTTCCTTGATGTCTTTTGTTCTATTTTTGTTCTTTTTCTGGTCTACACCTAGCAGTACTCAGGCCAACTCCATACTCTGTATTTAGGGTTCTCTCCTGATAGTGCTCAGGGATCAAACGTGGATCTGCTGTGTGACAGGCATCTACCTTTATATGATCTCAATTGTCCATCATTAATGCTTCTGTACATTACTTTACATTTTGATGACATTTTATGATACATCTCCAAGTATCAAACTTTATAATTGTAAGCTTGCAATTGTGCAAGCTTACACAATTGTTTTATAAAAAGTGTTATTTAATAATACCTTTTTCTTTGTAAAATCTAACTTTCCACTGTTTGTACTCAATTATAAAAGTATAGTTATCTTTAAATATTAATTTTGCACTATAAAATTTTATACAAATTTGTTATGAATTCTGGAGATCTGATTGTTTTGAGATTCCATTATCATCTTATAATTTGTGAGTAATGTCACAATTATTCTTTTTACTCTTACTAAATTTATGTTTGTTTTACAAACTTGTCAAAAGTTTCAATGATTTTACATGTGATGTGATATGATTTCTAATATGTTGACAAACTCTTGGTACATATTTTTTAGCTGTGTTTCAAAAATGCTTCCTTAGCCAACAAAATAATCATAGTTTTGGAACATTGTTGAGATGCAAGTTTTGGGACTCTCCTCAAACATATTTAATAAAAATGTAGAACATTAGGTCCTAGAAGCAAATTTTAATGAGCATTCCAAGAGAAGCTAATACATGCTAAAGATCCATAAGCTATTTATTTTGAAAACGGTTGTTTGAAGGTAGAGTATTTTATCAGAGATAATTTAAAATGTTGATTTATGTGTTAAGAACTCCTTTTTAAAAATATTACTAGTATAATTCTGAAAAATATATTAACTTTATCCTTTCGATATAATGGAGTTTACATATGCTACATCAAGTTCACAAGTGGCTTATTTTTAATGTTACATATATTATATGCTTATGTGTTCTATGTTTAAGTGTTATATATTTTTAAATACATTCCACAATTTTTTCAATTACCGATTATATAATACCTTGATGTGGTGGAATTGTACCATTTTTTTTCTGTGTATTTTTGTTTCATATATTTTTGAAGTTGCATTTTACATACTTTTAATATTCTTTTCTAAGAACAATTTTGTCCATATATAATTCATATAAAAGTCACCTATTTGGGCTGGCAACTTCACCGATAGTTTTGGGAATACCTTAATAACAATTTACTATCCTTTTCTGGTTTAGTATTAATGCTGCAGAACCATGAATACAGATATGCCTCTTATCTAGGAAAATCAAACATTTTAGATACTTTAGAGTCTACCCAGTCATTCTTGGGTACTTATTTTCTTCATTAAAATAAAAAAATGATTAAATTTGGATTTTAAAACACATTTTATAAATTGTGCATTAAGGTAATTTTATTCAATACAAGTTAGAGACATGCAGGATTCATATCTATCATCTATCTATCTATCTATCGATCTATCTAGATATATATGACTCACTCATGGATTTGATATTTGCCAGATTCACTGTGTTTTAGAACTGCCTGTGATTTAGTAAAACATCTCTTGCTTGCTGCACTGTAAATGTTTTTCTGAGACTTAGAGACATCCACTTGTACTTTTACCGAGTAAAACATTTTCTCCTCATCTTTAGAAAATAATCACTGTCACTGTCACTGTCCTCCCGTTGTTCATCAATTTGCTCGAGCAGGCCCAGTAACGTCTCCATTGTGAGACTTCTTGTTACTGTGTTTGGCATATCGAATATGTCACAGGTAGCTTGCCAAGCTTTGCCATGTGGGCAAGATACTCTCGGTAGCTTTCCGGGCTCTCCAAGAGGGGCAGAGGAATCAAACCGGGGTGGTCGGGTTGGCTGAGTCCAAGGCAAACGCCCTACCCACTGTGCTATTGCTCCAGCCCAATTAAAAATAAGAAAACTATTAAAATGTAAAATAAAGATTTCACTAACTGAAGCATCCTCTACTGAAAAGTACTTAATGCTTTAAATGTAAACCAATATGAAACACCAAATTTTCCTTAAGATATGCTATTTTTGAAATGAAGAAATCAGAGGCTTTGCAAAATAATTGAAGGCTTTTGTCAAACCAAGAAATCTTTCAAAGCTATTTTTATCACTTGTAAAATAGTTATTTTTCTTTGATTCAGTGATAATAAACTCTTATACTATTTTGACATCTCTGTTTTGTGAAGAAGAAAGAAATAGGAAAGAAAGTTAAAACATACTTATTGGGCAGGAGTAAAGAATAGATGAGTCACATCTCAAAGAGACTTTTGATGAATTTGATAAAAACTAGTGATTGAATTTTATTTAATTTCTCTAACTCTGGGTACCAAAACTCCAATGAACCATTCACTAAAAAGAAAAAAAAATATTTCTTGAATATGCACCTTTTTCTTCATGATTCCTGCCTAGTCATGTTACTTTATGTCCCAAAATTGTTATGATGTACTGACTTCATGTAGTCTAAGTAGTAGAACAAGAAGTTATTATCGTGGTGAACAGCATTTTCTGAGAAAAAGATTAACTAATATTATATGATTATAGAGATTTGGGAAACTGAAAGGAATAAACCAGAAAAATATGGTATTTCGTTTGTCTAGATAAATAATTTTTTAATGTGGGTAAGTGTTCTTGAGAACTCACAGTTGCTTCCTCCTGGAAAAGAGCATAAAATGAAGCTCCCATAACCATGCCACCGGACTCTTCACCAGGCTGTTTTCATTCCGGGTGTCCCAGATGGGGGGGGGTGAGAGTCCTCCCCACCCCAAGAGACCCTGCTCCAGCAGCCGACCTCCAACTACCCAACCATCACCACACTCCAGGCTGCTTTCTGGACCGTGTGGCCCCAACACATCATAAGACACTTCCTATCCATTTTGCATAATTACCATACCATGTTTGATGGGGTTCAGACAGTAGGCAAATAGAGTGAAATATATATATATATATATATATATATATATATATATATATATAATCTTGGAGAGCCCAGCAAGCTGCCAAGAGTATCCGACCCTCATGGGCAGAGACTGACAAGCTCCCTGTGGCATATTCGATATGCCAAAATCAGTAACTATAACAGGTTATTCCCCTGACCCTGAAAGAGCCTCCAATCGTTGGGAAAGACGAATAAGGAGAGGCTGCTAAAATCTCAGGGCTGGAACGAATAGAGACGTTACTGGCGCCCACTCGAGTAAACCGAAGAACAATGGGATGACAGTGATACAGGGAAGTGTTAAGAGGAATTACACATTTAGAAGGAAGTACTTTTGGAAAAAATATTTGATTTTACTGAGTATAATTTCATAACGCTATACAAACTAATTTTATTTTCAATGTGCTATCTTTGCCTTAGGCTCTGTAGCACCTCTGAGCATTGTGATGTTCTCTGGATGTTGTTATGTATGCTATTAGTTACTTTGAATCCTGCATGGGTAAGCTGTGGGAGAAATATTTTTGGACGTCTTATAGAGGGATATATTCGATGAGCACAAAACATGACTGATGTCTCCAACAAACCTTTCAAGACATAAGCATTTGTATTTTTTAGCTATATTTTAAGTTTATGCTCTTTTTATTTTTATTTTTGGAGGGAATACCTGGAGGTGCTTAGGGTTTACTGCTGACTTTAAAGTCAGGGATCTCTCTTGGAGGTGCTTGGGGGACTGTCTTTAATTTCCTCTATGATCCAGTTCTTATTTAGCAGAAATTTTCTTAGTTCCCAGTTCTGGATTTTTTTCCTAATCTATTTATGGTTAATTTTATAGCATTTTCTATTAAGCCAACATACCCCAAAATGACAGATATTACTAAAAGATAAAACTTAAGACCAATTTTACTGATGAACTTTGATACAAAAATCCTCAACTGAACCTTCAACAAATTTTAATGGTAAAACTGCTTTTTCACGTGTGAAAATAAATAAATATCTAAATAACCCAGAACCTTTCCTAACACAATGCAAAAACGCCAAATCAAAATGAATTAAATGTGTGACTATCAAATCTGAATTGAGGAAAACATAGGGAGAACCCTTCATGACATTGGATTTACAGATAACTTCAATAATTCAATGCTATACACAAGCAAATGGAAGCAAAGATAAACAACAACAATAAAAATGATGACCAGAATAAAAAGACACCATGTAGAGTGGGGAAAATATCGGCTGACAACTCATCTAACAAAGGATTATTATACAATTATTATGCAATATTATAGATGACTTTGATATTAGGATGAGTGATTCTAGGAGTGGGACCATTTTGTTTTAGGTTTTGTGTTTAGTGAATTTAATGATAAGAACCATTCATCTTGTTTGTCTTAGTAGAGATATGTGAGTTATATTTGAGGCATATTCTCGCGGCCGACCTGGGTTTGATTTCTCCACCCCTCTCGGAGAGCCCGGCAAGCTACCGAGATTATCTCGCCCATACAGCAGAGCCTGGCAAACTACCCGTGATGTATTCCATATGCCAAACACAGTAACAACAAGACTCACAATGGAGATGTTACTAGGCCCGCTTGAGCAAATTGATAAACAACTGGAGGACAGAACTACAGTGCTATTATACAATATTGAAACAACTAACTTCTTCAGAAAAATGAGGGGAAAATAAGTAGAAACTTCCTCAAAGAAGAGATACAGGTGGCTAAATTGATAGCACTCTAGCATTGTCGTCCTGTTGTTGGTTTTTCTGGAGCACGCACCAGTGACGTCTCCATTGTGTGACTTGTTACTGTTTTTGGCATATTGAATACACCACGGGTAGCTTGCCAGTCCCTGCTATGCAGGCAGGATATTCTTGGTAGCTTTTCGGGGCTCTCTGAGAGGGATGGCTTGGCCACGTGCAAGGCAAACACCTTACCTGCTGTGCTATCACTCCAGTCTGGCTAAATTGATATGAAGAATGAATGAAGAAACGTTTTGCAGCATGAAAATGCAAAACAATTATAATCGCACAGTGAGCCTGGTGCACATCACAAAGATAAAACAATAGGGTTGGCATCGATGTGCGTGAAAATGGACCCTCATTGACTGGTGAGAATGTTGACTGGTCCAACATTTTTGGAAAACAAAATTCACACTTCTAAAAAGTACTAGTAATTGAGCTTCCGTATGGTTCAGAAATTCTACTTCTTGGCATCTAACCCAAGGATCCATAAATTCAATTCAGAGGAGATATATATGCACCCCTAGATTTGTTGCAGAACTATTCACAATTGCCCAAATATGGAAAGAACCTATCTCTCCAAGTATAGATGACTGGAAGAATAAAATGGGATACATGGACAATAGCACAGCGGTAGGGCATTTGCCTTTTACGCAGTCAACATGGCTGACCCAAGTTCGATTCCTCTGCCCCTCTCGGAGAGCCCGGCAAGCTACCCAGTGTATCTCGCTTGCACAGCAGAGCCTGGCAAGCTACCCGTGACATATTCGATATGCCAAACACAGTAACAAGAAAGTCTCCAATGGAGACGTTACTGGGCCTGCTTGAGCAAATCGATGAATAACGGGAGGACAGTGACAGTGACAATTACAAAGGAGGAAATGATGCAGTTTGCTACTACGTGGTTGGATCTAGAGAGTTCATTGTTGAGTGAAGTTAGTCAGAAGGAGAAAAACACAGAATTGTCTCCCTAATTTTGCAGGTATAAAGAAATATAGTAGCAAATAACAGATGTGCAAAGGCAACAGAGACTGAGAATTGGTCTCAGTAGGAAGCTTACCACATGAATGTTTGGTGGGGCTGGGGAGTAGGAGAAATGTATGTTGGGGTGGGGATGAGGTTGGGGGGCAGGGAGGGGAAAGGTGGGTATTCAGGCAATGTTAGTGGGAATAGGACACTTTGATGGAGGATTTGGTGTTGGAAAATTTATTTATCAAAGCATGCAAATAACATTTTTGTAATTCACGGTGCTTAAAATCATTTAAAAACATTACACAATATGAAGACCTCTGAAAATACATAAAAGAAAAAGGTGGAATGGACTTAGCCTCTTTCATTCAAAACAAATTGGGTGACTATGGGAAAAATACAGAAGCTACAGATCTAAAGCAATTTTAAAATCAGCTGGATGCAAGTTACTAGCTCTTTAATGATGGCTCTGTCATTTTCTATAACATCACTACTTGTTCTTAATTGCATTCTTTGTATGATTTTTGCTTCTATTAAAATGGATAATAGTTTTTTTTAAGATGGCATGTTTTCTCAACTTGTTCTCTGCCTGTTTAAGAGTTCACGAGTCTCTTTTCACTTTGTAATGTCTCTAACAATTTTAGAGGGGTCTTGATTCTGTATTATGTTTATTTAAAAGATCAATCTTATAATACTACTGATATTCTATTTATCTGACAAAAAATCATAATTATTAGCTTCATTGGACAAATTTCAATGAATCTGGAGCTTTCTGTAAGACTGCTGAATGCCTTACAGTTCTTGAAAATGCACCTTGTGTTAAAATTGGGTAAGGCGCATTTTAAAGATAATGCAAAAGAGAAACAGTTGTACTTTCTACCTGGAAATTTGAACTATTTTATGCTTAAGAGTGCTGTCTAAAACTTATCTCTTCTCTTTTTACATTTTATTAGCATGATATCAGGAAGAATCTTTTTTTTAAAATGTTTTTGTGCATCTCCTAAAGTAATGTATAATTCAATATCTATATTTTCTATATTCCATCTAAACAAATGGAATTGTGCTGCTACATTTTATAGCAAAATTAATCTATTGATAGCCTTCAATAAATCCATTTCTCACTTTACAAAAAAATCAGCAATTTCATTGTTTTAAATAAATATGAACAATACCAATAGAAGTTTGTTCTAGCAATCACACAAGGTGCCAGAAGTTAGTCACGTTTAATAATTTGTCTATGGTAGAAATTCATATTTGGTATTAAAATCTGTTACTTTATATTCTTCCCCCTAGCTAATCACAAAGCTGATCACATTATATAATTTATGCCAGAGATCATGTGCTTTATGATATATTTTATGAACATCATATGAACAGTAATATAGTTTATCAAATATAATTGGTATATGTAGGATAACATTGGTTTGTCTTTTCTGTCTTGTCATAGGGAGCTTAGGTTTTTTGGATTACTTACTTCACAGTGCTCCTATTCTTCTGTGTTTATTTGTAATCTCTTTCTTTTTGCTCTGCTTTTCTAACCAGTGAATCACCTTTATCTTCTAATAAGAGTCTGTTAACATGTAATGTAAATACTGTTTTTCTCTACTCCTTAAGTCCTTTGCATGCTTAATTATGAGCAATGCCGTTTTTTGTATAGACACAAGAAGACAGTTGATGCTATGTTTTTGTAACTTGGGAGTTAATTGACTCCAAATCATAGTCACTCCTGGGCATCTGCTCTCTCAACTTAAGCCTCAGTTGCCCTTACTTCCTAGATCCCAAAAAGCAGGATCCCAATGAGGGACTAGACGGACCCAGGGCAAGCTGTGAGCTACCCTGGCATTGAAATGGGCCAGGACAAAGTGCCATAATACTTAGCTATAAATTAAGAGCATGGTCATGAACAAATTCTGTGATGATCCAAAAAGTACAACTAAATAGGACCCTACTGGAGATAGGAAAGACTAATCTGGCCTGATCACTGTAGTCTGAGATCTATAGTGAGATGTCCCCAGAAAAGCCACCCTACAAGCTTAATGTATCTCTTACTATGTCCATATAAAATAACTAATATTAAGAAGTAGAATTAAGATGCTAATTAAGTTATTGGACTAAGGAGAGGAGAAATACCCATAGGTGATATTTCCGACCTTGAGCCTGACCAGTGATCAGGAAGAGCTTTTGATATGTTGATTTTGTTACTGGACAAGGTGTGGTGGCTACCCCCAATGGGGAGAGTTGGTGAGAGGCAAGAGAAACCAGGGTGGCAAGTTGGAGTGCGGAGAGATGAGCGGAAGAGACAGGAGGAGACAGGAATGCGGGGCAGTGTGAGACTAGAATGGAGAGCTTAGTGAGATAGAAACAGGCATATGGGGAGAATGGAATAAACAACAACTGATCACCAACCAGCCTGGCCCTCCTTCGTCCACTCATGGCATCGGCTGTCTGAGTGGGGAAGTGTCCTAAGACCACAGAATGCAGGCGGTAGAGAGAGAGAGCCGGTAGATTTCCCAGTTCTCTGGAGATTATACTGGCATATAATATTATATTCATTTTGGTTGTATAATAATAGTTTGGTATTTGTATATATTGTGAAATCACCACAATAAATCTAATTTGCTGTTACCATGCATAGCCTTAATTCTTGTTATTAAATATTTTATTACTTACCGACTTAACAAAATTCATATTGCAACACAGAATTATTAACTATAATCATAAAGATAGACATTACATTGCCAAGTCATATAATTTATATCTGAAAATTTTTGCTCTATGACTTCTTTCACCATTTGATCAAATATTCCCACATCAGACTAGCACTAATGTATTCTCTTTATCTATTCATATGTATTTTAAATTTTTTCTAGATTCTGTATATTAGCGGGATCAGAAAGTATTTTTCTTTCTCTGCCTACTATTTCACTTAGCGAAATGACTTCCAAGTCCATGCTACATGCCCTCCAACTCCACACTGTTACAAAAGACATCAGTTTAATTTATATTTGTTTAAATGTTATTCTATTGTGTATATTATAAATGCAAATTAAGTAATTTATTTATATAAAGTAAGAATACATAAATTGTCTATGTATCAGAGATGCCAAAAGGAGCACATACAATTGTGGAATAATGGGCTGATATAATTATGTAAAATTTCTGTACAAAAAACAAAAGTGATGTTTTCAAGGTTATCGCAAGTTTTTGTTTTGTTTTTAACTTTTTTGGTCACATGAGGCAATGCTCAGGGGTTACTCCTGGCTCTTCACTCAGAAATTACTCCTGGTACTCAAAGGACCATATGGGATGCTGGGAATCGAACCTGGGTCAGTTGCGTACAAGGCAAACGCCCTACCCGCTGTGCTATCACTCCAGCCCCTATAGCAAGTTTCTTAAGCTGAAATATCTTCATGGGAAAAATTTAAATGTTACTTTGTTAATTATGAAAGAGTATAGTATTTGATTTTATACTTCTAATCTATTCTATATAAGAAAATGATGATCTTACAAAAATGTCCAGTTTTACAGTTTTAAATCATAATAATACCAGCTAAAAATAGTCTTTCTGTCTTCAAAATGTTCCTTAATGTGGTGTTTAGACTTCACAGACTAATTATATGTTAATTGCATTGGATTTGGAACCCTAATTAAAATGATTTGTTTATTTTCTAGTTTGAAACACCTGTGTATAGCAACTAAACAATATTTCTTAAGTTTGCCTAAAGTAGACCATCTAAATAGAGAATTATTTATAAATTTTTATTCTAGTCGCCTTCCATTATTTCTTAAACTTGTATAAAGCTATAGCTTAATTAAGTAAATATATAGGACAAATAGTTCTTCTGATATAGGACTGAATATCTCCTAACAGAGTGGGGAAAGATTGTAGGTATACATAGGATGTAAGAGAATATTCCAATTAAATTATCATGAAGAGATGTAAATATTTATTTTACAGTTTTTAAAGTCAAATTCCTTTGTTTCACACATATAAAAGCAACGTGTATTTCATGCATAGAAATAGGTAAAGTTATAGAGTATAGACCTAGCATATGTGGAATATTGAGTATGATCCCTAGAATCACATTCTCTGCTCCAGTACTACTAGGGATGATACATGCTGAAGCAATGTCAGTAAGTCAGTAAGAAATGTCAGTAAATTTATCTATTTTAAGTAAAAGGCAAACACTTGTTTAGATATCTTATCACCAGCACGAGTAATAAACAAAATAATGCATTTTAAAGTAATATTTGGCTTAAGTGAAGCTTCGTGACTGTATTTCAAAGCCATCAAATATACTAGGTCCCACTGTATTTACTGTATACCCTTTTCCATATATGCTCAACTGAATGTATTAGATGTTTTCGAGGGCTACACTTTCATGATTTATTTATCTTCTAAATTTTTTTCAGAGGCCTATTTGGTACAGCAAGTAGTCACTTGCTTGGCATGTGTATAACCTGAATTCAATTCCCTGTAACACGTATGTTTCCCAGAGCCCTACTAGAAGTGGTCCTTAAGCATAGACCCAGACTAAGCCATGCCCACTGCATGGTGCGGCACAAAATTCAATATAATTTTTCATAAATTCATTTTTATCAGCGGTAGGGCGTTTGCCTTGCACGCAGCCAACATGGCCGACCCGAGTTCGATTCCTCTGCCCCTCTTGGAGAGCCCGGCAAGCTACCGAGAGTATCTTGCCCACACGGCAGAGCCTGGCAAGCTACCTGTGACGTATTCGATATGCCAAACACAGTAACAACAAAGTCTCCAATGGAGACGTTACTGGGCCTGCTCGAGCAAATCAATGAACAACAGGAGGACAGTGACAGTGACATACATACATACATATATATGGGGGGAGCCTGGGGTGATAGCACAGCGGGTTGGGCATTTGCCTTGCATGCGGCCAACCTTGATTTGATTCCTCGTCTCTCTTGGAGAGCCCAGCAAGTTACTGAGAGTATCCTTCCCGCATGGCAGAGCCTGGCAAGCTCCCCGTGGTGTATTCAATATGCCAAAGACCATAACAACAAGTCTCACAATGGAGACGTTACTGGTGCCCACTCAAGCAAACAATGAACAATGGGAGGACAGTGCTACAGTGCTATATATATATGTGTGTGTGTGTGTGTGTATGTTTATATTTGCAATTCTGCAGGTGTTGTTCCACTTTTTCTAAGCAACATAGTCTGCATATAAAAAAGAAAAAGTATCATTATATATACTTATTTTACATATATCAAAAGAATTATATAAATATTTAAAATAAAGAATACTATGAACAAAATAATGACCATTAGGAGTAGATTTTAAACAAATTTCAAGTGAATTTTATCTTATATGTTTTATTTTTGACACATGTCATAAAATATCTATGCCATCTTAGGGACTACCTTATCCAGCAGTTCTGATATCACAATCATGGTGAGTGTGTGAGTTAGTGTACTAAATAGAGGCTGATATCACAGATATACTATGTCTTCTATATACAAATTAGAGTATTGAATGAAATCAAGTGGAAAGATGAAACTGTGAATTGGTTCAATCAGGTAGATTTAAATAAATTTAAGTACCTTTATCACCTGTTCCACTGATTACCTCCTGTGAGCAGAAGCAAGCTCACCTTCATTGTCCAAGAACATTTGATTTTTACTCAACGAATATAACATGACCTTGAATGAGAAAGTTATATGGAAAGATGTCCAATTGACTTTTTACAATAATATTTCCTCTCATGTTCTGTTAGACTGCAAGTGCAAGACCTGAGGCAAAAATACATCTCACCCAATAAAGTAGAAAGATAACAAATATAAATCATTGGCTTGTCCTCATCTAAAAAACATTAGGGCAGACATACATCCTTATGTGTATGTGTATAAGTACTATGTGCTGGAGATTGTGTATGTATGTGTCTGTATGAGTGTGTGCATGTTATGTATATTATATAGATACGAACACATACTATAAATGTTCTAATCCAATTAAAGGTCATGTTTTTTAAAGTGGAAAAATCCTGCCGTGCTCAGGTTTTACTCCTTGCTCTGTGCTTAGCGATCATTCAGGCTCAGCAGGAGGAGAAGGGCTATATGCGGTGCCAGGGATCAAACCTGGTTAAAGTATAGCTCCAGCCAAAGATTAAAGTTATATATTAGTAGGGCAATTATGTCATATGAGCATGAACTTTCCTCATTTTTAGTTGTTGAGTGAAATCTACACTAGAGTGACAAAAATATATCTTAAGGTTACCTATCAGATATCGCAATTTTGTAGCTGAAAAAACACAAAGCCTTTAGGAAAAAATAGGATTAATCTACCTATCCAGTAACAGTAACGTCAAGAAGATACAGATATATTTCCTTGAAAGAATGAAGAAGTGCGTATGGCATTTACTCGGTGAGTGGAAAGTCAATATTCTGAGATGTACAAGAGTGTTTGTCTCTGTTAGGTTTATGAGAATCTGACAATATTTTATAGGACTCTCTCCCTGATTTCAAGGAAGAGAACAATAATCAGAAATCTTGAGAGTAGTGGGATTGATTTCCTTCTTTAGAATAAAAATTATTAACTAGGACTGATAAGTATATTGATAGTTGAGTTTTATACATAATGTTGTAGCCCCCAATCTCACCACCTCGTCAGATGTCAAATTCCCTGCACTAGTGGTCTCAAGTTTTCTTTTCTTTTTTTAATTTAATCACCCTGAGCTATAGTGACAAAACTTTCTTGTTTGAGTTTCAGTCATATCATGATCGAACACCCATCCCTCCACCAGTGTACATTTCCACCACCAATGTCCCCTCCTGTTCCCGAGCCTGCCACTTTAATAGGCTTTGAAAGTTTTGTCTTTGTATTTTGGATCTCATGTTTTCAGTGTTGTTGACTCTGTAGTTTGGATAACCACTCCACTCCATTACTTTTGGAACTGAGGCTCATACCCCTATTCCAATAAAAACTAATAAGAGATTTCACTCCAAAACTTCACTTTTAAATGCATGAATACTTAAGTTATTTTGTTTCCTAACTTGGTTAGAAAAAAATTAATCTATTTGGCAACCACTTAGAAAGATGGAAGATCAGATCTTTTATTGTAAACCATACTCTGAAAATTTTTTTTAAAAGTTTAATTGTAGTTTGGGTTTCATGCTGATGGTAGAGAGGACCTTGTGGCTTGATGCATACAGACACTTAGCCTGCCAGCTGCTGTAGGCCCAAGTTCCTTAACTCTATCACCAAGTCCAATTATGAATTAGCAAAATAAAATAAAGGCTGAGGCTTAGCGTAGAACTAATAGAGATATGAATGAGTTGAGGAAACAGTGGCACAGAAGATGAAAAAGACACTAAGCTTTCAGGGAATAATTTAGCAAATTGGAAGTCTTAGGAGGTATAAACTGGTCCATTCTTACATTGTGAATGATGTGATTGTTGAGGGTAGATATTTTAATAGTAAAGGAGAAACAAAAACGGTATCTGAAGTAAATAATCATCACATAGAAAATAGCAACAATTGTTCAATGTGTGGTGATGAGGTGATGAACTCAATTTATGGTAGCCTCCAATCAGAATCACTGTATTAGTGTCTTCCCATTGTTCGTTGATTTATTCAAGCAGGCACCAGTAACGTCTCTATTACTCCCAGGCCTGAGATTTTCGCAGCCTCTCCTCAATCATCTTTCCCAAGGATTGGAGGCTCTACAAGGGTCAGGGGAATGAGACCTGTTATCGTTACTGTTTTTGGCACGTCGAATATGCCACGGGGAGCTATTTCTCTCTATGATTTGTCTCCTACTGTCTGAACCCCATCAAATATGGTGTGGTAATTAGGGAAAATGGGTAGGTAGTGTCTTATGATGTGTCGCACCATCCACTATCCAGAATAGGTGGGCTTAATAGGAACTGAGATGCTTCTGGTGACAGGAAGTGTTGAAAACAAGGTGAAAAGAGTACCCTGAGGCCCTCCAGGCTATTTCTAGCACAAAGGTTTCCCAATTGCCCCCCTTGTGCCTGCAGTGTCTCCAGGAAAAGCAGCCTTCTCAGAAATCATGATAAAACCAATTAGAACTTCAAATAATTATCTTTGCAGGGTTTATGTTCTTTTTTCCCCCTGCTAAATAAAGATTGGGTTCTCCATAATTTAACCACAGAGTAAGTACCATTTGATAAAGAAAGGAGTTAATTTGGCAAGAGTATCAGGTACATAGAAATACTGAGTTTGTGTATTACTCTGTGGAGGGAAATTGCATGGAATGAAAAACAATTCTGTACCAACACTGAAATAATGGTTGCTGAGTTTCTTATCCACTGGCACAGCTAACAGTGTGGGGAAGATCCCCAAGTGCCACCTTGTTATGTGAATGTGTTTCCTGGGGCACTAGCTGGAGAATTACAGAGTGAATCCATACAGATAAAATGGTTTGGGGAATTAATGAGTTTAATAAAATAATATTTGCTTTGCATATATTTCCAAGAAAAAACAGGAAGGTTTTAACCTTTGAATAAGCTACATTCCTATGTTGACAATGTACAAAAAAGATTCTTTAATATGCATTGAGGTTACGCTGACAGAGATGCTTCTAAGTTTATATTTATCTGAGCATATGATTATAGTTACCCCACAAATTCATAGTTACCATCACTATCCATAAAGGTATTTATGCGTACTTTTACCTATACTTCTTTAAGTATAAATAAATGCCGGAGTTCCGACATCCGTCAACGATCAAGAATCAGGGACGCTGTCTCGTTTGCCAGGGTGTCAAAAATGGGATGGGCTGGTCAAGTAATGAGATTTAAAGACGATCGCTGGACTAGAGCTGTTACCAACTGGATTCCACGGGATGTCAAAAGACTGCGTGGCCGCCCACCTACCAGATGGTTAGACCTCTTCATCAAGATCATGAACGATCGGTTTGAGGATCTTCATGTTCCTAGAGCGAACAGACGCCATTGGGCTACACTAGCACACGACAGGGACAAATGGAGACATTACCAGCACCCACTCGAGCAAATCGACGATTAATGAGAAGTCAAGTGATCAAGTGATCTATACTGTTTTAAATTGAATTGCCTTAAAAATAAAATAGAGACAGATTAGCAAAGGTAATGGAGGACTTCCACACTGGTTTAAAGAGAATGATGACTGGTAAATATAATCTTCAGGAGAAATTTGTAGTGAGAACTGAGTTTTCCACCTGAGGAATTCTGATATTTATTTACTTTTGGATAGTCTTCAGAAAGTATTTCAATGAAATTCCCCTAAGGAATAAGTCATCATTAAGACATTATAGATACAATTAGAGGGTATGAACATTCTAATATTTATATAGCATTCATATCATATTATATAGTATTCATAGTAGCTCACAGTGTGCCTTTTTCCCTTTATTTGTTTTAATTAGTCACTATGAAATTAGAAAATTATTCATGACTGGGTTTCAGGCATCAATTTTTTTCAACACCAATCCCCTCGCCTGTGTCCACTTCCCTCCACCAAATTTCCCCTTCCCCCTATTTGCCTCCCACCCACTAATCTATGAAGGAAGCTTTTATTTGACTTTTATTTATTTTTATAAAGTTGCTCATGGTAATTTACTACATTCAACATTCGAATACCAATTCCAACCAGATTTAGCCTTTCCACCACCATTATTTCCAATTTTCCAAACCATCACACAAACCTTTCTAATAGCAAGCCCTAAACAATTTATTTTATATTGCTTGTTATGAATAATTTGCTAAAAATGATCAAAAAATTTTTTCTTAGAAGAAAGTGTGTGAAAATTGTTGTACATCACTCTGGAGTCACTTAAGCTCTTATATACAAGATTGCCAACTTGTTACAAGGTTAAGCCTTGTGTGATAATATTTTCTTAATCAAGATAAGTTGCCTTCTACTTTATATCTCCTCTACTGTGGTGTGCTACTCCTGGTATATCAGTGGTGTAGAGTGGCCCCACATGCCAGGAATTCTAGAATTTTGAATGGGCTGATATGGTGGAGTTAAGTATTTAACTGGATGGAGACTTTGGGGATTGGAAGCATGTCTGCAGTTTGTTGATCTCTTTTGAGATTTATTTATGAGTCTCTGGATCATAGCCCTCACAGTGTGCTTTTATCTCAGAAAGCAGTAATAATAAATACTGGGATGTTTAAAAGTTGTTTGTATAAAATAATAAAAATTAAGTCTCCCAAATGTGGTCTCACTTTATGTCTGGTGTATGAAATATTTTTAACTAGTATCTAATTAATACATGAAAAGGAATACTCTAACACATCCTTAATCAAATCACTACAATATATGTGATTTCTTTATTAACACTTACATACTAAAGCAGCTGATTTTTATCTTAGCTTATTCTTTTGATGGGGTTCATAATCTGTTTCTCTGCTTCATGTCCAAAGTAATTGATGTCTATGTCACAACAACTATACAGACCCATTTAGGTTTACTGTACTATGTTTTCAAGCACAACGTGAATATTTTTATCAGATAGTATTGGACATATCAATCTTTGATTAAACATCACGGTCACAGTCATGGTCCTCCCGTTGTTCATAAATTTGCTCGAGTGGGCCCAGTAACGTCTCCATCGTGAGATTTGTTGTTACTGTGTTTGGCATATTGAATACATCACGGGTAGCTTGCCAGGCTCTGCCGTGCAGGCGAGATACTCTCGGTAGCTTGCCGGGCTCTCTGAGAGGGGCGGAGGAATCGAACTCGGGTTGGCCATATTTGCTGCATGCAAGGCAAATGCCCTACCGCTGTGCTATCACTCTAGCCCATGAAAAAATTAATTTGGAAACAATTGGTCATCAGAGATGAAATATAAATATTTACTGGCTACTATTGGAAAGTTATTGCAAGAGTACAAGAAATATGTCCCTTCAATTCAAATTGATACTACTCATCATTTACAGAATACATACTTGATGTTGTTGGGTTCAAGGTTGTCTTTGTTGTTGTTGTTTTAATGAATCACTGTGAGATATAGATATAAAGCTTTCATGATTGAGTTTCAGTCATAAAATGATTGAACACCCATCCCTCCACCAATGTACATTTTTCCATCACCAAAATTCCCAGTATCACTCCCACCACCCCTACCCGATCCCACCTCCTTCCTTTTTGACAGATAATTTCCTTCTTACTCTCGTTTTACTTTTGTTTACTTTGGGGCACTATGGTTTGCAATACAGATACTGAGAGGTCATCATGTTTCGTCCTGTATCTACTTTCAGCACACATCTCCCATCCTGAGCGATCCCTCCAACCCTCATTGACTTAGTGATCCCTTGTCTATCCCAGCTGTCTTCTCTCTCAGCTCATGAGGCAGACTTTCAACTGTGAAGCATTCTTCCTGGTCCTTGTCTCTACAGTCCTTGAGTGTTAGTCTCATATTGTGTTATTTTATATTCCACAAATGAGTGCAGTCATTTTAAGTCTGTCCCTCTCTTTCTGACTCATTTCACTTAGCATAATTCAAGTTTCTCTTGGAAAGCACCTGAAATAAATACCCTAAATTTGATTTTACATAGTTCATTATTGTACATAAAGTTTAAATGAATGTCTTCAAACAAGGATATTCATAATATGATGATACTTGTACTTATCTCTTTGTATTTCCTAGTCCTTAACTCCATTGCAATTTTAATCATTCTGTAAGATCAGGAAAGATTAATTCTATTTGCAGACAACTACATGAGTTTAGAATCCACCTTAATAAACTAATTTCAGTGTTCTTTTGTGTTTGACTCTTTGATACAAAGTATTTTTGATATTCATAATGTTGTTATTATCAGTACTTGATTTCTATTAGATTTTGTGAACATTTTTTGTTCATCCATATAGTAAGGAGATTCAGGGTTATTTCAATTTGGTACTCTTATGGTTAAAGTTGTTATGAACATTTCAGTATACACACATTTCACTTTTCCTGAGTAATATCTGCAAATGGAATTTATGTTCTTGCAGTAATATCTGCAAGTGGAATTCCTATATAAAGTCATGTGTTTCTTTAAAATAAACGATCATAGTACTTTTATTTTATTTTTTTTTAAATATAGGAGTACTGCTATTTTTTCAGTCTCTGATTAGGCTGATTAAATTGGGCATGAACTACACCTTACTTTTTTAAATTTTTGTAATTTTATTTACTGTATCACCATGAGAGCAGTTACAAAGCTTTCAGGTTTAAGGTTCGGGTCATACAATGAAACACCCGTACCTTCACCAGTGCCCGTTCTCCACCACCAAAACCCCAGTATACCCCCATCACACATCCTCCCCCCTATGTGTGGAGCAGATGATTTCTACATTACTCGCTTTCTACTTTGATTACATCCAATATTTTGACACCAGACCCACCAATATTATTTGGGATTTTACCCCAACACTCAGATCTACCGAAAAGGCAACCGTAGACAATTTGTTTTCTATTGCTGGTTATGAATAACATATGATGTCGCACGGCTGCAGTAGTGGCCAAGCAATTTTGAAATTCCAAAATTTTAACAATTAAACCTGGAGGAATTTCTGCCAAAACCAGCTGGGTTTCAATATTTGTTTATGAGTCTCTGGGATCATAGCCATTAAGCAGCTTGATCAGGAGAAAGAGAGGCCGTTTGTGGGCAGCGACTTGAGGTCTTGTTGACACAGGAAGAAAAAGGCCGGCTCCACACCCATACTGTGAGGCCCCGCATGTCTCATCACGAGGGCCCAAAACTGACTGTCCAATGACCTCTGGAGGATGGTGGCCACCGAACCACCAAGGGGAAGCAGACAGAGGGACAGCACCCTTTGCCCCCTGCAGTGGCCAGGCAACAGTAACCTACTGCGCGGTCCAGACGCATTTCTGCCAAAAGCCGCTGGGTTCAGAGATTTGTTTCTGAGTCTCTGGGATCATGGCCATTAAGCAGCTTGATCAGGAGCCAGAGAGGCCATTCATGGGCGGCAACTCGGGGTCTCGTTGGGACGAGGAGGAAAGGGCCGGCTCCACCCCCATCCCATGAGACCTGACTTCTCTAGTCACTGCAGGCCCAAATCTGACTGTCCAGTGGCCTCTGGAGGATGGCGGCCACTGAGCCGCCAGGGGTAACAGGCCAATGCACGAAACCTATTACCACCTGGGGTGGCCCAGCGTCAGTAATCTACTGCAGGACCAGACACATTTCTGCCAAAAGCTGTTGGGTTCTGAGCTTTATTTCTGAGTCTGTGGGATCATGGGCATTAAGCAGTTTGATCAAGAACCAGGGAGGCCATGCCTCCAATTATATAGCTGAGCCAGAGGTGGTTTGTGGGTATGTCTCCCACATACCTAACTTCTGGCCATTTACTTTCTTGGTGAACTTTGCCCCAAGTTTTTGCAGTCTGGCCAAAGGTACAGCAGCAATTTTGGGGTATCTGGAAGTCTGAAGGGGACATCAAGCTGTTGATGCACTCGCCTCACAGTTACAGATTGTCCTACTGGTGGCACCATACTCCTGTGTCATAGTACTTTTAAAAGTAGCTTGTAACTTATAGTGTTTCAATCAAACAAAATTTGGAACAAAAAATTTTTAAAAAGTACTCCTTGCATTTTCCTAAACTTATGCTTGTTAGACTTTTTTAGCTTAATCATTCTAATTGAGGATTGGTGAATAGTATTTCAATTTGGTCATATATTTCATTTTTCTGATAATGAAGATGGATGTCAAGCAAATCAGATATTAGTTGGCTATTGTTACCATTACCAAGCTCCCAGAAGAGAAAAACACAGAGTCTCCTGCCCCCATGCCTGTCTTTCCTCACAGGGGTCCTTTGGAGTGGGCGGGTTGAGTTTCCCTCTCCTCCATGAGCAGAGCCCCGACAGCTGAAGACCTCTGGGACCCAGCCACAGCCATGCTGAGACCACTCTCCACACATTAGGATGAGCCTCACACATGAAGGAACCGGCAGAGGAACCCAGGTATGCTGGACTCAGGACTGAGATCTCCAAGCCTGCTCAGTTCAGGACTGGGACTCCTCCACCCAGATCCTCCATCTTCCTATAGCTAGACAGTTACACCCACAAACTACCTTGTAACCCCATCAATGGCCAAGATTCAGAGACTATAACAAAGCTCCCAGAAGCTCCCGGAAGCACACTGCCACATTTGCATCCCTGCAACATATTATTATCTAGTTCTCACTCTCAGAGAACCTGGCAGGATACCGAGAGTATCCTGTCCACATATGTGCCTGACTGGGAACACATGTATTGGTGATTAGAGGCTGACCCAAAAGCCTTCATTCCTCTTGGAGAGCCCATCAAGTTACCGAGAGAATCCTGCCTGCACGACAGAGCCTGGCAAGATACCTGTGGCGTACTCAATATGCCAAAAACAGTAACAACAATGGTCCTCATTCCCCTGACCCTGAAAGGGCCCCCAATATGCCATCGGGCTACACTAGCATGTGACAGGGATGAATGGAGATGTTACTGGTGTCCGTTCAAGAAAATCAATGAACAGTGGAGTGGTAGTGATAGTGATAGTGATTGTTTGATGATTCTTTATTCAAGATTTTTTGCTCATCTTCCCAATTATAGTAATATATTGACATATTAATATGTGTTCTGTATATTGTCTTTATCCTTTGTCTAATAATTGAATAATTTCCTATTTTGTGTTTCTTTTGATTTCATTTTAATTTTGGGGAGTCTTGGACCATATACTGTTATAATTTAGAAGAATTTAAATTTTTTGTTAAATATCAGCTTATCAATACCTTCATCTACTGATGTATGTTCTTAAAATTTTTTAGGTACTTCCTAAAAATTTCACCAAATATTTTATATTTGTTATTTTAAATGTTGTTTTCTATTTTTATTGACACCAACTTCTATTTTTATTGATATTATTTAAAAATACAATGTTATTAATATATTAAATGTGGGTACAACATTGTATAAAACTACTATTATTTTTCAAATGTTTAGCTAGACTGAAAGTTTTAGATGGTTTCCTAAAACCTAAATGCATTTTGTTATATATTGGGATTAGTCTTTTATCTACCCAAAATTGTTTTATACATTTACTTTCTTTCATAGAAAAACACTCAATGAAAATAAAGCAACCTCTGTGGTCAGAATGACCTTTATAACATTTGTAGAGATGCATTCATTTAAACCACTGACATTATCAGAAATCTTTAGTGTGCTTTTTTCCTTAATTCTATGGATACAGGATTCCATAGGTGAATAGCTATTGAATGCCACTGTAGGAGTTTAGATGCTTGCTAGCCAAAGTGTTTTCAGCAGACCACCAGCAATAACATCAGCTAAGAACTCGTAGGGAACGTAAACTCTAATGTCACATGCCGGTACTTCTGAATTAGAATATTCATTTTAACAAGAACCTCAAGTGTTCTGCATGCACATTAAAATCCAAGAAGCACTGCTGTACCATTCTTGTGATTTTCCCAGTCTATCTCAACTGACAGGCATATTCTTAGATTCTGCATTAATAATGATACTTGCATAGAAGCAATCTGTGTGCTTCCTAGAGATGTGTGTAAATTCTTCAGTTACCTTTATTTCCCTGTACTTTACAGCAGACTCTAAAAGGACTCCTATGTGTCAGGGCTTGTCTGTGTTCTAATCAAAAACACTAATAGAGGGGTATATGCTTTCATTCCTTTGAATTTTAGCAGTTGGCACTATATATTTATATATTTTAAGTTTAAAATTAAATTTTGATGGTTGGAGGGATTGCTTGGAATGGGAGGTGTGTGCTGAAAGTAGATAAAGGACCAACCATGATGGCCTCTCATTATCTGTATTGCAAACCATAATGCCCCAAAGTGGAGAGAGAGTAAAAAGGAAATTGTCTGCCATAGAGGCAGCGGGTAGGTTGGGAGTGGCAGGAGGAATACTGAGGACATTGATGGTAGAAATTGTACACTTGTGAAGGGATGAGTGTTTGATCATTTTTTGACTGAAACTTTATCATGAGAGCTTTGTAAGTATCTCAAAGAAATTCTATAAAAATATAAAAAATAAAGTACGTTACATTTTATATAACTAAATGTAATTCATATGACTTAGCATTGCATTTTAAATATTCAACAAGGTCTGCCAGCTGATGGAGTAAATGATACTACAACTCAAAGTACTTATATTCCTCTTTGTTGGCTTCTGAGAGACCAGAGACATTCAGAGAAGCCATTATTTCTGTGAAATTTGATAGAAAAATATTGAAAGAAACAAGAACAACTATTTCAATCTAAAAACAGGAAATTTATTGTCAAATGTATTTTACTAGTATCTCTTTATGAATCTAGCTCAAAGTTGCATAATTATTTTCTATTTCTCTTGCCTCGTGTGCCGCCACACATATAGAGGCTAAATACTATGCAATAGCAATTCCCTATAAGAAAGGTTGTGTATCTTTTTATTCATATATATATATATATATATATATATATATATATATATATATATCTTAGAGATAGAAGAAGAACAGAGTCAGTAAGGTAAGAAACAGCCATAGATTAAACTAACTCAATATTTGGAGCTTATTTTTCAGAGAATTCCCAGCCTTCAATTTATCTCTTTCCCCTGGGATAATTAATGACAATATCTGCATGTGTGCACACAAATATTGTGAGAAGAGGTGAAGAGAGACATAGGACAGACAGACTGAGAGAAATTTTGATACAGGGACAGCAGGCATGCTGAGTAGTAGCATTGAAGTTCTATCTAAAATAGAAACACTAGCTTGTTCATTAGCAGCTAGAAAAAGAAATCTCAAGTAAAATTGTAGTTTTGAATTATAGATATTATAGTTAGGCATTTTATAAGCATTTAATATCACCTTTATACAAATATAATGGAAATTTTATCTAATTATTAATGCATTCATATAAAATTAAGAAAATAATATGGAGGTTAGAAAAATAGGGTTTCTGCCTTGCATAGGGATGACCTAAGTTTGATCTCAGCAAATATGATGCTTCCAGGAATGACCCATGAATGTAGACTCTGAGCATAGCTGAGTGTGCCCCCACACCCTAAAAGATATAATAATAATAATATTATCCAAAAGAAATGGGTGAAAAAAAGACACTAATAATTTTTGGTAGTCCTTTTTCCCACTTTTATTTGTTATTTTTTAGCTTTTTTCTTCTAAATTATTTTTGTACTTACTTCACTATTTAATTCTTACTTATGCTTATTAAGCACTGTGGACTACACTTGAGCTCAATATTTAATAAGAAGTAACCTATATCACAAGGCACATAATGCATTATATTATAAAAATATGTAGTTACCTCAGTATTCACACTAACGAATAAGCAATTGCTAAATATACTTAAGCACTGTTATTTGTTTTGAAAAGTAATAATTATGGTAGATAGAGTTTCAAAAAAAAGCAAAGTTTACCACATGAAGTAGCCAAGAAATTAGCAGTCTGCCAAATGTTAGAAATAAAATGTGAGCATTTTAACTGGAATTCATAGATAATTAGAATGGGTGGTTTGTGACTATTGAGAAAAATGAAGAGAGAGCAATTCACAAAGTCATAAAAAACATTAAAAGTTTACAATATGAATGTGTAGGTATCAGAATGTTTTTTGGTTACCTGGTCTAATTCCCAGTTAGAGACATTAATTTTTGTTCTGAGTAGTACAAGAAATTTAACAGTGATAGTAGTTGGGGTTACCGTCCAAGCTCTTCATAATTAAGTTTTCAACCGGGTAGAAGAAATTAAGATAGACAGAGGTGGACAAAATAGTATTTAGATGATGCAATTGAGAACAATTGGTGATTCAATGATTTGATATGGGAATTACAGTGAAACAAGCATCAATAATATCTAAGATTTTTGATAAGCAGAACTAAATAGTGACATTATTTGCCATATACAGAAAATTAAGAGGAAATAATTTTGAGAACATTGTAAGTTTGGTTATGGAAATATAACAGTCTCAAGGACATTATATAAAAAACTTGGCAAAAGATTTACAAATAGACCAGCAAAACAGATGAAAATATACAGTATGATAATAATATAGATATATTTGTACTTAGGTATGCAGTTAAGAGCAAGACTGTGAATGTGTGTGTGTGCATGCATAAATTGACACTTAGTAAGATATATTATTCTCCAGTGCCAAGCTCTAAGCAAACACTTGATCTTGGTATTGTGCAGTATGAACAAAATTAACAAATCTTGAAGTGACATTAGTAGTCTGAACAAAATAAGGCACATTTTAAAGGCAAATTCATTTATGTGGATATTCTGATAATTTTTTCTATTAAATGTGAAATTTAAAGCAAATACTATATAAATTTCACAGTTAATATTACTATATAATCATCAAGTGTATATACATTTAAATACATATAAGCATTAATTTCCTTATTGTCAATGAAGGAGGGAATTTGTTTAACAGAGAGTTATGGTAAAAAATGAGGGGCTGGAGCAATAGCACAGCGGGTAGGGCATTTGCCTTGCACACGGCCAACCCAGGTTCGATTCCCAGCATCCCATATTGTCCCCCGAGCACTGCCAGGGCTGATTCCTGAGTGCAAAGCCAGGAGTAACCCCTGTGCATCGCCAGGTATGACCCCACAAAAAAGAGAAATGAAACAGCACATAGAAATAAATTTCCCATAATAGTGTCAAGTAAATATTTATCTTTTGGTTAGTGACCATTTTTCTTTTTAATTATTAAAAATTACTAGTATATTCCGAAGAAGAAGAGAAGAAGAAGAAGAAGAAGAAGAAGAAGAAGAAGAAGAAGAAGAAGAAGAAGAAGAAGAGGAAGAGGAAGAGGAAGAGGAAGAGGAAAAGGAAGAGGAAGAGGAAGAAGGAGTAGGAGGAGGAAGAGGAGGAGGAGGAGGAGGAGGAGGAGGAGGAGAAGGAGAAGGAGAAGGAGGAGAAGGAGAAGGAGAAGGAGGAGGAGGAGGAGGAGGAGGAGGAGGAGGAGGAGGAGAAGGAGAAGAAGAAGAAGAAGAAGAAGAAGAAGAAGAAGAAGAAGAAGAAGAAGAAGAAGAAGAAGAGGAAGAGGAAGAGGAAGAGGAAGAGGAAGAGGAAGAGGAAGAGGAAGAAGAGAAAGAAGCAGTAGCATCAGCTGGGATTTGTGGACTGAAACTTGCAGAAGTGTGAGTGAGCAGGATGAAAAAGAAGAGTATTCAGGAAATAACAACCCCAATAGATGAAGAGTTTGAGATGCCAAAACTCAGTTCATGACATTGAAAGAACTCTGCTTATAGACATAACCCATCCCTTAACTATTTTTTTCTGTTTTGTATTGTGGGACACACCCAGTGGTGTTCAGGGTTTACTCCTGACTATGCTAAGGAGACTACGCAGACCAGGTATTGAATAGACCTATCTCCCACATTCAAAGTTTGTGTTAAATCCACTAAGCTATCTCCCTAGCCTGTTCTTTTAAAATTTTTCCTTCTCTTTTTTTTTCTTTTAGATCTGAGTTTAGACAGTATGTTACACAATACAGTAATGTTTGTGTTTCTGGTATTGATGTACAGAGCAACACACTTCACCACCACCAATGTGCCCAAGACCCTCCACCAATCAATTTGTTCAATGTGCCCAAGACCCTCCACCAATGCTCCTGTCATGCCTAGTTTCCCCTTCATCCTTTACCCACCCCCCACAAACACACATTAACTTCCAACTGCTCCATGTGCTCTATTTTCTTAATTTTCCATCCAAGGTCATGGAATTGATATAATTTGATATGGTATATTTCCTTGTTTTGCTTCTCTGTATACAGCAGATAAGTGAGATCATCCAGTATTTCCCTTTAACCTGTCTCGCTTAATATAATAAATGCCCTCCAGTTTCAGTGACATTGCAGCAAACTTCATGATTTCATCTTTTCTTACACATGCTTCAGTATTTCATTGTGATATAACAGAGTTCTTTTATCTATTCATCTGTTATTGAACATTTGAGTTAATTCCGTATCCTGGCTATTGGATAAAGTCACAAAGATCATATGTATGCATACATATATATATAGATAGATAGATACACATATATCTATAGATATATGTTTTTATGCCAGAATCCAAGAAGTGGATTCTCTGGGCTATATAGTAACTATATTCTCACTTTTTTCTTTGAGAAATGTCCATACTGCTTTCCATAGAGGCTAAATCAGACAATCCTATTCCTTTAAAATCATTCATCTATGCTGTCCTTTCTAATGGATCAAGAAAGAACCTGTTGGATAATTAAATTGGGAGGGATATCCTTAATTTATTACCCGTCTTACATTTATAGTTCTGTGGATTCTGCTAAGTCTTTCTGAAATAATGCCCCCTGTGCTGCTGACATAGCTATACAGAAGTTCATGACATTGCAAGAACTCTGCTTATAGACATAACATAAAAAGAGAATCTCTCTTTTTTTCAATCAAGACACTGATTTACAAAGTTATTCATGACTTTCAGGTATACAATATTCCAACACCAATTCTTTCACCAGTGTCCACTTCCCTTCAAGAATAATCCCAGTCATACTTCCACCACCACCCTCCAGCCTGCCTTGATGACAGTCATACTATATTTTTTTCTTTTAGGCACTGTGGTTTACAAGACTGTTAGTGATAAGTTTCCATGCATAACACATTACAACCTTTGTGCCAGAGTGACAGCACAGCAGGAAAGGAATTTGCCTGGCACACAGATCATCTAGGTTTGACCCTGGGCATCTTATAAGGCTCCCTGGGCATCTCCAGTGGTGATCCCTGATCGAAGAGCCAGGAGTAAGTCCTATGTACAACTCTAAATAAACACTTTACCACATTTCAACAGCCCCCCTCCCAGAATGATCACCTCTCTCCACCTGTGTTCCCTTCTCTGTACTGTCTCAGCTTCCTGTCCCCAGTTTCAAGCTTCCTTCTGAAGTCCTGATGTCCAGTTCTCATGTTTATTTCTATTTCTTAAGAGAATTTTGTCATTTATTATTCCCTTCTATGTTTCTTTGAGCTGGAGCAATAACACAGTGGTAGGGTATTTGCCTTGCAAGCCACCGGCCTGGCCGAGCCGGGTTTGATTCCTCTGCCCCTCTCGGAGAGCCCGGCAAGCTACAGAGAGTAATTCACTCACATGACAGAGCCTAGCAAGCTACCCGTGACGTATTCAATATGCCAAACACAGTAATGACAAGTCTCACAAAGGAGACATTACTGGGCCCTCTCGAGCAAATCGATGAACAACGGGAGGACAGTGACAGTGACGGTGATACTGTAACTGCCCTGCAGAATTGGCAATATTTCAGGGTTGAGACATCTGCCTCATCTTCATTCAGGAGCTCTATATTTTATTACCCTCTAGTTTTTAAGTCTGTCCAAAATTCCACAAGCATTCATATAATGAATACAATTAGTATTAATGGATTACAAAAGATAGTTAAATGCAATCAAGTATCTTTTAGAGGTATGGATTTGTACTGAGTGTTTTCAAATACTAAAAAGTATCCACAATCATGGAAAAATGAGATAGGGTGTGATGTAGACTAAGACTCAATACTGCAATGAAGTGCCACCATGAGTTAGAGATTTTTATCTGGTTCAAACTTCTTATTAAGAATAAAAATGGTAATTACTGTATCATAAATATATAACTATAATAAACTGCTGCCTTGATCAAGTAATTTAATACAAATAAATAGGTGAATGAAGAAATTGATAATAATATAATAGTTATATAATTATATAATATGTTCATAATGTCTTTTTATTTCTTAAGTGCTTAAAAGTCCAAAGTTAGAGAACTTATCAGTTAAATGAGAGAATTGTGAAGACTTAAGGCAAGATAATTTAAATTTGTTCATTTATCATTATAACTGGCAAGAAGACTTTATTATGTTTATTCAAAATTAATAAATTTCATGAAGTATTTTCTGTTTTAATATTCATTGGTTATGCTGTCTTTTAAAAGGAAATATAAAATAATCCTATGTAGCCCCACAGAGCTAGTCATTATATGTATTAAACAGCATTAAGTGGAAAAAGCTCAAAATTGAGTTTTTCTCAAGGCACAAATTTAATAGAAAAAATATCCCATACCATATTAAAATTCTCTTTATTTTAGAACAAATTCTACTAGAACTGTATACTCAGTGTCTTGCATTGCTTGTTAGCTTTTGGTTACATTTTAAACTGCAAATTTAATTTACAAACCTAAAGTTATTTGACTCCTAATGTAGTTTAAATATATAATGACAGTTTCATTTAAAAATTAAGCTAGAGGCTTAATTTGGTATAACATGAATCACCCCAGGAGTGTCCTCTGAAACACAGAGTTAGGTGTATTTATTGAGCACTGCTGGGTATGACCCAAGAATATGCATTTAATAGAAATTTTAAATTATCTGCAGATACCATGTATACTTATTAATTAGAAGACAACATTGTTGAAATAATAAAAACACAAATTTTCTCATTGGTAAAGTCTCTATCCTCATGACCTAATAACCATTCAAAGGTTCTTTTCCAATATCAATATCTTAGGGATTAGATTTTACCAGCATAAATTTTCAGAAGAAATCCAAAACATATAATATGCCAGAGAAAATGTGTGCATATTCTTATTACTTAAATTATGCTTTTTCTACATTTATATTTTGAGGTCTTTAGATTCATTCATACATTTATTTGTTATTTTTAGGTTCAGTTACTCAGAATATGGTCTTATTTGTATTTAGTGTGTGTGTGGGGGGGAGATTGGGGGCACACCCAGTGGTGCTTAGGGCTTGCTCCTGGCTCTGTAGTCAGGAATCACTCCTGGTGGGGGTCTGCAGACATACAGAGTATCTGGGATAAAACTTGAGCCAGCTGCAAGCAAGGAAATCACACTACCCACTGTACCATCTTCCCAATATGGCTTTACTTTAAAACAGGGTTCTTGCACAGTTAATCTAGCAATGAGCCCTAATCAATATTACAAATGATTATTTAAAAATGAGAAATTTCGATCCATATCCATAGTGAGAAAACATAAAGAGAGCATGAGGAGGATTTCCCCTCAAGGGATCGACCCTGATATTGCTTTGATTTTAGACTTCCCTACTTCAGAACTGTAAAGCAATAAGAACCTGTTATTTAAGATACTTGTTTTGTAGTAATGCATAATGACAACCAAAGAGACTAATATCCATGATATTTCAGATATGTCTATTTTAGAGAATATGAATAATGCTTATAAGCGTAACTCATTTAAAAGAAGACTAAGTAAATATCAGGCAAAGACTGTATGAAATGAGGGTCAACATCATTAGTCATCAGCAAAATAAAAAGCGATAATTCAGGTGGCAATATGGCACCTCTATTGAAACAGCTATAATAAAAATGTCAGATAATTCCACAAATTGACAGCAGGAAATTGTAAGCCTCAAACATTTCTGGTGGAAATTAAAGGCAGGTATTAAGAAGAAATTTCAGAAATAAATCTTAAGAAGGAGATTATAAATTTAATGTTTTTTTATGAAAATTCCATTAATAAATGCCTGGATGAAAAAGGACATCTATGCAAATAATCACAGTACTGTTCAAAGTCCCTAAAATGTTAGAATCACTCAGATATGTATCAATTCAAAAAAAGGATAAAAAAATTAATAAATGCATCCCAGCAGACCTCCATTACCTCCACAACCTCCACTACCCAATCACTGGCACGCTCCAGGATGCTTGCCAACACATCATAAAGCACTAACATAAGATTACCGCACCATATTTAATGGGGTTCAAATATGATTTGAACCATGGGAATACCTACAGGGGCAATTAGTGGTCACCCTAAGAGCCTCTATCCTTCTCAGAGAGCCTGGCAAGCTACCGAGAGTATCCCGCCTGCATGGCAGAGCCTGGCAAGTTATCCATGGTGTATTCAAAATGCCAAAACCATTAAATACAATGGATTTCATTCCCCTGATCCTGAAAGAGCCACCAATATGGGAACTTTAAGAAGGATGAGGAAGGAAAGGCTAATAAAATCTCAGGGCCGAACTAGGCTGCCAAAACGAAGAAGGACAAAAATGACTGCCTGTACTTTTAATGCACATATGCTGGCTTCAGATGCACCCATCAAGGACCTGATGGTACAAGCACAAAAGATGAAGTACGGCATCATTGGTCTGACTGAGACGAGAAGGAATCAATCACATCACACGGTTCTCGACACTGGGGAAAAACTGTTCCTCGAAACATGCGACAAAAGGGGTGTTGGTGGTGTCGGTGTCCTTGTCAACTCGAACTTGGCCACAAATATTGATTCATTCGATAGCCTAACAACCCAAATCGGATGATTACACTTGAATAAATATGGTTCACTACCAGCAGTTTCTATCTTCGTTGTTTATGCACCAAGATCCAATTATGATGAAGGAGAAATTGAGAAGTTCTACATGGAGCTGGAGAAGTTCTATAAAGAAGACCACACCTTCTACAAGATCATTGTCGGTGATTTTAATGCCAAGATAGGACCGAGAAGATCAGCCGAAGAACTCCACATCGGGACCCATGGTCTAGAATGGAATGAACAGGGTGAGAGACTGTCTGAGTTCATCATGTCGACCAAGATCATGAATGTTAACTCACAGTTCCAGAAAGCCGAATCTAAACATTGAACTTGGGAGTTTCCCGGTGAACGGTTCCACTACAAAATTGACCATATCATATTCAATTGATGGTCTTGACTGACCCATGTTGCTGTTGTCCCCAAATTCCAAACAGGATCGGACCACCATCTCCTTTATGCAAAATTCTACTTCACAGAGTAGAGAGAAAGGGCTGCAAAGTTTAAGAAGAGAACTCCCAGAACGACCATCAACTGAGAGCTCTTTGGCACTATTGCAGCAACATGGGAAGATACCATCATTGACAACATTGACAAAGAATACAATTGACTGGTTTAGCACATCCATGATTGTGTGAAGAACACCGAGAGAGAGATAGACACAAAGAAATGCCTGTCTACGAAAACCCTGACGCTCATTCGCCAATGTTGCTCGGCGCAAGCCTTAGGCAACTGCAAGCGAACATCCAAGCTCGCAAACCAGTGCAGAGAAGCTATACCTCAAAGGAATACCTCAAAGATAGAAGAGTAGCAGTGCTGGCATGTGCAGCAGAAGCCAGAAAAAGCATTCACAGTGCTCACCTGTCCTTCACCAACTACATTACCAAGATGACTACTCTCCAACATTCTGATGGATCTATCACATCTTCCAGAAGGCAATGGAGAAGATTATAGCTTCTACTCAGATCTCTTCAATAGCCATGTCCATCTGCCCACATACCAAATTCTGCAGGATGAATATGTCCTTCCCAATGTTCTCCCTTCGGAAATCTGACAAGCCATTTCATTGGTAAAAAAGCAAACAGCACCTGGCCCAGACCAGGTCAGACCCGAACACCTGAAGAACCTCCCATCAGTACTCATCAATACACTGGCTCGGCTCTTCACATGCTACCTGTCTGAATGCAAGGTTTAATCCAAATGGAAAACCAGCAGGACTGTACTACTGTATAAGAAGGGAGACATTCAAGACATTGACAACTATCGCCCAATCTGCCTGTTGTCTGTTTTCTACAAGCTGTTCACTCGAGTCATCCTGAATAGGATTGGCAGAACACTAGATGAAGGACAACCATACGAGCAAGGCGGTTTTTTGCTGAAAAGAATTCAGCACAATTGACCATATCCACATGGTAACCAAGCTCATTGAGGTTTCTCGAGCATTCAAGATGCTGGTCTGTCTAACATTCATTGATTTAAAGAAGGCCTTTGATTCTGTTGAGACTGAAGTGGTCATTGAAGCCCTAGCTAAACAGGGCGTTCAAACTCAGTACTTCAGGATCTTCCATGAGCTGTGGTTCGGATTCACAACCAGGATCTCACCATTCTACAGGGAGGTGATCATTGACATCAAGAGAGGGATTCGGTAGGGTGATACCATTTCACCGAACCTCTTCAGTGCCACCCTCGAAAATGTCATCTGGAATGAAAAGGAATGGGAGTGAAGATAGATGGTAGGCAACTACACCACCTCTGTTTCTCTGTTGACATTGTTCTAATAACACCAAAAATCAGCCAAGCAGCACAAATGCTGGCCAACATGAACCATGAGTGTGGAAATGCCAGGCTACAGCTAAATTTCATGAAGACAATGTTTATGAGAACGGTCTCCTTCCTGACATTCCACCTATGAGGTGGTCAGACTTCTTCATCAAGACCCTGAATGATCGGTTTGAGGCTGTTTGTATTCCTAGTATATGCAGATGCCATTGGGCTACACTGGCAAACTCCCCATGGAGTTCCCAATATGCCAAATACCAGTAACAATGATGGGTCTCATTCTCCTAAAGAGTCTTGATTATAGCACTTTCTTAAAAATCTCAGGGCTAGGATGGAGACGTTACTGGGGCCTGCTCGAGACAATCGACGAATAACAGGATGGTTGTGATTCGTGATTCGTGATTGGGCTATACTAGCATGTGACAGGGACACATGGAGATGTTACTGGTGCCCACTTGAGCAAATCAATTAGTAACAGGATGTCAAGTGATCCAGTGATCAAGAAATGAAATAAAAATATATATCATACAATAGAATATTATTCTGGTTTTAAAGGGAATAAAATACTGATAGACTAAATCTTTATGAATATCAATAAACTTGAAGCAAATAATAATAAGCTTTAGAATCTCAATGCTATTAAATATCTAGATATTTAAAGAATACTTAAGTGTAGAATATGGAAAAGGGAGCTATTAAAACAATGCACTTAAATTTAAAAATTCACAAAAATTTAGGTGAGTTGTAACTATGTCAATATATTAAATAGGAAAGGACTTGGAGGGTTAAAAGGGAACTGATGCTTTTCTGAACCAGGAAGATGTATGATGTAGGGGCAATATAGGAAGAGAAAAGCAGAATAAAAGTAGGACTGAGTTGATTGAGGTGGAAGAGCAGATGCTATAATGAGTCCAGGGCAACATGGTTGAAAATACCTCCTCATAGAAGCAGTAACCATTTCAATGTTGAAATCCTTGTCCCAAAAATGGAATTTGGAGGAATCAAACATGGAATCACGTAGACTGGTGCTGATTTATGGTTATCTGAGTAGACTTTGAACCCTAGCTTCCTGTATACTGGCTTTGTAGGTTAACCTTTATACTTTCACCACCTTGCTTTGACCTCCTGTTATGTATGTGCTCTCATAACATGTAGTTATCCTAACTCCATGCCCCAAGATTTATTTTAAATATGCACCCTTGTGCCTGCTGATAGGTGGGTCCTACATACAGTCCTGGTTATGTTATTAACCTGACTGTGGATATAATTATAACAAAGTTTCAATTTTCTTGAGCCCTGGAAGGAAAAGCTTTGGTTCGTTAGATCCAATTGCAGGCTCTAATGGAAATTTCCTTCTCAGAATCAAACATCTATCCAGCTTCATTATTGGTAGGAGACATGAGATTATAATTGACACAGTGATGTTACATTGTATACGTTTGTATCAGAGTGGCTGACATTTTAGAGATGTGTGTTCTTTATGATATTTTATTTCAGTAGTCTCTTTACCAATAAATATAGGAAAGGACAACATGCAATTAATATGAAGGCTATTTTTTTCAAACAACACTAAGCCATTAATAATATGGAAGTATACTTAAATTAATGACCCGATATAATATGCAACCAAGGTTTACGTGTTATAGCTATCTGCCACACAATTATATCACAATATGATCACAGCCTGATGTAACATGACAGCAAACTACTTTAGTAATGAGATTTTCCATTTTGTGTTTTTATTTATTGAAGCAGATCTGTGGCCAAATTGATTTCAGTGTTTATAAAATATTTGGAAAATATTTTTTGGTATTATTTTATCCCATTCTATTTTTATGTAAGTCTTCACTCTTTCATAAATATTATTTTGATAGCATAAATATCATTTTAGATTCTGGATAAATAGAACTGTAGATAAAGCATTTGCCTTGTACTCAGCCAACCCAGGTTTAATCTCAGGCATGCCATATGGTCCTCAAAACACCTCCAGGGAAGATCCATGAAAACAGAGTCAGGAGTAAACCCTAAGCACTTAAAGGTGTTGTTCCCAAACCAAAACCAAAATTATTTTATCAATGGAAGAGACATAATAAAGGACTTAAAATCCATACCTTGTAGGGGATCAATCTGGGTTAGACATCTGCTATTACTTGCTTTCCAAGCATTTTCAGGTGCAATCCTGGTGGCTCCTGGATATCATTGGGGTGATCATATGGTCGCCAAAACTGAAGGGTCTAAACAGCATTTCCTCCTCAGACCCTAGCACTGAACCTCCAGGACAACTGACAATTTCTGGAAGTGATCCCAAAGACACTTAAGCACCACTTGGAACCCTTTCCCCATATATATTTAATGATGAACAAATCAAGAATGCACTTATATATGAATACATCTTCCATAACAGAATATAGAAATCCAATTTAAAACATAAGCAGATTACCAATAAATAGATGTTATTTAGTAGGAAATTTGAATGTTTAAAGTTATTGTGATTTTTTTAATAGAAAATGGGACATGGGGGTCAGCAAAGAGAACTTGTATTTATGAATTAGTGATTTTGTACCAACATGTAATCTAGGTATATCACATTCCTGATTCTAAATATGTATTCTCACCTTTATAGCTGATATCCATGGTATAAATATTATTTCCATTTTATAGATGAAAATGGTAGGTTCAATGTTTGATTTTTTAATTAAAGAGAAGTCATTTCCAGAACCCAGAAGTATGAACTCAGTGTCTTCCTTCTTAAGAGTGCAATGCAAACAGGAGGATGAAAAAGTTAAATTTACGTAAGAAACCTGACAGGCATGACCTCAGCCAGGAAGTCAAGATCAATAGCAACAAGGGTGAGTCCTGAGTAGAGTACACGCCCTTGATATGATGAGATTAAGAACAATACATCACCTCTGTGGATCTCTTCACCTCAAAGAGCCATAACCACAGTCCAATCAGGACAAAATCATCACGCGAATTTAAATTGTGGAATATTCTACAACTGACTCAATTGGCATTCCTCAAAAATTGTCTAGGTCAGCAAAATCGTTCACAATCACAATCACGATCATCCTGTTGTTGATTGATTGCCTCGAGCAGGCACCAGTAATGTCTTCTTTGTCCTAGCCCTGAGATTCTAAAAAAGTGCCATATTCAAGGCTCTTTCAGGGTTAGCAGAATGAGACCCATCGTTGTTACTGGTATTTGGCATATTGGGTACACCACGAGGAGTTTGCCAGACTCTGCCATGTGAGCAGGTTAAATTTGGTAGCCTGCCAGGTTGTCCAAAGCAAGAATGAGATAATAAGATGTCGCTTCCGGGAGCTGGGTTTTATAGTCTCTGGGTCTTGGCCGTTGATGGGATTACACGGCACCAGGGGACAGTTGGTGGGTGTGACCCACACCTACTGGAAGATGGAGGATCTGGATGGAGCAGGCTAGGAGATCTCAGCCCCGGGACCCGCATACCTTTGTTCCTCTGCCAGTACCTTCATGCGTGTGGAGCAAAATCATTAATGTCTAAGAATCATACTTAAGGAGCTTAAAGAGACATGGGAAATCAATGTAATGTGATGTCCCCAAATGGAAATAGAACATTAGATAAAAACAAGGGAAATGTGAATAAACTATGGGCTTTAGTTAATATGATGTTAATGTTGACTTATTAATTGAAGCAAGAATAGTTCTAATTTTAGGAGTTAATAATAGCAAATCTGGGTCAGCTTTACACAAAAAAATCTCGGTGATATTTCCATATTTCTTTCTGAGAATCTAAAATGTGGCAGGGCAGAGCAGAGAAAACTCAGGGAAATTCTTTGGCAAAGATAGCAGGATATTGTCTTCATTCTTCCCACTGTTGAGTCCTCAGTGTCTGGCATAAAAACTGGCATATCACAGATGATTAGAAAGAGAAAATGATGGATGAAACATTAATGAATGAGCAAAAGTAACATCAATTCAACTGAATGATTAAAATAAAATGAAATGACAACAGACAAGGGGGAAATAAACCAATGAAAAGAAATCAAGCAAAGGAAAAATTTTCAAACTACTGAAAAGAAATCAATATTATTTAACATAATGTTGAGAAAAACAGCAAGCAGATTGATTGTTTTTTTCAATCCCATATTTTGATGCTATATAGGTATGGACTATTTTTCTCTAAAGCCCTAACAATCATTTAACTAATGATCTCCAATTCAATAATGCTTTAAACTTACACCGTGAGTGTATTTATACTTGCAGAACAAGTACAAAGAAATAGCAAATATTTTCCTTTATAATACTTTAGAATAAGAATATAAAAAATACCTTTTTGAAATAAAGAGGATACCTGGAGGAGATTAAATGGCTTGAGATGTGAACACTATTTTCAGGTAAGTGGACAGGAAAGTGCTCTTGTTATGCAATTCTCTATTCATACAGCATTTTTCTTCTGCTCAAAATTGTCTGTCTATTATATATAAGTAAACAAAAGTGTCTACAATATGCCAGAACTATTTCCTGTGGAACAAAACAGCGTTCATTCCTTATATAAATGTTGGACTTCATTTTAATGCTCTTAAATTATAGTGTGTTGCAAAATTGCACACCAAGACAGTTTTGTGTGTGAAGAAAATCTAGAAAAGCACACAAAGCCATAAAACTATGAATACTGATTCTTCAATAATTCAGTGGCTTGCATGATTTTGAATAAAAATTGGGCAAAATAATGGAGAAATGCAATCTCATGGAGAGTTTAAAACAACTAATAGAGTATAATCTGTATTCATTGATATGCCATTTATATAGATAATCTTTATTTTTGTGATTTTCTTTAAAGTGCAGACATTTTAAGCATAAAGTTTGTATAATTTCCTTCCTGCAAGCTCTGCTCTGATGATTCTCTGACTCATATTTGTGAAGGTGGTTCTTCATATATCACATAAAATAAAAGAAAACAGAAAAGCATGAATTTTATATTTGGTTTTCTTAAACTTGGTCTGTATTCTGTGCTGTTTTTACTGTTTTTAGGCATATTGAATATGCCACGGGTGGCTTGCCAAGCTCTGACATGCAGGCGGGATACTCTCTTGCCAGGCTCTGCGAGAGAGACTGAGGCTTTTAGGGCGGCCTCTAATCACCCTTATAGGTGTTCCCATGGTACACACCATATTGGAACCCTATCAAATATGGTGTGGTAATCTTGGAAGATGGATATTAAGTGTCTTATGATGCAGTCTGGAAAGCGGCCTGAAGTGCGGCCTGGAGCATAGTGGTGGCTGGATAGTGGAGGTAGAGGAGGTAGTGGAGGTGACCTGATGAGGTATTTATCTGACACCGACAGGATGGGATTTCTGACTGTGATCCCTGGGTCACTGGAGATTGGTGGAAGCCGGCAGGGCAGGGCAGGGCAGGGTGGGGCTTCTGGGTGTGATCCCTCCATCCCTGAATATTGGTGGAAGCAAGCAGAGGATCTCTGTTTCTGGGTCCCATTGAGCCTGGAGTCCAAGGTCACAAAGTTCTGCTTACCTGGTTCTGTGGGGCTTCTTTCAAGCTTGAGGCTTGACCTGAGCATCTGGAAAGCATCCTGGAGTGTGGCAGCAGCTGGGAGGTAGTGGAGGTAGTGGAGACAATGTTTATGAAAAATGGGTAATTTCCTGACATTCCATTTGCTCTCAATGGAATAAACATATCCGAATGCAGCAATTATGTGTACTTAGATTGAGAACTAAACATGACAAATGACCTGACACCTGAGCTGCGCAGGAGGAAGAGATCAGTGAGGAACGCCTTCAAGAGCATCCAAGAGCTTGGAAGAAATAGCTAAGAGGATGAAGAACCTACAGCTCCAGGCTCTTCTCTTCAACTCCACTGTTCTTCCTGCATTAACATACGCCTCAGAGACCTGGGCCCTACGAAAATGATAATGCTATTTGGGTCTCCCAAAGAGGAATCAAAAGAGCTATGCTTAGAGTATCACATGTCACTCAAGTGAGAGAAGGAATCTGCCTCCGTTGACGATCGAGAATCAGAGATGCTGTCTCATTTGCCAAGGTGTGGAAAATTAGATGGGCTGGACATGTAATGCGATTTGGAGACAACCACTGGACTAGAGCAATTACCGACTGGATTCCATGGGACATCAAAAGAACGAGTGGCCACCCACCTACTAAATGGATGTGTCCCAAATGCAAGCCTGCATTCTCTCTCACTGGATCTGAGTACGATCTTCTTTGTAAATAGAGTCTTTGCAAGTGCCACTTAATGTAATAACTGGAAATGAAACTATCTTAGCATTCAAATGAGCCCTATCCAATAACTAATATGTTTGTGATAACTTTTCATATGTAGCCAAAGGCAGCAAGGAAGTTATGATTACACAAGTAGATAGATAAGTAGATAGATACATAGTACAAATGCAACCAGGGAGCAGATAGAAGAGCCAAAGATGGAAAAGGTCAGGATCTTCCCTTGATCTACCATCATGAATTAGAACTTCAAACTTCCAGAACAAATGCATGTTCTTTTAAACTATATAGATGGTGGTATTTTGTTTATAGAAGTCATAGAAATAGTGCATTATTGCATTTATATCAACATACATATAAAAGAATAAAAAATTATATAGTAAATAATGTTAACTCATTTTTAAGAGTTGGATATAAAGTCATAGAGATTTCACGGTGGTTATGGCACGTGCCTTGCATATGGTGGAGCCTGGTTAAATTTCCTGCACAACATATAGCAAGCAACTGTTAGGACTTACTTATGAGGAAAATGTCAAGAATAAATTCAGAGCACCACTGGGTAGGTCCCAACCTGAAAAAGAATAGGACATACATGGGAAAGGTGCTCAATCCTCATTATTATCTGTATTGGTACATGTAAGTTTAGAATATATTTATTTTGATAACTTATCAAAAATAATTCAGACCCACTAGAAACTATTGCAGCATGCTTTGCAGTATGAGCACTCAACATAATAAGGATTCTGCCTTGTCTGCACAGAATATCACTTGATCACTTGATATCCCGTGACTTGTTGATTTTTCTCGAGCGGGCGCCAGTAACATCTCCATTTGTTCCTGCCTCGTGCTAGTGTAGCCCAATGTATTTGCTCACTACAGGAGCACAAATTGCCTTGAACCATTTGTTTAGGGTCTTGATGAAGAAGTCTGACCATAGTTGAATTAACTTTCTTGTACCAGACTTTTAGTCTGAATCTTGGACAAAAACCTTTATGTGACTCAACAGAATTTCTATTCCCAGGTGGAAAATGGTGTATATGCAAACAAATACATTTTCTATTCTTTAACAAGGCATTTTATCTGGGATGTAGTTTTTATTTAAATACATAAGCTTTATAAAAAGCATAAAAATCCACGCAAAAAACAGAAAATGTAAACAATGTTTCTTATTTAGCAGGAACCAGATTTTCTTCATCAACAAAATAATGCACGAGGGAGAAACTTCTAAATCAGGGTCACATTATCTGTAAAATGGGCTAATAACAATTACTTGTATCACAAGCAAACATAACTGTGATCACACTTGACTACTGTCAGGATTTCATAAGAAACAGAATCTTTGACCTTCCTAGTCTCATAAAAACGAAGAACTAGGTTTGAGTGTCTTAACAGAAAGCAGAAAGAGAGACAGACAGAGATTGTACAAAACTATGAAGTTCAAGAGACCATACATAATAACATCCATTTAGCTTACTTTCCCACGTTCATACTGGGAAATAGCACTGCACTGCTTTTAATTCATCTAGGAATTCCTTCACATAAGGTCATAATATTCAGGTTATAGTTTGGTAAATGAGAAGCACTTATTTTCTTAAAAGTTCCAAGTATCAAACATTGGAAAAAGAATTTTATTTTTTTAGCTGCTCTTACTCTGCTGCTTAGACCATTCTGTTAAGTTTACATTTTCACCTACCCAATTCTTCAGTTCTGTCACTTCTCACTATAGTTTTCCTCTTTCAACTTTCATTCTCTTGTGATTTATTGGCAACCTGTACTATCATTTCTTTGATCTAATGGAAACAACCTCAAATAATGTCCCTAAAGTCATGTTCTGTCAAAGACTTCCCTTTAAATATAGGCCCTGGGACACGGAAAGTGTCTGTTAAATTCAAGTTAAGGAGAGAACAAAGTTACAGGCTTGCACAGGTACCCTCACATAGACAGCCTTGAGGATAAAGTTCTTAGAAAAGGCTAGAAAAGGCATAGATCATCTCCATAGTCTCAGGCTGTTGCTTATCCACCCTGTCTCCCATGCCCCGTACCAACAGTTTCACTAACAGCTGCACTAACAGTGTTTCTTTGTTCCTCATATTAACCCATTAAGTATGGAGTAAGTAGCTGGAGGGAGTAGAAAACAGAGATTGTATCTAATAAAAAGGCCGAGCAGTTCTTTGTTCTGAGCTGTGGAGGTCAGCTTACTATCTAGATACTTGGCTACCGCTATGTCTCAGATTCCTTCTCTGAATCAGCTCTGTGGGATGGAGTTGAAGGTACCAGCAGACTAGTGCTTGGGGTGATAAACTCCCCAAGTTTTCTGAGGGATTACAGAGTTGGTTGGTACTGGTTGAGCCCTGTGAGCTGTTAGCTTCATTCATGAACTTGCTTGGGTTTTCTATATCTTACTTATTGTGTCTTTTATGGTCCAGTTGCATCCTTATTGTTTGCCACCTGTTTCATGCTGAGAGTTCTCTGAATGATTCCAATGAGTGTTGTGCTTTTCCTTACTTTCTGAACATAACTCAGTAACTTTTTGCCCACTCTGATTTGTTTTTTTGGAGATCTTATAGAGGACTACTTTAGACATCATTGACCCTGCTTCCCCCCAGCTGTTATTAAGGCTCATGATTTCTTACTAGCATCACATAGTTGGGAAGTTTTTCCTGGAGGCTAGGTGATAGAGCTCGAAATGAATTACCATTAACATGATGTTCAGCTAGAGGGCAGCCAGAGCTCCGTACATTTGTCTGTGGGTTCACTGCAGGAGGTGTAAGTTTGTGCTCTGTGGAGTGAGGCAGAAAGCTAATATGTGGCCAAATTCTGCACAATTCTGGAGACCCCAGGAAACAATTCAACATGCAAGCAAAGACAATACTCATCTGTAGGGGCACAAGCATCCAGAATCTGCAGAGCCCACTCTGGGAGACAATGGAAAGTACTAGGACTCAGTGTGCAAAGGATCTCCAGTGGGTTTGGGATGGGGGAACCTCTGAAAGGCTGACAAAGATGCATGTTCCAGTAGTTTTATATCCTCCTGGAGTGGGCATGATTTCTTAGACAGTGATCAAAATTTGTTATTAACACAAGTATATGACCAGGGAAGAATTTTGCCCCAATCCCTTCGAATGGATTTTTCTTGCCTCATTTTCCATCCTCATCTATTTTATGTGTACTTCATTCCACACCCACACATTACTTGGTGAAAAATTTGGAAATAGCTTCCAGATTCACAGGAAGCACATTTTAACACAGCTCAACTTTTATGTGGCGTTCATATTCCATATGGACCATACTTGTGGTCCTTAAGTAAGTAAGTAAGTAAAGGCCCTCCCGTTGATCATGGATTTGCTTGAGCGGGCCCAGTAACATCTCCATTGGAGACTTTGTTGTTACTGTGTTTGGCATATCGAATACATCACGGGTGGCTTGCCAGGCTCTGCCGTGCGGGTGAGATACTCTAGGTAGCTTGCCGGACTCTTCGAGAGGGGTGGAGGAATCGAACTTGGGTTGCCCATGTTGGCTGCATACAAGGCAAACACACTACCACTGTGCTATCGCTCCCACTTGTGGTCCTTACAAAACTATTAACGTGAAGGAAGAGTGCATTTTAAGGTCTGAAAAATATTCTTTCCCAACTTTTCCTGTTTTTTCTCACTTCTTATGGTTAAACATAGGCATAGCAAACAATATAACTGTTTGCCTAAATTTTTACCTTTTAACCAGTGCTGTACTGGGATATAGCAACAGTTAATAATCACTGTTCTGAATTATTAGCATCAAGGATAGGGTTGAAGAAACAAAACAGGATAAATCAGAAATAAAAAGGGGTAAGGTTAATTTCCCTTTCCAAACATGTATCTCTACTTAGAACCTTGTTTAACTGCTTATAAGTAATTTGGTATACTTTATTCTGCTATTGATACAAAAAGCACCTTTTGAGATAGAAAACAACTATTGGGTAGCCAACTGGGTAGTCATTGCACTTTTTGGCAATGAGTCAAAGAAAAAATTGACATTTGAAATCTATTACACCTATTCTTGAGCTCTAATGAGTGAAATTTCCATAAATAGAAATGAATTAACTACATTTGGAATACATCCTTGGTCATCTTATGTCTCAATTAGGTTGAGATGACTACCTGTTTGTCTCATGTCTCTAAATGCTATTGAGGCTATTTCAAGTTTCATCTGGAGTTAATACCTGCTTCCACTTGTTTGGAATGTCAGAGTAAAAGTCGTGAGGATTTCAAGGCATAAAATTGGGTAATATTTTAAATATTCAAGTTTTGTTAAGATTTTTCATCTTATGTTTTTATCTGTTGCTATGCTCGGTATCACACCTGATTGTACACATATAAAGCAAATGCTGAAAGACTGAAACAGTCTTTACTCTTTGTTTTCTACATAGTTGATTGGATAGAAAGTGGTACTCTTGGTTAGATGTGCTGGAGCATCTCAAAAGTTGAATAAGCTTTCTGAGCTTATGGACATGATCTCTTTTGAATAGTTCATATCTGTTATGAACTTGTAAATTATTCATCTTTTGATTAATATGCTAATTAAGGATTTGCTGTTTAAAAGGTATAAATATCCTTCATTGCCTAAAGTAATCAGAACACGTAATTATTTAAGCATTATGATTCTGATGTTAAATAATTACTACTAGAGTAAAAGGAAGGAGATATTAAATATGCTTGATATAATTTCAAAACTGTTGAAGTGAATAACAATATTTCATGCTGTTTATATAAATATATACATATGTTTGGAAGACTCAAATATTTGTTTCCTTTAACATAAGTCATCTTAGATTTTACTTGGCTGATAATACAGAGCAGTAATTGTACTCTCTTTTAAGTCTTTTTAAACAGAAAATGTATATTTTTTATGCAAAAATGATTTTAATAATTAATTTTTAAATGTCTATTATTGGAATGGTACAAATTGCTATTGATGTCAAATTGAATAGAGTTTTAGAGTGACCTGTAGCATTCGTAAATGGTTCTGAACATAACTGTCATGTCTAGAACATAGAATTCTGCATATATGATATAATTTTCTTCTGACTTCGAATCATGTAATGTTATTTGTTTTCGTGAGACTCAGCTGAAGTCTGACCTTTCCACACTCACGCAGTTGAAGTGGGCCAAGCATTCATGTCGCTTGGCTAATGTTTGGTGTTATTAGAATGATGTCATCAGTGAAGCAGAGGTGGTGTAGTTGCCAAAAATAGATTTTCACTACCAATTCTTCCCATTCCAGTCATTACATGCTGTTCTCAAGGGTGGTACTGAAGAGTTTCGGTGAAATAGTATCACCCTGCCTAGTCCCTCTATTTATGTTGTTGATCACTTCCTTGTAGAATGGTGAAATTCTGGTGGTGAATCTGTAATACAGCTCATGGAAGATCCTGAGGTACTGAGTTTGAATGCCCTGTTTGACTAGGGCTTCAAAGATCGCTTCCGTCTCAACAGAATCAAAGGCCTTCTTTAAATCGATAAACTTTAGACAGAGCAGCATCTTGAACTCTTGTGAAACCTCAATGAGCTCGGTCACCATGTGGATATGGTCGATTGTGCTGAATCCTTTTTGGAACCCGGATTCCTCACATGGTTGTCCTTCATCTAGTGTTCTGCCAATCCCATTCAGGATGACTCTAGTGAACAATTTGTAGACGATGGACAATAGGCAGATCAGGTCATAGTTACCGATGTCATGGATGTCGCCCTTCTTGTACTACAGAACAATCCTGCTGATTTTCCATTGGGAATGAAACTTGCATTCAAACAAGGTAGTGTGTGAAGAGGTGAACCAGTGTATTGACAGGTACTGGAGGCAGATCCTTCAGGTGTTCAGGTCTGACCTTGTCTGGAATGGGTGCTGTACGCTTTTATACTGGCAAAATGGCATGTTGGATTTTGGAAAGGAGAACACTGGGAACAATATATCCACCCTGCAGAATTTGGTATGTGGGCAGGTGGACGTGGCTATCAAAGAGATCTGAGTAGAAGTCATCGATAGCCTATAGATCGAACATGATGGCCACTCAATACCTCTATTGCAAACCACAATACCCTAAAGGAAAAAGAGAGCAAAAGAGAATGCCCTGCCACAGAGGCGGGGTGGGGTGGGGGGATGGGTGGAGGTATGGGAGGGCTTCTGGAATCATTGGTGGTGAAGAATGGGCACTGGTGGAGGGATGGGTACTCGATCATTGTATAATTGAAACCCAAGCATGAACATTTGTAAGTTTATAACTGCACCTTATGGTGTTTCACTAATTAAAAAAACAGATTGTAGATAACCTTCTCCATTGCCCTTCTGGAAGATGTGATCGATCCATTGGGACATTGGAGGGCAGTCATCTTGGTCTTGTAGTTGGCGAAGGAAAGGTGGGCATTGTGAATACTTTTCCCGGCTTCTGCCACATCAGCCAACACTGCGGATCTTTTCTCTTTGAGGTCTCCCTTTTAAAGCTCCTACATTAGCTTGTTATTGCCTGAGACTCATGCTGAACCACGTTGGCGAATGAGTTGGAGAGTTTCTGAAGATAGGCGTCTGTTTGAGTCTTTTCCACTCTCGGCATTCCTCACACAGACATGGAGGTGCTGAACCAGTTGATCATATTCCTCATTGATGATGTCAATGACGGCATCTTCCCATGTTGCCGCAATAGTGTTAAAGAGGTCCCAGTTGGTGTTTTTTCTCGGAGTTCTCTTCTTAAACTTTGCAGCCCTTTCTCTCCGCTCCTTGTTTTTTGAAGTAGAATTTTGCACGAAGGAGATGGTGATCCGATTCCCTTTGGAATTTTGGGACAACAGCTTCATCAGTCAGGCAAAACCATCCATGAATATGATGTGGTCAATTTTGTTGTGGAACTGTCCACCAGGAGACTCCCATGTCCAAAGTTTAGATTCGGCCTTATGGAACTGTGAGTTACCATGGATGGTCTTAGTCGAAATAATGAACTCAGACAGTCTCTCACCCTGTTTGTTCCATTCTAGGCCGTGGATCCCAATGTGGAGTTCTTCGGCTGATCTTCTTGGTCCTATCTTGTCATTAAAATCACTGAAGGTATGGTCTCCTTTATAAAACTTCTCCAGGTCCATGTAGAACTTCTCAATTTCTTCTTCGTAGTAGTTTGATATTGGTGTGTAGATCAGGAAGATAGAAACTGCCGGCAATTAGCCACATCTATCCAAACATAAGCATCCTATTAGGGTTGTTAGGCATTTGAACAAATCAATGCTCATCGCCAAGTTCATGTTGACAAGGACAATGACACCACTGACGCCTCTACTGTCACATGTTACTAGGAACAGTTCTTCTACATCGTCGAAAACTGCATGATGTGATGAAAGCCCTCTTGTCTTGGTCAGACCAATGATTTCATATTTGATCTTTTGTGCTTGCAACATCAGGTCCTTGATGGATGCTTCTAATACAGGCATACTGCGTTTAAAGTACAGTCATTTTAGTCCTTCATTTTGGCAGCCTAGTTTGACCATGAAATTTTATTAGTCTCTCCTTCCTCATCCTTCCCAACACTGCCATATTGGGGGCTCCTTCAGGGCCAGGGGAATGAGGCCCATTATTGTTACTATTTTTGGCATCTCGAATACACCACAGGTATCTTGCCAGGCTCTCCTTGCTGGCAGGATACTCTCTGTAACTTGCTGGGCTCTTCGAGAGGGACAGAGGCTTTTAGAGCATTCTCTAACTGCCCTTACAGGTGCTCCCAGTCTACCAAATGCAAGCTTTTGGTCGACTGGCATGTTGTAACGAGCTGCACGCTGACAAACACTCACCTACCTGCATATCTGGTCAGCACTTGTTGGTTCACTCCCCCGGCCACAATGAGGTGGTGAGCCATTGATCTTAATCACTGAAAATTAAATTTTATGTTGCTTTAATTAGAAAAATCCAGGTTTTCTTTATTTATCTTTCCAACAGTACATTATATTAATGTTTATTTGTAGGCAAAATATGTGTTGAGTCATATATAAAGATATATGTGTTTAGGAGAGGTATAAAATGAATATTTGGGTATTAGTCCATAGTTAAAGTGATCCGAATCATTTTTACTTTTAGGTTATTCTGGTCTGCGATACAAAGAGAACCTAAAAAATGCCTGAAATAAATGTATATTTGTTATGTTATTACTTGTTATTATCTTACATCAGATAATCTTTAATTCATGCTTTTTTGTCAGCATCTCCAAGATGCTTATACATTTCTTTGTGTACAATTTAATCAAATCAAATTTATACACTCACGTTCATTCTATTAAGTAGGTACTCTGTCATATACATCAATAAGACATAATAGCTGGTGAAGGTAACTTGTTTGCTCTGTAATGCAACTTAAGCCTGGAGCACCAAATACATTTGATTTGTAATTAAAGTGTCAATTTTGAAGAAAATAAAATATTAATACAAAAAGTTAAATATTACACAAAAATTTTTTTTAATTTAAAAATTAATATTTTCTTTTGTAACTTAAAAGATAGCTCACCCTGCATTTCTCAGAAGTGGGTACATTCATACATAGTTAAGGATGGAACTTATTAATGCAACTCAGAAATGTTTTATTATATTAAAATACTTATGATGCTGAAGTCATTTATGCTGAAGTCATTCATTCTAAAATCCCTGGTATTTTATTTTTTAAATTTTTTATTTATTTATAAATTTATTTGTCTATGATTTGGGGGTTCATGCTAGCAGTGCTCAGGACTTACTTCTAGGTCTCTGCTCAGAAATTACTATGTGTGGGACTTGGAGGACCAATGTGATGCTGGAGAATCTATCTTTTAATGATATGCATGTGAAGTATCCTTCTTCTGAAAAATATCTTAACCAATAAATATGGTACATTAAAATATTAACTTGCATTATGAAAACCTGACAAATTGTGTGTTTTGTCAAAAAATTCAAAAATTGAAATTTTTTTTCATATTAACACTGCACCTTTCTCCCATTGGTAATCGATTTGCTCAAGCGGGCCCAGTAACATCTCCATTGTGAGACTTGTTGCTACTGTGTTTGGCATACGAATATGTCATAGGTAGCTTGCCAGGCTTTGCCATGCAGGCGAGATACTCTTGGTAGCTTGCCAGGCTCTCCAAGAGGGGTGGAGGAATCGAACTTGGGTCAGCCAGGTCGGCCATGTGCAAGGCAAATGCCCTACATGCTCTGCTATCACTCCAACCCTTTTCATATTAAATTAATGGATAAGAAATGTTAAATTAATTCTGTTCCTCTTTAGAGACTGACATACTGTATGGCATGTACTGTACGTTCAACTTTTATATTATTTAAAACTACTAACAATTTTTGAAAAATGTTTGAAAAAAAGAACTACATTTATGTGTTGATTCTCAGTGTCTAAGCGTTCATACTCTGTGGTCTTATCACATCACCAACTGGAGAGAAGCTGTAATGTGATTCAACAAGTTACCACTGAATACTGTATACTTAATATAGAATTGTCAACTAATAATTAATGGCAAAAATTATGACACACATGACCACGTTTATGACATAGTAAAGTAACACAGGTGGTGTGCTTTTTTATTTTTTGATAAAGAAATAAATTCTTCCAAAAAATGAAACTAAAGTTTGGTTTAAACAATAAGAAAGAAATTATGTTTTATGAGAAACTGTCATTGACAGTACTGTAAATGAGATAATACCAATCAATAAGAAAAATTAAAAAATAAAGTGGGAGATTTCATAGAAAATGGATGGAAAGCATTCCAGGTACTAGAAAGGACATGCATTTAGATTCAGAGGCATATTATGCTTGTCATCCATTTCTTTTTTAATGTAGGACTACTGCTATTTATTCAGTCACTGGTTAGCTGATTGAATTGTGCATGAACTCCACCTTACTTTTTTTAATTTTTTATAATTTTATTTATTTAATCACTGTGAGAGCAGTTACAAAGCTTTCAGGTCTAAGTCTCGGTCAAACAATGAAGCACCCATACCTTCACCAGTGCCATTTTCCACCCCCAACAACCCCTGTATACCCCCATCCCATACCCTCCCTCTACCTGTGGGGAAGATGATTTCCACATTATTCTCTCTCTACTTTGATCACATTCAATATTTTTACACCAGACCCACACCATTATTATTTGAGATTTTACCCCAACACTCAGATCTGCTGAAAAGGCAACAGTAGACAATTTGTTTTCTATTGCTGGTTATGAATAACATACGATGTCGCATGACTGTAGTAGTGGCAGCGCAATTTTGAAATTCCAAAATTTTAACACAAATCTGGAGGGATTTCTGCCAAAACCTATTGGTTTCCAAAGTTTGCTCCCGAGTCTCTGGGATCATGGCCGTGAAGCAGCTTGATCAGGAGCCAGAAAGGCCATTCGTGAGCTATAACTTGGGGTCTTGTTGCGGTGGGGAGGACAGAACTGGCTCCACCCCCATCCTGTGAGGCCCCAAATGTCTCATCACTGTGGACCCAAAGCTGACTGTCCAATGGCCTCTGAAGGATGATGGCCACTGAGCCGCCAGGGGGAGGCAGGCGGAGGGACAACATCCTTTCTCCCTGGGGTGGCCCAGCGACAGTAACCTACTGTGGGGTTCAACGCATTTCTGCCAAAAGCCGCTGGGTTTCGAGATTTGTTTCTGAGTCTCTGGGATCGTGGCCGTTAAGCAGCTTGATCAGGAACCAGAAAGGCTGTTTGTGAGCAATGACTTGGGGTTTCGTTGCAGTGGGAAGGACAGGACTGGTTCCACTCCTATCCTGTGAGACCCAAAATGTCTCGTCACTGTGGGCCCAAACCTGACTGTCCAGTGGTCTCTGAAGGATGTTGGCCACCGAGACGCCAGGGGGAAGCAGGCGGAGGGACAACACCCTTTACCCCCTGGGGTGGCTCAGCGACAGTAACCTACTGTGGGGTTCAACGAATTTCTGCCAAAAACTGCTGGGTTTCGAGATTTGTTTCTGAGTCTCTGGGATCATGGCCATTAAGCAGCTTGATCAGGAGCCAGAGAGGCCATTCGTGGATGATGACTTGGGGTCTCACTGGGACAAGGTGGACAGAACTGGCTCCACCCCCATCCCGTGAGGCCCAACAAGTTTCGTCACTGCGGGCCCAAGCCTGACTGTCCAATGGCCTCTGGAGGATGGCACCCACCAAGCCTCCAAGGGGAAGCAGGCCTAGGGACAGCACTCTTTCCCTCCTGGGGTGGCCCGGTGACAGTAACCTACTGCGGGGTCCAGACACATTTCTGCCAAAAGCCACTGGATTTTGAGATTTGTTTCTGAGTCTCTGGAATCATGGCTGTTAAGTAGCTTGATCAGGAGCCAGAGAGGCCATTTGTGGACGATGACTTGGGGTCTTGTTTGGATGGGGAGGACAGGACCGACTCCAGCCCCATCCCATGAGGCTCTGCATGTCTCGTCACTGCGGACCCAAATCTGACTGTCCAATGGCCTCTGAAGGATGATGGCCACTGGACGCATTTCTACCAAAAGCCACTGCGTTTCGAGATCTCTGGGATCATGGCCATTAAGCAGTTCAATCAAGAACCAGAGAGACCATTCCTCCAATTATATAGCTGAGCCGAAGGTGGTTTGTGGGTGTGTTTCCCACATACCTAACTTTTGGCCGTTTACTTTCTTGGTAAACTTTGCCCCAAGTTTTTGGGGTCTGGCCAAAAGCACAGCAGCAATTTTGGGGTATCTGGAAGTCTGAAGGCACCATCAGGCTCCTGATGCACTTACCTCACAGGTACAGACTGACCTGCTGGCCGCACCATACCCCCGGTTATCCATTTTTTTAATGAAAAAATAACAGTGACTCATTTTTATAAAATAAAAGTAATACATGTCCATACAATTACAGATTCCGTGGAGATGAATATATAAACCAAATATTTTATTTATTCCAAGCTATCTACTGACTTTTCTTCAATTTTGTGTTCAGATGCTCTACAAATAAGCCTCACTTACAAGAACTAATAGAGTACTTCTGTAAACACACACTACTTTTTAAGCAAATTGATGTATCTAATTTATTTTTTAGAAAAAATTGTGAACACAGTCCCCAACCCCCAACCACCATGCCCCCCACCACACACCAATTATATAGCTGAGTTTCCCACATTTGGGAAAATCACAGGGGTCAGCACATCTGAAGTACAAGGGTTAAGCCTTGCTCTAGGAATGATCACAGTATCTTCTCTGCCAATTATCTGATGTTTAATAATAAATTGTTCTATTGGCAGTTTTCTGTAAAATCTTAGCACGCCAAAGGTTGTGTGTTCACGGGCTCACTGGATGACACTGTCTCACCACCTGCATTCGGTGCTCTTGAGCCGCTGTGTGTGGCCTGGATTGGAATGGCTGTTGGCAGACGGAAGAAGAAATGAGGGCCAGGCCGGTCTATATCAATAGTAATAAACTTTGCCCCAAGTTTTTGGGGTCTGGCCAAAAGCACAGCAGCAATTTGGGGGTATCTGGAAGTCTGAAGGCACCATCAGGCTGCTGATGCACTTACATCACAGGTACAGATGACCTGCTGGCCGCACCATACCCCCGGTTATCCATTTTTTTAATGAAAAAATAACAGTGACTCATTTTTATAAAATAAAAGTAATACATGTCCATATAATTACAGATTTATTTTATTCCAATCCTCTTCACTCCTGTCCTCAGTTTATTCCAATCCTCTTCACTCCTGTCTTTCTCTGCCTCCTTCTCTCCTGAGCCCCAATCTTGGAACCTCTCTCCTTCTGGCTCTAACTCTGGATCTCTGGAGCCCGAGCTCTCTCGCATCTGACTCCCCTCTCTCCAAGCTTACGAGCTTATGTCTTAGTTTATATAGCAGTCACATAAGGTGGTGACATAAAGGTGGGTTGAATACTGACGAATCAACAAAGAGAGGTAAGACCACTCCTCCAGGAGATTAACTCAAGTATAAAATCTCATCTACAGAGATTACTTCAGATTACTAGGAGATCTGCTCAAGGGTGGGATCCCAACAAGGGTGTGTTCTTCCCTCAGTTAGTAATCTACTTAAGTAAAGTAAAGTAAAAAGTAAAGTAAAGTAAAGTAAAGTAAAATAAGGCCCTCCCATTGATCATCAATTTGCTGGAGCAGGCCCAGTAACGTCTCCATTGGAGACTTTCTTGTTACTGTGTTTGGCATATTGAATACGTCACGGGGAGCTTGCCAGGCTCTGCTGTGTGGGCGAGATACTCTCGGTAGCTTGCCGGGCTCTCCGAGAGGGGCGGAGGAATCGAACTCGGGTCGGCCATGTTGGCTGCGTGCAAGGCAAACGCCTTACCACTCTGCTATCGCTCCAGTGTAATCTACTTAAATAGTTGTAATAAATCTACTTCTAATATTTCTAGCAATGTCATTCTGTATGAGCACAGTAAGAGATATAAACTTAGTTTGGTTCTTCCTGAGAACATCTCACTATACATTCTGCAGTCCTCAGGCCAGGTTAATCTTCCTAGCTCCAGCAGGGTCCTAGTCTCGTCGTTACTTACTTTTGGATCATGACAGAATTTATCCATGATAATGCCCTCAACTTATAGTTGAGTATCGTGGCGCTTTGGCCTGGCACATTTCGATGCCAGGGTAGCTCACCGCTTGCCCTGGGTCCGTTCAGTCCCTCGTTGGGACCCTGCTTTTGGGTTGCTAGGAACTAAGGGCAACTGAGTCAAGAAATGAGATGCCCAGGAGTAAATATTATTCAGAGTCAATCAATTCCCAAGTTACAAAGCATAATATTAACTGTCTTCCTTTGTCCATACAGAAAGGGCATTGCTTACAGTACAAATTCAGTGTCCTTAGATGGGTGTGACCTGATAAACCAAAGCTACCTGAGGAAGGACAAAAGAGTGTTATCCTACAGTTTTCTTTGTTTATTTATGTAATCATAACAATATTTTAGTTTCAGGATGTCTTCCACTCGGTTGTTAAAGATGAGGCTTGCAATGTTTTATTTCAAAATTAACTTGGCTTTATTGGACGTAGACAATGGCAAAATATTCAGATGTAAGCACAGATATGGGGCTGTAAGTCAGACTGACTCCAAGATATGAAGTCTAGAAAACTCACCTTGTGGGTTCCTTTGTTACACAATGAACAGTGCAGAATCATCTGGAGATGGACCTTATATCAACACAGAACACTTTATAAAAACACGCTGGAAAAATATTCCCTTTTTATGAGCATATAATCAGACAAGAGAACAAGGAAACTTTATAACATTGTGTCTTTTGTCACATAGAGTAGATTGCAGAGAGGTTACTACATTTTGAATATGGTGAACAGTGGGGAAGAGTTATGCTAGATTCCTAAATGTCACACAACAAAAACTCTAAATGAATTAATGGCTTCTATTCAAGACCTTAAATCATGAAATGCATAGGAGAAAAACATAGGTAGTATGCTTTTTGACATTTGAACTTAGATATGTTTTTAGACAATTGGCAGAAAGAAGCTGAAGAAAAAATAATCAAATGGGATGGCATTAAAACAAATGATTTAACACAGACAAACACAAAACTATCATAAAAACCAATGAAATGCTGAGAAAAAAAGAATATGGGAAGAAATATATTCCCAGACTTTACTAAAAGCCACAGTAATCAAAACTGCATGACACTGGTACTATGACAAACTCTCATTATCAGTGGAATGGAATTGAGAGACAAGATGCAAATCCTCACATTTATAAACAATATATAACAAATGGACTAGGCATATTAAATGGAGCAAGGAAAGCCTCTTCAATAAATAATGTTGGAAAACCTGGTTAATCACATGCCAATAAAAGACACAATATTCAATTCAAAATTGAAGACCCTGATATCAAGCCCATATCTGTAAAATACATTAAGAAAAACAGAGAAATATCCTTTAATATTTTTACCTACCTGAGTGTTCTCAACCTCATAGATATATAAAACAAAATCATTTCATTGGCAAAGGAAATTAAAAAGAAATATAGGAATATATCAAACTAAAAAGCTTCTGCACTGCAAAAATAGAGAAGCAGCCTAAAGTAAAGGACTGATTTACAAGACATATAAAACACTCTAAAAGATCTACAAAAACAACACAAAATATCCAAAAATGTGGAGATAAACAGGCATTTAAAAAGACATAAAGGTCAACTGGTATATGCTAACATGTTTATCATCACTGATCATTAGGACAATGAGATATCACTTCATAGAAAAATAAATCCCAAAAGTATCAGAAACAATAAGTGCCGCCCAAATTTGGTGAAACAGGACACTTCATTCACTGGTCTTTGCATATTTCAACACTTTGGAAAATGACTTGGAGATCAAGTATCACAGTTATCAAGATCAAAGTATCAAGATTTGAGTATGCATACAGAACAGCAATTTCACTCTTGGGCCTCAATCCTGAGAACACAAAAACACTAATCTGAAATAACTTATGTAGACCCAAGTTCAGCACAGTACAATTAAACATACAGACAGCATCTAGAAACACCCCCAGGTAAAGTGACTAAAAATTTAATTGTGCACCTATATACCTCAGTACTGATCAAGTCTGAGGAAAAGGTAAAATTTTGAAGATTTTTGCAATTTGGATGAATTTATAAAGTGCCATGCTAAGTGAAGCGGGTCAGAAAATAAAATATAAATATCTAATGATCTCCCTAATATGAGAAATATACAGAAACAAAGAAAGAGATTGAACAATAACCAGGGCAAACAAACACTGAGACAGAAATAGTACCTAAATGGCTGGAGAGTGACAAGAGGAAGGGATTGGGGGTGTTTATGACTGAATTTGAAACACTGTTGGAGGGACTTTTAAAAAAAAATTATTAGCAAATCACTGTGAGGTACAATTACAGATTTACATATTTTTGTGCTTGTGTTTCAGTCATACATTGCTCGAGTATCTATCCCTCCACCAGTGCCCACCCTCCACTGCTGATGATCCCAGCATCCCTCCCATCCCCCACCCCCAACTCCCACCCTGCCTCTCTGGCAGGGAATTCCCTTTTATTCTCTCCTTCCCTTTGGGTATTGAGGTTTGCAATAGAGGTATTGAGTGGCTATTGTGTTTGATCTGTACTCTACTCTCAGCACCCATCTCCCATCCCAAGCAGGTCCTCCAACCACACTTTTCTTGGTATTCCCTTCTCTATCTGAAGTGCCCTTTCCCCCAGCATTTGAAGCCAGCTTCCAAGCTGTGGAGCAAACCTACTGGTATTTATCTCTACTATTCTTGGGTGTTAGTCTCCCATTCTGTTACTTTATATTTGGTGGCGGGATTGTTATAGTAGATCTGTAATTGTGGAAAAAAAGACTTAAAACACAGTACTTCAATAAAAAATAAAACAAAAATATGTAAATAATATAGAAAATTGAGCAACAGCAAGGGTAACAAAACACGGGTTTAAAAATGGAATGAGTATCAATACAGGAACATTTTCAATGAAAGCTTACACAGCTGCCAACATTCAGATAGAAAAAATGCATACCATCTCTCATTCTTTGAAAATGAAAGCAAAGCAACCATTAAGTATCAACTAACATCAATAAGAATATTTAATATCTGAAATAGAAGACAAAACGTAATGGAGAAGAAATGTAGAAAAAGAAACCCTTAGATACTATTAGTGAGAATGTAAATCGATGCAGCTATTAGGAAAAAAACAGATTCTTCTTAAAATTTAAAATTAGAAATGTCATTCAATCTTGCTATTCACTTGCAAACATTTATCAAAAAAATAGAAAGATAAAATTAATTTCAAGGCATGTGTGTACCTTAACATTCATTATTTACAACAGCCAGAGGCTGAAACTATACATGTGACCATAAACAGATGACTGAATAAAAAAATGAGTTTTAACTGCCTAATTATACGATTACCTTGCTATAAAATTAGAAACAATCCCACTTGCAACAATGTGTCTGAACTAGAGATCATCATTCTTTGTGAAACAATTCAATTAGGCAAAATCAAAAAGTTTCTCATTTTACTTATGGTATATGAAGAAAACACATCCAAGAACTGAATACAACAAGCATAAATAATTGGATTAGACAATCATATTTGTAGTTGCTCAAAAGGAAAGAAGGAGGGAGAGTAAATAGAGTAAGGATCAATGGTTTAGAGCAAGGTAAAATTGAGCTTTAAGCATTGAAATTAATGCAGTATATCTAGACATTGATTTTTATGATCTGTACATGAATCTTATGTATTGTTATAGTAAAATTCTTTTAAATTTAAAAACATATAGCTTTTTCAAAATAATTGAATACAACTGAATTACTGAAACATGATATTTTATCAATTGGCTAATTGCTGATTAAAGGGCATCTCTTATGATAATAACTTGTAGCAATTATCTAAACACTACTATCAAGTATTTTGTTTGCTCCAGATTATATACCAAGTAGTCACCTTGTATTTTATTTCTGTAATATCACCTGAAGTAAACATTACTTTCTCTGTCTTAATGAGGAGCTTAGGGAACACAGGGGTTGCTTAACTTTAAAAATGTCACTTAATAAGTGAAAGAACTATGATTAAACTCAGCTTATTTCAAAGCTCACATGGTTTTCTTTTCTGGCCATAGGAATGCTGAGAGGGCACTCTGCTACAACCGTTAAAAACACAACTGCACATCTTAATCTCCTGGCTCCTTAACCAATCTTATTGTCACTTGTAGTTATCTAGGTTCCTATGTCACCCAACCACAGTTTCCCTTTATAAAAAATAATAATTTTTATTGCACTGGGTCATTCTGAGGATTAAAAGATATCATCCTGTCACTGACAGGAGTGAACATAAAATTCCTTCTCCCTTTTAGCGACGTGTCTCTCAATGATCAAACCCATACAAAGGGTTTGTGGTTGGGTTGATAGTTTCACTTTATTATTGTGGTGCTTATGTTTATTGGGGATGGCACATAAGTTGTTGGATAGGGGAGATAAATAGAGAGAAACTTGTGATTTTGGGGTATTCATAAATTGGGTAAATAACTTCCATAAAGTTCTCTGTGCTTTGCTGTCTGTAAGATCACAAAATGATCGTGTCTAAATAGAGTAGTGTGTCTTACCTCCCTTTCCCCTTCTTATTTTATTGCCTCATTTGTAATTTATTTAGGGCAAAGTCTTAAGAGATGTTGTTGGCAAAAGACAGTCATGGGGCGATTACATTTCACTGAAACTCTTGAATCACATTTCTTAGTGATTCTAATTCATAAAGCAAAAATATATATAGTAACATTTGCATCAACTATTTAAGTAAGAACAAGAGTAATAGTCATTTGCCTTTATTTGACATTGATCCTGCTTTTTGCCTTCTGACCATTTTTTGACAACATGGTTGTTAGGACTTTTAAAAAAAATGAATCTGAGTCATGCAAAATTTCTCAAAGTTGTTAGACAAACGAGAGATTTTTCAAAGATTTCGTTTCCATTTTCCATTCCATGATTCTCACCTCATACTATTTTAATGATGTCTTCTGTGTATTATCAGAGTTATGCTTTTAATATTCAATACTCAGGATAAAGAATGGTATAGAACCTTTATCCTGTTGAGTCCCCCAATATTGACAAACACCAGCCTTAGTAGGGTAGCACTGTAGCACTGTCCTCCCATTGTTAATCGATTTGCTCCAGCGGGTCCAGTAACGTCTCCATTGTGAGATTTGTTGTTACTGTGCTTGGCATATTGAGTACTTCACGGGGAGCTTGCCAGGCTTTGCTGTGTGAGCGAGATATTCTCGGTTGCTTGCCAAGGTCTCTGAGAGGGGTGGAGAAATTGAACCCCGGTTGGAAGGGCCTCTTGCATGCAAGGCAAATGCCCCACCGCTGTACCATCCCTCCTGCAAATCTTCAATAATTTTGAGTTAACTTTTGTTTATGGTTTAAACAGTATTCTACAAATTTTTGCATATGGCTGATATCCAAAGAATACAAAAACACCAATTTAAGAAGATATTTAGACATCTATGTTCACAGTAGCTGTATTCAAGAGTCACAAAATGGAATCAGTAAAAGCACAATGACGAATTACTGTATCAAGAAGCGTCTGTGGTATATATAATCAATGGAATGCAAAGCTGCCATTTAAAAAGAAATAAAATATTCCTTTCAGAAGTAAATGGCTGGATCGTGAGTTAATAATGTTATAAGCCATATTATGCAGTAATATGTTACTTCATATGAGTGAAATGAGGGAGGGAAAGACAGTTACTAGATGGTCTACTTCTGTGTGGAATTGAATTCAAATAAGTAAAGTAGAAAAATAAGGCTGTGAAAACAAAACTGCGTCCAAGATTCACTGAAAACTTTGATAGATACTAGTGTTAGAGAGAGAAAGAATGTATAAAGAAGTCATTTTAGTAGTGTGATGACACTAGAACTTGAGTATATAAATTATGCAGTATGTACAGTATTAATTAAACCCATATAATTCTGAAAAACTAAACCAATATTATAAACTGAAATACTATAATGTTCTATAGTATTTAAATATGATAGAAAAATAAAGTTAATATTTAAAAAACTGTCTCTTAATTTTATTGATATTCTCCATTGTTTCTTTAGTTTTCATTAATTTATATTCTTTACCTTTATTATTTACATCTTTATAATAACTGGGTTTGGTCACTTCTAATTTCTTGAAGTGCAAAATTACTTCATTTTACTAAAATAGATTTTCCTAACATAGAATTTTTGCAAACTTTCCTCTTAATATTGCTTTTGCAGCATAACATACATTTTGTTGAGTTTGTATTTTTATTTATTTCAATTTTTTAATTTTAATATTTTATTTGATCAATTTATTGAAGTATGTTGTTTAATTTTCATATATTAGCAATTTTCATCTCATAATAAGTTTGTAATTTTATACAATTATGGTAAAATATATTTGGAGTTATTTCAGTCTTCTTAAATGTGCTTAAACTTGATTTGAGGGATTACATATAATCCATTTTAAAGAATGTTCTGTAAAATCAAGAGAAGATGTATATTTTGTAGTTAAAATATTATGTGTATGTCAATTAGTTCTATATGTCTTTTCTAAGTAACATGTGTATGTACAACATCTTGTTAATATTATGTCTCAGTGGAAAGGGTGCATTGAAGTTCTCAACGATTATTGTATCATTACCTTTCTTTCTTATAATCTGTTTAATGTATTTAAGAATGAATGTCGGTTGCATATATGTTTATAATTACTATGTATTCTTGATTGATTGGTACCTTATCATTATGCAATGATCTTCTTCGTCTCTTGTAGGCTTTTTAGGGGGCTTAAAAACTACTGTCTGGGGGCTGGAGTGATAGCACATTAGGGTCTTCCCGCTGTTCATCGATTTTTTGCTCGAGCGGGCCCAGTAATGTCTCCATTTTGAGATTTGTTGTTACTGTGGTTGGTATATCAAATACACCACGGGTAGCTTGCCAGGCTTTGCCATGAGGGCAAGATACTCTCGGTAGCTTGCCGGGATCTCCGAGAGGGACGGAGGAATCTAACCCGGCTCGGCCAGCTGGTAAGGGATAGAAAATTGGTCTCAATATAATCCAATGCCTAAACTCCAGATGTTAATCAACTGGTGCTGAGCAGGTTGTAGCATTCTCTATCTTCCCTTGAGAGAAAGATCTCAGGTAGGGAGATAATAGAGTTGATTTGTTTTAAAAGGTAAAGCTATTAAATATAAACATACTAAAGCACTATATATCACATGTCATCCCGTTGCTCATTGATTTGTTTGAGTGGGCGCCAGTAACGTCTTCATTCGTCCCTGCTGTGTGCTCGTGTAGTCCAATGGTGTCTATTTTTCTTTAACTCAAGTTTGAAAATAGGCAAACATTTACTGGGGAAACTTGATAGCACAAGTTTGCTCTGCAGAGTGGGAAATGTTTTCTATATTACCAAGAGAATGTCAGAGTATGAGAACAACATAACCTTTCCATTCCTGTAGCTCTTAAAATTAGTGCAAAACTTGCAGCTTTTTCTGATTGACTGTTTATTTATTTATTTATCTATAAAGTGTGCACCCTGTTCTACATGCATTCTTCGCAGTTGGTAAAGGCAGTATCTTTGCCAGAAGTAAGGATGTTGGGCTCCCGCTGTGCCTGTGAGCCACTTTAGTCCCACATACTGGATTCTTGCTATTGTGAAGAAAGACGTGTCTAACGTGGCAGACAGATCTGCATTTAAATCCTACTGTCACTTCATGAGAAATTAATTCAACTTTGACTCCCTTGTAAATGAGAAAATGTTTATGGAGAATCCAGTTCATAGAATTCAACTATACATGAATGTGGATTATAAATAAAGATGCTGCTGACCTAAGATAAACTTCAGCAGGTGTTGGATCTACCTTGTCTTTGAGTTAAATTAATCTAATCATCTAAATGGGGAAATGAGAACACATCCTTTATTCATGAATTGGTAGGATTAACATTGCTAAAATTATCTTTTTCCCCAAATTATTATACAGAGTTGATGCAGTCCTCATAAAATTTCCATGGGATATTTTAAACACACAAATCAAATGCTGCCAAAATATATACAGCATAATAAAACTTGCTGAATAGTCACAATGATTTTGGGGAGGAAACAAACATACAAAAAAAAATAATGAGAGACTTTTCTCTTCCCAATTGTAAAGTGAGTAGAAGAATAAAAAAATACTGGATGCTTTAAATTTTCTGTGTTATATAGAATAGACAAGGAAATGGAACGTGTCAAAGGTGGCCCGAGATTTCAGAAAAGAAAAGACCAGGAAATATGACATTCTGGAAGTAAGTAAGAAGAGTTGGAAGTTACATAGAGACATGGGTTAGGAGCATTAAACATCTGTGGAATGAAGTTTTGGTGTGTGAATATATACAAAGTACAGAATCAAAACTTCTGAAAACTCGGGAACAAAACTGCAATAATAAAACTTTAAATTGTGACTATTTGGGCCAGAGTGATAGTACAGTGGGTAAGATTATTGTCCTGCATGTGGCCCACCTGAATTCTATCTCCAGCAACATATAAGATCCTCTGAGCACCAGTGAGAGTGATCCCTGAGCAGAGAGCCAGGAGTATGCACTGAGCACAGCCAAAAGTGGTCCAAACTTAAACAAACAAAATGTGCTTGTTAAGGAAAAAGACTGAAAATCTGAAGGAGTCTGGGTTATTCTTGGAAGAGTGCTGATGGTGGATTTAGAGCATGAGATTAGAGCACAGTGGGATTTTATGCCATATTCACAACTTTTAAAATGATGGCATCTAAGTAAAAGAAAATTGTGAAGAAGAAAAAAATGAAAATCACAATGTAATATCACTGGATTGAAGGCAGACTCTCAGACCAGTGGAATATAATTGAGAGCTCAAAAATATACTTTAAGAGATAAGGTGAAATTCTCTTCTATTAATGATTTTCAGAAAACTTGTTAGCCACATATTATTTTTAAATCCAAATTTATATACATAGTACACATAAAAATAGGGCTGGAGTGATAGCACAGCGGTTGGGCATTTGCCTTGCACGCAGCCAGCCTGGCCAAGCCTGGTTCGATTCCTCTGCCCCTCTTGGAGAACCCGGCAAGCTACTAAGAGTATCTTGCCCACACAGCAAAGCCTGGCATGCGACCCATGATGTATTCGATATGCCAAACACAGTAACAAGAAGTCTCAAAAATGGAGACGTTACTGGGCCCGCTTAAGCAAATTGATGAATAACGAGAGGACGGTGACTGTGACATAAAAATAACAAAAATAGATTAAGAATTTTTATATTTGTAAAGAATTCATAAAATATACTGAAGAAAACATAAGTAGAGCTCTCCATGATGTTAACTTCAGAAGCATATTCAACTATTCAATGCCTTTGATAAGATAGCAAAACAAAAATAAATATATAGGATTATATCAAATTAAGAATGTTATACATTGCAAAAGAGAGAATGACTAGAAAAAGTAAATATGCCACTCAGTGGAACAGACTATTCACTCACCACCCATATGTCAAAGACTTACTACATAAGTTTCAAAAAGTGCTCACAAAACAACAAAAAAAATCAAAGCAAATAAAAAAAATGAATGGGGAGAGTAGATGAATGGATACAGCTGCAAAGAACACATATAGATGGTCGATGGCTTTCTAAAAAGTGCTTTCCATAACTCATTATTGAGGAAATGCAAATAAAAACAACGACATACAATCTCACTCCAATGAGAAAGATGCACATAAAAACTAAGCATATACAAATATGTATAGAATAATGGAAATAAGAAATGCTAGCTGGGATGCAGTAGAAAATAAATTTTCATCAACTCTTGGTGAGAATATCTGGTTCAGCCTCTAATGAAAATATTGTGGAGATTACTAAAACACTTGAGAATTAAGTTTATATCTGGCCCAGTTATTCTAATACCTGACATGTATCAACAAACGCAAACAATAATTTGTAAAGATATTTGCAATACCTATGCTCATTGCAACACTATTTACAATAGCCAGGATATGGAAACAAACCAAGTGCCTAACAAAAACTATAAATTTAAAGATGCCATGGTATATATTAACAGAATATTGCTCAGCTATAAGAAAAGATGAAATCATACATTTTTCTGTCATTTGAGTGGAACTGGAGTGTATCATGCTAAGCAAAGTGAAAAATAAGGTAATAAGTAATGACCAGAAGTAACAGAACCCTAGAGTTGGCCTAAGGAACTGAGTTTGCTGAGTGACAGGAGTGGTGTGTGTGTGTGTGTGTGTGTGTGTGTGTGTGTGTGTGTGTGTGTGTGCGCGCGCGCACGTGTGTGTGTGTGTGTGTTGGGGGTGGGAAGGTAGATAGTAGTGGAGGGATGCTGGCACTATGGTAGTGTTTTGAAGAAATATTATAAGCATGGAACATTAAAATTATCCTAAATGACCATACCTAAATTCAAAGAAATAAAAAATAAATTTGTTCTGTAAGAAGTCCTTACCTACAAAAAAAATGCATGCTATCTGGGGGCCTGAGCAATAGGTACAGCAGGTAAGGCATTTGCCTTGCACATGGCTGACCCAGGTTTGATCCTCATCATTCCATATGATCCACTGAGCTCGGTAAGAGTAATTCCTTAATGCAGAGTCAGGAGTAACCCCTGAGCACCACTGGATGTCGAGGAAAGAAAAAGAGACAGAGACAGAGAGAAAGACAGAGACAGAGACAGGGAGACAGAGAGACAGAAAACAGAGAGACTGAGAGAGAGACATAGACACAGAGAAAGAGACATAGGCAGAGAGAGAGAGAGAGAGAGAGAGAGAGAGAGAGAGAGATGCTATATAATCTTAAAGCATAAAGGAGAATCTCTTAGAAAGCATTGGAAAAATGTTTCCCTGTCTTAGTGCAACTCAGTCACACATCTTTGTCCCTTAACTATCTTTCTGGGTTCCAGATTTACTATTTTTAAAAGTCTTGAAATGTTGAAACTCAAAAAGCTCTGGAACATATTACTTATTCCATTTTTCTTTTGCAAGAACAATGAAATTAATTTATATTTATGTGGGGAAAACTATTATTCCTAATTCCTAATACAAGTTCACACAAAAGAAAAATTCAAAAGAGATTCTGATACTCTGTCCTATCAGTTGAATTCTAGAATAGTGAAGCCCAAAGTAACTAATCATTTAAATTTCACACTAAATAGAATAATAGCTAGATTCTCTGAAATGTTTCTTCCCTTAACAACTTTTAGTTAGATATTTTTTCAAGTTTTTTAGCAAGACAAATAAATGTATAAAAATAGTTAAAAACATATTTCATATGTCTGATTTATGTACCTGATACTTTTGAAAAATTCTTGGCTAGTATAGTTTTCTTTCTAAAAAGAGATTTTATTTTTCAACTGCTATAATTTCTGGAACATGACCTGTTTGTAAAGAGATTTCTTGAAATATGTTCCACAGCCCAGGAATCACAGATGAGTGGGCAATAATGGCCTTTGTTATCAAGGCCAAGGTATGTCATAAGCAAGCATAATGAACAGAGGTTAGCTGTTGCTTTTCTAATGTTTCTTGAGAGTCATCCTTTTTATTTTCTTTGTATTTGCTAAATATACTTGTAGGAGGCCTGAGTCTAAATCATTTCTAACTAGATGTTCCAAGGCAATGCAAGGTGACTTATGATCAATAGGAAATAAAGAATAAATGCAGTGGAAGTCATAAAAAGGCCACCTTTCTATAAAATGTGTCAGAAAATAAGTCAAAGTATATTTTTGTTCAGTTTTGGGGAATGCATGTCAAAACCATTTTTTAATGTAAAGTCAAATATGATTTAATCCTCACTTGATTTGAATGGTTAATAATGGTTTTAGCTTCACGAGATAATTTATCAGTAGTTTAAAGAATTTCTTTTATTGGATGAAAAATAAAATTACAGTGATAAACAGAAACTCTGAAGGAAAAGTTGAAAGTATTTTATCTTAAAATGAGGCTCTTTGGAGGTTTAAAAAGCCCTTGTTTTGAAGTATGAAGTAAATGTCCCATTTAAACACTTGTGCATCAGACTTTATTTTAAATCTCATTGTTTCAGACATTTTCAACAACAATATCCAGAAGGAGAAGCATCATTTATATCGATAGAAGAGCCTCAAAGTCATTTCTCCAGTGTCATAGAAAGTACTGAGATTAAAGGTTAATGGTAGCATGCAATTTTTAACATAATGAATTTTCACTTTAACTAAAGAACGTGCATTAAAAAGTGAGGGTATCGCGTGGATGTGGCGAGAAAGGGACACTCCTTCACTGTTGGTGGGAATGTCCACTGGTTCAGCCCTTCTGGAAAACAGTATGGACGATTATCAAAAAATTAGAAATTGAGCTCCCATTTGACCCAGCAATACCACTCCTGGGAATATATCCCAGAGAGGCAAAAATGTATAGTCGAAGTGACATCTGCACTTGTTTGTTCATTGCAGCACTCTTTACAATAGCCAGAAACTGGAAGAAACCTGAATGCCCAAGAACAGATGACTGGTTAAAGAAACTTTGGTACATCTACACAATGGAGTACTATGTAGCTCTTAGAAAAGATGAAGTCATGAAATTTACATACAAGTGGTACAATATGGAAAGTATCATGCTAAGCGAAATGAGTCAGAAAGAGAGGGATAGGCATAGAAAGATTGCATTCATCTGGGGGATATAAAGTAACAAAGTATGAGATTAATACCCAAGAATAGCTGAGATCAGCACCAGGAGGATTACTCCATAACTTAGAGGCCAGCCGGGTATCCTAGAGGAAAGGGCTGTTCAGATAGAGAAGGGAGCACCAAATAAAGGATGTTTGGAGGATCCTCCCAGGAGGGGAGATGCATGTCGAAAGTAGACTATGGACTGAACATGTTTGCCACTCAATGCCTCTTTTGCAGACCACAACACCCAAAAGGAGAGAGAGAACACAGGGGATTGCCCTGCCACAGAGACAGGGGGGATGGGGGGATGGGGGTGGGAGGGATATTATCCATGGTGGTGGAAAATGGGCACTGGTGGAGGGATGGGTATCTGATCATTGTATAATTGAAACCAAAGCACAAAAAATTGTAAATCTACAACTTTAAAAAAAATAAAATAAAATAAAGGGAAAAAAAAAAGTGAGGGTATCCTTTCTGCCATAGATTGTCTTTTTTGGCACCATCATCTAGTTCATTCTTCCTGTTGTAAACATCAAGGTCATTTTGATAAACCATATAAACAAATACCACAAATTTTACCACCTGAGGAGCAATGTTAGAGTAGAATAGATGAGTCCTTTTCTGTCAAGAATTCTGAAAATTGACTCAACTTACCTGCATTTTCCCCTTCCTTCCTTCCTTCCTTCCTTCCTTCCTTCCTTGCTTCCTTCCTTTCTTCCTTCCTTCCTTCCCCTTTCTTTTTATATTACAACATGTACTCACAGTAACTATTATTGAAATGTTTCCCTCTTGTATAAATAATGTGTGCAACACTGCTTAGACAAAGCCCACACAACACAAATGGAGAAAACAGGTTAATTGAGTATCCTAAGAAGCAATTGCAAGAAAACTTTCACTTTAGTAGAATGAGAAGTCCCATAACCAATTCTGCAGAAAAAAACTTCCAGAATATATATTTTTAATCAACAGTCAAGAGCTGGAGAGAAAAGAAAATACGTGATTAGGGAGCTTGCCTTGCATGTAGTCAACCTGGATTTGACCTGCACCCTGTATGTATGATTCTCCAGATCACACCCAGGGTGTTCCTTGAGTACAGTCAGGAGTAAGCCCTGAGTACTGTTGGCTGTGTGCCCCCCAACCTCCTGCAAAAAAGAAATCAAGTAACTATCAAACTTGACATAATCCTAGATACAAATAGCAAATGAAGAAATGTTTATTCAACTTAATATACAAATAATTGGTAAAATAGCAAAATATTTGTGTTATATGAAATAGACGGTCTATTCCAGATTGGCATAGTAAGGGAAAAAATAGTCCCTTTCTCATTTCTATAAGCTAGAAATCTTTCTTTGAGGAAAAAAGGAAATTTTTTTCATTATGCACCAAGATACCTTTCTTTAGACAAGTATAGTGAGGTGGTAGCGGTTATCTTCTCTTACCCAGTTCTCACTGATGAGAAAGCAGATTTACCTTGGGTGTTGCAGTCTGAGAATAGAAAGGTCTTAATAGTTCTCTTCATTTATGAGGTGGAGTTGGGGGTTCATGTTGGCAGGGAAAGCTTAATGGACAATGCTTCTATTTCTCTTCTTCCCACTAAATCCTCAGGATTTATAGAAGAATGATGCTACCAGAGACAGTAGTTTTCATTAAGAGAGGTGTTTTATGGAGAAAAGAGATCCATCATATACTGCTGGTGGTATTGTAAATTAATTCATCCACAAGGAAAAACACTTTTGAGATATCTCAAATAAGTAAACTTAGAAATTTCATGCAATAGAATTAATATATATATATATATATCTCACAAATTTTAGCGTATGTGTGTACCTTCACATTTATTGTAGATTTATTCACTATACCCAAGATTGAGGAACCACCTAAGTACCCAAGAAGAGATAACTAGATAAATAAACTATTGTTGATAAAATCAATGGAATGCTACCCAGCTATAATAGATTGTTTTATATATATTGTTTTTTATATCCCACGTGTGAGAAAATGTATTATGTATCTGATCTAATGGTCAGATACATAATACATTTTCTCACACGTGGGATATAAAAAAAACACAGTAACAGAAAAAGAAATGGCCAAATGTTCCAGGAGGATCGCTCAACAGTTTGAAAGCCAGTCTCTTATGCTAGGGAAAATGCAGTTGGGATGGAGAAGGGACCACTAAGTAAATGATGGTTGGAGGGATAGCTTGGAAAAATATCATATACAAACAGAATAGTTTATTTTCTTCTTTTTTAAAATTTTATTGAATTTACAAGCTTTCATGTTTGGGTTACAATCACACAATGATCAAACACCCATCCCTCCACCAGTGCACATTCCCCACCACCAATATCCCTGGTATACCTCGCCTTTTCAACCCTCCCCCTGCCTCCATGGCAGACAGTATTCCCCATACTCTCTGTCTCTAATTTTGGGCATTATGATTTGCAATACAGATACTGAGAGGTTATCATGGCAAACAAAATAGTTTAGAAACCAACAGACATTGCATAGCATTATGTCGACCATTCAGAATTATAATTATGATTTATCATGTATCATGGACGTCAATTTATTAATGCAGTATCTCGCATAGGGTGACCCTTCATAGATAGCTAACAAAATTATGAAGGAGCTAAGCATAGTAATTATTCTTTTGCCAAGGAAATGGAAACTATTCCTCAAACAACTTTCAGTGTTGAATGTGCCAGAGAGATAGGATCTTTGCCTTTTTAGAAGCATCACAATTGAGGTAAGGAATACTTATAACATGAAGCATGGTATTATCTTCCAGGAACTTGCAAATTATATAAGAAAAAAAAGATGCTGATTCTTAAAATATTTTGGCCTCTAGGTCACTTGGGGATCTCCTACTATAATGTCTTTGTTTTATAAATAACAAAACTAAGGCTCAGATTGAGCATCCTCCACCCAGATCCTCCTAATTCCAGTAGGTGGGGGTCACACCCACCAACTGGCCCCCTGGCGCCATGTAATCCCATCAACGGCCAAAACTCAGAGACTAGAAAAACCAGCTCCCGGAAGAGAACAGTGCAGTCTCCTGCCCCCGCGCCTGGCTGCCCTCGCCGGAGCCCCTTGGAGGGGAGCGGGTTGAGCTTTTGAGATTTTTTAACATCTTCTTATTATGACATCTTATTATCTCATTCCTACTTTGGACAAACTGGCAGGCTACCGTATGTAGCCTGCTCACACGGCAGAGTCTGGCAAACTCCCCGTGGTGTACCCAATATGCCAAATACCAGTAACAATGATGGGTCTCATTCTCCTAAAGAGCCCTGAATATAATCTCAGGGCTAGGATGAAGGAGATGTTACTGGGGCCTGCTCGAGGCAATCGACAAATAACAGGATTCAAAAAATTCAAAGGCTCAGAAGTTAACTTTTCTAAACACGCTTTGGGGTCATCCAATTTAGAAAGTTGCCTTCTGTGAAGCATTCATTTTGAAAATTCTGAAGCAAGGATCATCACTTTAGTAAGATAAGAGAACACTGCATAGAAGAGGTGGAATTTCATCCAAGTACTTCTCAATGTGGCACCTCAATAGAAGGATGCATACAACTTCTAAATGTTTCAATGTCAAAAAAAAAAAAACCTCAACGAGGCAGCTGAGGTTTTCATGCTTCCCAGGTGATGTTAGCATGTGGTCCAAATTAGTAAGCACTGACGTAATAGTAGGATAGGAGCAATAAGTAAAACTTGGATGATGATATTTCAAATATAAAATTTTACCACCTGTTGCAAAACAATGAAGTACAGCACAGTGCTTTGGAAAGACTGTAAAAACAAACATTTAGAAAGGTATTTATTGGGACCAGAGTAAAAGTACATTGGATAGGGTGTTTGCATTATGTGAGGCTACCTAGGTTTTATTCCAAGCACCTTGAACCCTGCCAAGAGTGATCCCTAAGCCCACAGTCAGAGTAAGCATAGAGTACCTCCATATATGTCCCCACTACAATAATAATAATAACAATAATAATAATAATAAAAGTTATAAATAAAATTTATTTATTACTGAGTCAATACTATCTAGGTAACTGTGTGGAATTATTTTATAGTGGTCAAAAAATACCCCATGTGTTTAGAGAGGAGTTCTGGAATCAAAACTGTGTTAGGAGACTAAAAATGAGTTAGGGAGAATTGTAAAATTTTCCCCAATTTACTATGATTATTTGTAGATCTTTGTCCTAAAGCTGAATTCTACAGTTGGAAAATTTTGAGGTTACATTTCATAGCAAATCGATCTCACTTGTATGAGACTATCTCAATTATATCATTTAGAGATAAAGATAGCTAAAACAGTAGGGTGAGGATCAATATTCTGTTGGCCCTCATTTTCTATCATTTGCATGCATAATGCGAAAGTAATATTATTTATTCAATTCAAGCAATTAATATATAAGGTGTCAATAGATGTGATATTTAGCCATTGGTCAAACTTGATGTGGTATGTTGAGGTCTTAAATCCAAGGCCATCATCTATTATCTATGATCCCTTTCCCTATTATTCACCTTCAATTCTTTGTTTTCAAAATAGCATGTGCAATTTCTGTGAGAATTAGTCATTATGTGGTCACATGCATTTTATTTTTTAGCTAAAAGTGAGTATACCTTCTATTTTTTAGTTTTCCTTAGTTGTCAACAAATATATATTTTTGGTTGTACATTATAGATGGAAACACCAAAGCCCAGGAAATATTTTTGTCACAAATAATTGGGAAAACTGGAGTTGGAACCAGGCTTTCTGACTATGGCAGACTCTCTCTAATGCTGTTAGAATCTTCTGATGTTTAGGATTATGACTGACTTTTAAACTTCTGATCACACTTGGAAGTTGTGACATATATAATAAATAAATGTGGCATATATAATAAACAAATAATGAATAAATAAATGCATTCTTAGGATAAATATAATGTTCTACAAGTCTTGCTTACTCTTCCAGAAGTCTGAAAAAGAGTGGTCAGCCCTCTAGAAATTTTTTTGTAAATGAAATGACTCTATGTTTATATTTTAATATGACTTAAATTTACTAATTCGTTTAAGTAATAGGTATGATTTGAACCATGGAGGAAGTTATAAAACAAAGGCTTAAGTGTATTTAAAAAGTATTTCTGTGAGGTGCTGAGGTAGTTAAGATAAACAAGCAACCATGATGACAATATTAACTGGAGATTACCATGTTGCACACGAACTGAGTGTTAAAGGTAGGTAAAGGATATACCTGATACTTTTCAGAATCTGTATTGCAAACCACTATGTGCCCAAAATGAAACAGAGAGAGAGAGAGAGACAGAGACAGAGACAGAAAACAGAGAGAGGCATGCTGGGAGAGGGCTGATTGGAGGGAAATTGGAACTGGGGGTCATTGGTGCTGGGAAATATACATTGGTGACTAGATGGGTTTTGGAATACTGTATGACTTAAACATAAACATGAACAGTTTTGTAAGGGTCTATCTCACAGTGATTCGATTAAAATTTTTTTTTTTTTTTTGCTTTTCAGGTCACACCTGGTGATGAACAGGGGTTACTCCTGGCTCTTGCATTTAGTAATTACTCCTGGCGGTGCTCAGGGGACCATATGGGATGCTGGGAATCGAACTCGGGCCGGCCGCGTGCAAGGCAAACGCCCTACCCGCTGTGCTATCTCTCCAGCTCCTCAATTAAAAAATTTTAAATAAAAAGATAAAATCTACTTCCTCTCCCAAAAATCTCATTCTGACTGAACACCTGTGAAATAAAATGAACTTCATAAAGAGCAAGAAAGTTCCTTATCATTGGAGGCCTTTAAAAATAGAGGGATTCACTATTTTACTTTCTAATTTAATTAAGAACTATGCATCAGAAAAGGTGAACATTTTTTACACAGGGTACAGTTCCTAATTGATAGGTGAGTTTGCTGATAATTGGCTCTGCTTCAAACCAATGGATAAGTGTTCCAGATAAATAAAAGCAGCCACTGCAAAGTACAATGATTGCTCTGACTTCTAATAAGCAGCAAAGATTTATAATTTCTGAATTTGAGGTTTGGGACTAGTAATTATCAAATATGATTATTTCGTGAGAGTACCAGCATAGCCTTGCACGCGGCCGAACCAGGTTCAATTCCTCCATTCCTCTCTGAGAGCCCAGCAAACTATCCAGAGTAACCCGCCCACACAGCAAAGCCTGGCAGGCTAACTGTGACGTATTTATATGCCCAAAACAGTAACAACAAGTCTCAAAATGGAGACGTTACTGGTGCCCGCTTGTGCAAATTGCTGAACAATGAGAGGACAGTGCAGTGCTATTTTAAAAAAATTGCTGATATATTGCCTGCCCGGAGGGGAAAGGATGTTGACACGTTCGCCCTGGCCTCTCTGGAAAGAAAGATGGCGGCCGCACGGGAGCCTTGTGGACAGCAGGTTTGAGCCGGGGGTGGGGGCGGCAGGGACCTCATGGGAAGGGGGGCGTTCTGGGCTGTCCTTCACGCCCGACCGAGGTCACCAGCTGCCCCCCACGAGCGGCTCTCCGGCACGGCCACGGCCCCGGAAGCACAAGGACTTAGCGCAGAAATCCAAATGCTTGGAGCAGAAAAGCGAATGGACTATGTGTTAAACCGCGCCAGCATGCCTTCCCAGAGGGGAAAGGGTGTTGCTCCATTCGCCCTGGCCTCTCTGGAAAGAAAAATGGCGGCCGCACGGGAGCCTTGTGGACAGCAGGTTTGAGCCGGGGGTGGGGGCGGCAGGGACCTCATGGGAAGAGGGGCGATCTGGTCCGTCCTTCACGCCCGACCGAGGTCACCAGCTGCCCCCCATGAGCAGCTCTCCGGCACGGCCACGACTCCAGAGCACAGAAACCAATCTCTTAACTATCTAACTTTTAATAGAAATACTTCCAGGGTTAATAAGTAAAATAGCAGAAATCCAGAACCGTGCGGCCACAATAGCAGCCGCGCGACATCATTTTATTCTTAAACCCAGCTGTAGAAAGCAAATCATTTCACAACGCTGTTTCAGCATGTCTGATTGGGGTGGGGGGTCTTAAACTCTAAACAATAATGGTGCATCTTCTATCGAAACAATGTATCTAGTCAAAGTAGATAGAGTATTAACTAGAACTCATCTGCCTCACAGGAATTGGGAGGGGTGGGAGGTGGGGTTCTATTGGGGTTTGCAGTTAAAAATAAGTATTGGTAAAGGGAAATGTGTTTGATATTTACATGACTGAGACCTAAACCTGAAAGCTCTGTAACTTTTCCCACAGTGATTCAATAAAGAAATAAATTATAAAAAATAATGCTGATATACACCCAGATAAATTATTGAAATACATTCCCATTCAAAGTTCTTCAGAGGAGGGCCACTGTATCTGTAACACTGTAATGCCATTGTTAGTTGATTTACTCGAGTGGGCCCCAGTAACATCTCTATTCCTCCCAGCCCTGAGGGTTTTATTTTTAATTAATGAAACACCATAAGGTACAATTGTAGACATAAAAATTCTCATGCTTGGGTTTCAATTATACAATGATTAAGTACCATTCCCTCCACCAGTGCCCAATCTCCACCACCAACGATTTCAGTAGCCCTACAATCCCTCCAACCCCATCCCATCCCCCCCACCTCATGTAGCCTCTGTGGCAGGACATTCCCTTTTGCTCACTCTTTCCTTTAAGGTGTTGTAGTTTGCAATAGAGGTATTGAGTAGCCATCGTTTTTTGTCTATAGTCTACTTTCTTTTTTTTTTTTTTCCCCTTTATTTTATTTTATTTTTTTTAAAGTTGTAGATTTACAATTTTTTGTGCTTTGGTTTCAATTATACAATGATCAGATACCCATCCCTCCACCAGTGCCCATTTTCCACCACCATGGATAATATCCCTCCCACCCCCATCCCCCCATCCCCACCGTCTCTGTGGCAGGGCAATCCCCTGTGTTCTCTCTCTCCTTTTGGGTGTTGTGGTCTGCAAAAGAGGCATTGAGTGGCAAACATGTTCAGTCCATAGTCTACTTTCGACATGCATCTCCCCTCCTGGGAGGATCCTCCAAACATCCTTTATTTGGTGCTCCCTTCTCTATCTGAACTGCCCTTTCCTCTAGGATACCCGGCTGGCCTCTAAGTTATGGAGTAATCCTCCTGGTGCTGATCTCAGCTATTCTTGGGTATTAATCTCATACTTTGTTACTTTATATCCCCCAGATGAATGCAATCTTTCTATGTCTATCCCTCTCTTTCTGACTCATTTCGCTTAGCATGATACTTTCCATATTGTACCACTTGTATGTAAATTTCATGACTTCATCTTTTCTAAGAGCTACATAGTACTCCATTGTGTAGATGTACCAAAGTTTCTTTAACCAGTCATCTGTTCTTGGGCATTCAGGTTTCTTCCAGTTTCTGGCTATTGTAAAGAGGGCTGCAATGAACAAACAAGTGCAGATGTCACTTCGACTATACATTTTTGCCTCTCTGGGATATATTCCCAGGAGTGGTATTGCTGGGTCAAATGGGAGCTCAATTTCTAATTTTTTGAGAATCGTCCATACTGTTTTCCAGAAGGGCTGAACCAGTCGGCATTCCCACCAACAGTGAAGGAGTGTCCCTTTCTCGCCACAACCACGCCAGCATCGGTTGCTTTTGTTCTTTTGAATGTGGGCCAGTCTCTGAGGTGTGAGATGGTATCTCATTGTGGTTTTGATCTGCATCTCCCTGATGATTAATGATGTAGAGCATTTTCTCATGTGCTTTTTTGCCATTCGGATTTCTTCTTTGAGAAAGTTTCTGTTCATTTCATTGCCCCATTTTTGGATGGGGTTGGATGTTTTCTTCTTGTGGAGTTTAACCAGTATTTTGTATATCCTGGATATCAACCCCTTGTCAGATGTGTATTCGGTGAATATCCTTTCCCATTCTGTAGACTGTCTTTGTATTTTGGTCACTGTTTCTTTGGAGGTGCAGAAGCTTCTTAGTTTAAGATAGTCCCATTTGTCTATCTCTGTTTTCACTTGCTTGGCCAGTAGCGTGGCATCTTTGAAGATACCATTAGCTTCAATGTCATGGAGGGTTTTGCCAACTTTATCTTCAATGTACCTTATGGTTTCTGGTCTGATGTTGAGGTCTTTAATCCATTTTGATCTTACTTTTGTACATGGTGTTAGGCAGAGTTCTGAGCCTATTTTTTTGCATGTAGCCGTCCAGTGATGCCAACACAATTTATTAAAGAGGCTTTCCTTACTCCACTTCACATTACTTGCACCTTTATCAAAGATTAGATGAGCATATGATTGAGGAGAGATGTCAGTGTATTCAACCCTGTTCCATTGGTCTGCAGTTCTGCCTTTGTTCCAGTACCATGCTGTTTTAATTATTACTGCTTTGTAGTACAGTTTGAAGTTCGGGAGGTTGATTCCTCCCATTTTCTTTTTCCCAAGAATTGCTTTAGCTATTCGTGGGGGCTTATTGTTCCATATAAATTTCAAGAGTGTTTGCTCCATTTCTTTGAAGAATGTCATGGGTATCCTTATAGGGATTGCATTGAATTTATACAATGCTTTCGGTAGTATTGCCATTTTGACAATGTTAAGTCTCCCGACCCATGAGCAGGGGATATCTTTCCATTTCCTCATGTCCTCTTTTATTTCCTGAAGTAGCGTTTTGTAGTTTTCTTTGTACAGGTCCTTTACTTCCTTAGTTAAGCTGATTCCTAGGTACTTGATTTTCTGGGGCACAATTGTGAATGGGATTGTTTTTTTCATGTTGCTTTCTTCTCTCTCACTGTTTGCGTATAGGAAAGCCATGGACTTTTGGGTATTGATTTTATAACCTGCAACTTTACTATACGAGTCTATTGTTTCTAAGAGTTTTTTGGTGGAAGTTATTGGGTTCTCTAAGTAGAGTATCATATCATCTGCGAATAGTGAGAGCTTGATTTCTTCCTTTCCTACCTGAATGCCCTTTTAATATCTTTTTCCTGCCTAATCGCTATTGCAAGTACTTCCAGTACTATATTGAACAGCAGTGGAGAGAGTGGGCATCCCTGTCTCGTCCCTGATCTTAGAGGGAAGGCTCTCAGTTTTTCCCCATTGAGGATGATGCTTGCTGTAGGCTTGTGGTAGATGGCTTTAATTATGTTGAGGAAGGTCCCCTCTATACCCATTTTGGCTAGGGTTTTCATCATAAAGGGGTGCTGGATCTTATCAAATGCTTTCTCTGCATCTATTGATATGATCATATGCTTTTTATCTTTTCTTTTGTTGATATGGTGGATTATGTTGATTGATTTCCGAATGTTGAACCATCCTTGCATCCCTGGGATGAATCCTACTTGGTCATGGTGTATGATCTTTTTGATGAGTAGTTGGATTCTATTTGCTAGTAGTTTGTTGAGGATCTTTGCATCTGTGTTCATCAGGGATATCGGCCTGTAATTCTCTTTCTTTGTGGTATCTCTGTCTGCTTTTGGTATCAGTGTGATATTTGCTTCGTAGAAACTGTTTGGAAGTGTTTTTGATATTTCAATTTCGTGGAAAAGCTTAAAGAGTATTGGGAGTAAGTCCTCTTTAAAGATTTGGAAGAATTCACTAGTGAATCCATCCGGGCCAGGACTTTTGTGCTTGGGGAGACTTTTTATTACCATTTCAATTTCCTTGATGGTGATAGGTCTGTTCAGGTATTCCAGGTCTTCTTGGTTCAGCCTTGGGAGTCTGTAGGAGTCTAGGAATTTATCCATTTCCTCGAGGTTTTGATGTTCCGTGGCATAAAGCTTCTCAAAGTACTCCCTGAGGATCCTCTGAATTTCTGTGGTTTCTGTTGTAATGACCCCCTTTTCATTTCTAATTCGGTTTATTAGGGTTTTCTCTCTCCCTTTCTTTGTGAGTTTTGCTAGAGGCTTATCGATCTTGTTAATTTTCTCAAAGAACCAGCTCTTGGTTTCATTGATCTTTTGGATTGTTTTTTGGGTTTCCATCTCGTTAATCTCTGCTCTGAGTTTTATTATTTCCTTTCTCCTGTTCGGGTTGTGCTCCTTTTTTTGGTCCTTCTCCAAGCTCTTAAGCTGTGAGGTTAGGTTACTTATGTGTGCTCGCTCCTCCTTCCTGAGGAATGCTTGTAGAGCTATAAACTTTCCTCTTAACACAGCCTTTGCTGTGTCCCATAAGTTTTGGTAACTCGTGTTCTCATTTTCATTCGTTTCTAGGAATCTTTTGATTTCCTCTTTGATTTCCTGTCTAATCCACTCGTTGTTCAATAGTGCACTGTTTAATTTCCAGGTGTTTGATTTAGTTTTCTGTTTTTGTGTGTGATTTACTTCTAATTTCAGCGCATTATGGTCTGAGAAGATTGTTGATACAATCTCTACCTTCTTAATTTTATGGAGGCATGTTTTGTGGCTCAGCATGTGGTCTATCTTGGAGAATGTTCCATGTACGCTTGAGAAGAATGTGTATTCAGCTTTTTGTGGATGAAGTGTCCTGTATATATCTACTAAGTCCCTTTCTTCCATTGTTTCCCTCAAATGAAGTATGTCCTTGCTAAGCTTGAGTCTGGTTGATCTATCAAGAGGTGACAAAGCAGTGTTGAAGTCTCCCACTAGTATTGTGTTGCTATTGATGTCTTTTTCCAAATCTATGAGTAGTTGTTTTAAGTACTTTGCTGGTCTCTCATTAGGTGCATATACATTTATTATTGTAAGTTCTTCCTGTTGTACAGATCCTCTGATCAATAAGTAATGGCCTTCACTGTCTCTTATGACCTTCCTCACTCTGACATCAATGTGGTCTGATATAAGGATGGCTACCCCAGCTTTTTTATGGGAGCTGTTTGCCTGTAGGATTGTTTTCCAGCCTTTGACTCTGAGTCTGTGTTTGCTTTGATTATTGAGATGCGTTTCTTGCAGGCAGCAGAATGTTGGGTTCAATTTTCTAATCCATCCTGCCACTCTATGTCTTTTAATTGGTGCGTTTAGCCCATTGACATTGAGAGAGATTATTGTTATGGGATTTTGTCCCATTGTTATGTTAAAATTGGGTGTATTTGAGGAGCCTTTCTTGCCTTAAAGTAGCCCATTTAGTTGTTCTTGTAACCATGGTTTTGAGTCTATGAAGTTCCTGAGCTGTTGTTTGTCTGTGAAACTGTGTGTTGTTCCTTCTATTATGAATGAGAGTCTTGCTGGGAAAAGTATTTTGGGGGAGGCATTTATTTCATTGAGTTTTTTTACTATGTCCCACCACTGTTTTCGGGCCATGAGGGTTTCATCAGAAAAATCAGCTGTGAATTTTAAGGATGCTCCTTTGTAAGAGATTTCTTTCTTCGATCTTGCTGCTTTCAGAATTTTGTCTCTGTCTAAGGTTTTGGTCATTTTGATCAGAATGTGTCTTGGGGTATTTTTATTCGGATTTCTTCTAGCTGGTACCCTTCGGGCCTCCTGAATGTGGTCACAAGTTTTCTTCAGCTCTGGAAATGTTGTAGCAATGATGTCTTTGACAGTTTCTTCTTCATCGAGGTTTTCTTCCTGTCCCTCTGGGACTCCAATAATTCTTATGTTACCCCTCTTGGCTTCATCACGATCTTCTCTTGCCATCTGTTCCCGAATTGTGAGTCTCTTTTCCATTTTCTGCTCTTTTCGGGAGAGTCTCTGAACTTCATCTTCGAGCTCACTGATTCTGTTCTCAGCCGCTGTTACTCTGCTGCTGAGGCCTTCCACTGAGCTTTTCAATTCGCCTATGAGATTTTTCAGGTCTGACATTTCTGATTGCATTTTCCTCATTTCTGCCTTCAGATCCTCTTGTCTTCTATTGGCATTGCTTTCCATTGTTTCTTTTAATTCCCTAAGCATCCTAAGTAGCTCCCTTCTGAATTCCTTGTCAGAGAGGTTGTCTAACACTACAGTACTGTTGGTGTCATCTGGGCTAGACTCTTCAATATGAAAGTTTGGTGGGCTTTTGCGTTGCTTTACCATTGTGAGAGGTGTGGTTTAGTCCTTCACGTTCAGTGTTACTATTCTGCTTGATATGCAGTGTGAGTTAAGATAGGCTTATGAGTTATTGGCAACTGTATTTCTAGTGGCTGAGCTAAAATAGAGAAGTTTCGATCTAAGAAGTTAGCTTATGGTTCCTATGGCATATGTAGTGGGAAAATATTTCGCGGCCGCGTTAGCGGCCGCGGCTCCGGAAAGAGTCCCTGGCACTGGGCGAGGAGTTGGGAATGTCTCCTGTTTGGAATTGGAGCCGTTCAGCTTTGTTGCCCAGAGCTGGGCCTCTGTGCCCGTCCCACGCGGCTCAGGGGTTGAAAACCGGCTGTCTCGGGGCTGTTTCTAGCTGCGCGTGCCCAGAGAGGAACCCAGGCCCTTGGGGGCGGGCTGTACCTGTTGGAATTGGAGCCGTTCAGCTTTGTTGCCCAGAGCTGGGCCTCTGTCTATAGTCTACTTTCAGCATGCATCTCGCATCCCAAGCGAGTCCTCCAAAAATCCTTTACTCAGTGTTCCCTTCTCTATCTGAGCTGCCTTTTCCCCCAGCATGTGCTGCTGGCTTCCAAGGCATCGAAAACCTCCTGGTACTTATCTCAAATATTCTTGACTCTTCGACTCCCATTCTGTTACTTTATACACCCCAGATGAGTGCAGTCTTTCTATGTCTGTTCCTGTCTTTCTGGCTCATTTCACTTAGCATGATATTTTCCATTTAGTACCACTTGTATATAAATTTCATGACTTCATCTTTTCTAACAGCTGCATAGTATTCCATTGTGTAGATGTACCAAAGTTTCTTTAACTGGTCATCTTTTCTCGGGCACTCGGGTTTTTTCCAAATTTTGGCTATTGTGAACAGTGCAGCAATGAACATAGAAGTGCAGATGTCATTTCAACTGTACTTTTTAGCCTTTCCATGATCTATTCCCAGGAGTGGTATTCCTGGGTCAAATTTGAGCTCAATTTCTAAATTTTTGAGAAGCATCCATACTGTTCTCCAAAAAGGCTGAACCCACCAACAGTGAAGGAGGGTCCCTTTCTCACCACATCCACGCCAACACGGCGTGCTTTTGTTCTTTTGTATGTGGGCCAGTCTCTGTGGTTTGAGATGATATCTCATTGTTTTGATCTGCATCTCCCTGATGATTAGTGATGTAGAGTATTTTCTCATGTGCCTTTTTGCCATTCGGATTTCTTCTTTGAGAAAGTTCTGTTTGTCACCCCATTGGGGTAGGATATTTTCTTCTTCGGAGTTCAACCAGTGCTTTGTATACCCTTGATATTAATCCCTTGTTGGATGGGTATTGGACAAATATCCTTTCCCATTCTGTAGACTGTCTTTGTATTTTGGTCACTGTTTCTTTTAAGGTGCAGGAGCTTCTTAGTTTAAGATAGTCCCATTTGTCTATCTCTGTTTTCACTTGCTTGGCCATTGGCGTGCCATCTTTGAAGATACCGTTAGCTTCAATGTCGTGGAGGATTTTGCCAACCTTGTCTCCAATGTACCTTACGGATTCCAGTCTGATGTTGAGGTCTTTAGTCCATTTTGATCTTACTTTTGTACATGGTGTTAGATAGAGTTCTGAGCCCATTTTTTTGCACATAGCTCTCCAGTTTTGCCAGCACAATTTTTTAAAGAGGTTTTTATTCCTTCACTTCACTTTTTTTCTCCCTTATCAAAGATTAGATGATCATATATTTGGGGATAGGTGTCAGTATATTCATCCCTGTTCCATTGGTCTGTGCAAGTCCTGAGATTCTAGCAGCCTCTCCTTATTCATCTTTCCAATTGCTTGGAGACTCGTTCAGAGTCAGGGAAATGAGACTTATCATTACTGTTTTTGGCATATCGAATATGCCACGGACAGCTTTCCAGGCATTGCCTATGTAGGTGGGATACTCTTGTTAGCCTGCTGGACATTTCTTTCTATAATTTGTTGCCCAATGTCTAAATCCCATAAAACATGGTGTGGTGATTATGGAAAATGAGTAGGAAGTGTCTTATGGTGTATCCAGAAAGTGGCCTGGAGCATGGTGGTAGTTGGGTAGTGGAGGTTGGCTGCAGGGGCTGGGTCCCTTGAGGTGGGGAGGGCTCTCACCTACCAAACTCTGGGGTGCCCTGAATGAAAACAGTCTGCTGTGGAGTCAGGAAGAGGGTCATTTGGGGAAAAATATAGACATTTCTCATTTTAAAGTTTTGCAGGTAATTCAGAGAAGCTCTTTTAATTTTTGACATAGATAATCTTTTAAAATATTTGTCCAATGGAGCTGGGGTAACTGAAGTTTTAGACCCTGTTCTAATAAAAATATAAAAATATAAGTGCCAGTTCCATCAGGTTCAATTTATTTCTTCATTTCTTATCTCCTGAATCAGAATATCCCTCAATCCAATTATGCTCAATCTGCGTTTATTTTATTATTAACATTGCATCAGTAACACTCATTTTTTTTCCTTAGTATGATTTTCCTAATTTTAAAACCAAATGAATCTACATGAAGCCTGCCTGGAGCATGAGTGAGCCATTTTCTGACCTCTAACTCCTTATAAATTTATTTATTTCTTTTTTGCTTTTCAATAACTGCTCTCTAGATGCCTGTGAGATGAGTATGATGAGAAGAGATTTGGGAAGACATTCATTCAATTCCATCTTTTTGTGAAAAGTCTCATAAAAAGATTGGGAATTCATTCTTAAGATGTCTATCTTCAGAACCCAAAGGTCAAGATCTGGTAATCTTAAACAAAATGAATACATTAACCTTATAGTAGAAGCAGTCATTCCTTTGTGTCACTTAGCATCGGTTATCAAACCACAAAGGCACACAAATAGAAATGCATTTATTTATTAAAATGCAGCTTAATATGTATATTTCCATCTGAAATCCTTTGGATTTTCAGTTTCATCACATAAAATTGTAGGTGAATCATGTGCTATCATTCTGGATTTTCTCATTTTTTAAATATAAAATTTATCTCATCTTAATAATCTGTATAATATATATCAAATATACATATAAATAGATCATGGATACAGGTGTCTTTTAAGGATGTGCACAAAAATGTCAACTTACAGAAATAACAAACAACAAAAATGAAAATTGGTACATATTTGATAAACACTGTTTGTTGTGTAATTAACTTAAAATAATTTTTTTGAGTAAGTATGGAAGTTACCTGGCACGTTCCTGACCAGGGTTCAATTTTCAGAACTCAGGTTTTTTCTCTGAACTCCACCAGAAATGATCCTTCAGCACAAAGTGAGAAAAGTCTGTGCACAGACAGGTGTGAATAGTAACAATGACAATAATAATCATCATCATTATTACCATCATCATCATCACCATCATCTTCACCACATCATCATTTTGTTTGGGGAGATAACTCAAAGATATGAGAATATGCATCAAATTCAAGAGGCTTTAATTTCTGGCTCCTCATTGCACCAAGAGCAATCCCTAATTACTTCGGGGTTTGTCCCTTCCCTTCTTCCAAATAAATAAATAAACAAGATTTCAAAAGATCAAAATTTGTACATGGGAATATAACTATTTAGGACTAATAAAAGTTTACTTATTTTTTGTTTGAAACAATGGTCTATCCTTTCGTGTCTTAAGAGGCTTCTTTTGGTCTTGACCTTTCAGCAACGAAAGATTATACAATTTTTGAATGTCTATTTACTTTTCAGCCTGCCATCATCAATATGAAAACACTTAGAAGGTATTTTTATTTTTTCCATTTTTATTTTCATAAATACAAGTAGAAATATGTTTTTCTTTCTTTGTCAGATGAGTGTTGAGAAAATATTTTCTATCAGACTCAATAAAATTACAATATAAGGAAATTTAAGCAAAGTTTAAACCGTGTAACGCAAATCCACCAATAACATTATGGTTTCTGAGTAAAACTGAAAGCCATCCCTCTTGGGTCAATTACAAGTTAAGCTTTCCCTCTTTTACCACTGATATTTAATATAGTATTAAAACTCCTTGTGATGTCAATTAGGCAAGAAAGAAATATTAAAGACATCCAAGTTGGATTGGAAGATGTAAAACAAACACCATTTGCAGATGATAGGATGCTATACAGAGAGTCACCAAAGACTTTACAAAAACAAACAAAACAAAAACTTCCTAGAACAATAAAACACTATGGTAAAGTGGCAAGTTACAAAATCAACATAAAGAAGTCAACGATGTTTCTATACAGAAACAATAAAACAGAATTAATGTAAATTAAAAACAATCAAGCAAAAATTCCTTATAATCAGCTGAACAAAATCAAATCCTTTAGGATTAGTCTAATAAAAAAGTGAAAGACATACAAAGAAAATTATAAATCACTGTCACTGTCACTGTCCTCCCATTGTTCATAGATTTGCTCCAGCGGGCCCAGTAACATTTCCATTGCGAGACTTGTTACTGTGTTTGGCATATCGAATACATCACAGGGAGCTTGCTAGGCATTGCCATGCGGGTGGAATACTCTTGGTAGCTTGCCAGGCTGTCCGAGAGGGGCAGAGAAATCGAACCACGTGCAAGGCAAATGTCCTACCTGCTGTGCTATCGCTCCAGCCCATTAGAATAATTATTATTTTAAAAATTATAATTATAATTGAATAGCCAAAGCAATCCTAAGGTCAAAAGGAGACAGGAAGTTAATCTATTTTCAACTTTATTTTTGTTTTACTTTATTTTGTTTTGGTTTTTGAGGTCACACCACACTGTGCCCAGGGATCACTACTTGTGAAGTGCAGGGCACGTACTGGTGCCTGGGATCAAACACAGGTTGACTACATGCAAGTCAAATGCACAACCTACTGTTCTGTTTCCCCATACCATCTATTCTTAATTTTGAATTATGGTAGGGCGTTTGCCTTGCACGCAGCCAACATGGCCGACCCAAGTTCTATTCCTCCGCCCCTCTCGTAGAGCCTGGCGAGCTACCCAGAGTATCTCGCCCACACGGCAGAGCCTGGCAAGCTCCCCGTGACGTATTCGATATGCCAAACACAGTAACAACAAAGTCTCCAATGGAGACGTTACTGGGCCTGCTCGAGTAAATCAATGAATTATACTATAAAGTCATAGTAATTAAAAAGTGTGGTACTGAAATGAAGCCAGGCTGTTGAAATGGAATTGAGGCTCCAGAGACAGATCCCTCAGGTATGTGGATAGATATTCTTTGACAAAGGAGCTACAAGTACTAAGGATAGCAAAGAAAGTCTTCTCAATAAATAATGCTGGGAAAACTGGTCAAACACATGTTAAACAAAATGAACTCAACTCCTATCTCACAAAAGTCAACTCAAAGTGAATTAATGGCCTTGATATCAGATTTTAATTCATAAACTATATTAAGAAAAATATTGACAGAATCCTCCATAGCATAGAATCTAGAGGCATCTTCAATAATTCAAAATCAATATCAAGCAAATGAAAGCAAAGATAATCAAATACAGTCAATTTAACTGAATTTCTTTGATTCCTTTCTCATAACTCATCTGTCACTTGCAGAGAACTTATTCTATGTATTAGACATCAGCTTTTTTCTAAAAGGTAAAGGTAAAGGCCCTCCCGTTGATCGTCGATTTGCTCGAGCGGGCCCAGTAACGTCTCCATTGGAGACTTTGTTGTTACTGTGTCTGGCATATCCAATACTCTCGGTCGCTTGCCGGGCTCTCCGAGAGGGGCGGAGGAATGGAACTCGGGTCGGCCATGTTGGCCGCTTGTAAGGCGAACGCCCTACCCGCTGTGCTATCGCTCCAGCCCTCTAACCTTTGTAAATATTCCTTTTCCTTCTTTTAAAAAACACACTTCTTTCTCTCTTTCATTTGATAGTATACCTCCAACTCTGGATTACAGACCTGAACATTCATGACTTGGGTGAAGGGAGAAATGAAATGATGGAGTTGACTAGACGTAAAACTTGCTGGACTGAATTGCATGGGTATTGGCTAAGGATTGCAACAGTATACACCAACCTTGTCACTGTCACTGTCCTCCCATTGTTCATCGATTTTCTCGAGCGGGCCCAGTAACGTCTCCATCATGAGACTTTATTGTTACTGTGTTTGGCATATGGAATACGTCATGGATAGCTTGCCAGGTTTTGCCGTACAGGCGAGATATTCTTGGTAGCTTGCCGAGCTCTCCGAGAGGGGCAGAGGAATTGAACTCGGGTCAGCCATGTTGGCTGCGTGCAAGGCAAAGACCTTACCCCCTGTGCTATAGCTGCAGCCCTTACAACTGTTAATTAATTATGAGTGGAAGCTGGAATGGAGAAGGTTAGACAAGATAACATAGGAACAGGGGTGCAGAGTCAGGAAAATTTTCTCCTCCCCAGATATCATGGTTAATGGAAACTAGTTATAGATCTTACTATATGTACCAGGTACATACAGTGATGAAAAAAATAAATAATAAACGGTGCTATTGCTATTGATTGTCCAGATAAGACCTTGATTACCTAGACAAATTCAAGTATTCCTAGTATCGAACCAAAGAGCAGTGGTGACACTAGCTAAAACTCTCAAATTGAAGAAGCGTAGGTGAGATGAAGTTTGGTGATCGGAAAAAATTCCTGTCCAAGAAACACCTGAGAAAACTAATTCAGAACACATTTGGAGATTCAGATGTGGTAACACAGAGTAGCTCTGCAGAGGCCAGAGACAGGGGGAAAAGATATGCAGGAAGCTCAGTGAAGAGGCTAAACAGAAATTGTTCCGGAGAGACTTGACCCATGTAAGAAAGTTACAACGCAAAAGATGTCTCTCTTCTCTTGCTTTGTTGTTTCCTGTGGGGATGCTCCTCAGCAGTGTTCAGATGGCATGGGGTCACTTTCAGAGATGCTAAGGGGGCATGTGGTACCTGAGCACTTCAGGGTGTGGCACCAAAAATCTGAATCCTTGCATTTGTACCTTGTCCCATGAGCAATCTTTTCTACACGTATACTGTTTTTTCTTCTCTTGGGGGTCGTACCCTCTGCTTTGCTCAGTGTATTCCTAGCTCTACACTCAGGAATCACTCCTGGGTATTCTCACTCGACCAAATGGAGTGCCAGTGATTGAACCCAGGTAGCAATATGCAAGGTAAATACCCTAGCAAGTGCAATGTCTTTCTGGCCCCCACCTTTAATATTCTCTTAAGAGGATGTCTTGATGCTTTTTCTACCCAGGCTCTAGGAAGCTTTGATCATTTATTGCAGAACTGGGGGAGTTCTTTTGGGAATCACATGAAAGTATACACTTGAAACTCAGTTCAAGCATATTTTCTGTAAGCCTTCTCAGGAGGGTCATTGTGATCACCACCAATAGAGGAACTATTTTAGGTACAACTTACCCAAATTCTTCTAGAGGCCACATGCAAAGGTACTGGGGAATTGTGTGGTGCTGCAAATCTAACCTAGAATTTCCACATAAAAATCATAAATCCCAGCCATGTAAAATATCCTCCCATATTGTGCAGATGCCTAATTCTTTATCTATCACACTGTAAATTTTCAAGCAGGCAATTAATAAAGCAATTGGTACACAGACGTATATGGATAATAGACATTCATTGAAACATAGCTCTTTATTATATAATCATGAACTCTACTTATTTGTGGGATCAAATAATATTTATAAATTCAGCAAAGATGTTGTACTGACATGCAGTCTGATGGATTTTTGTTTGTTTTAATTTTATTCTTAGTCCATGTGTGAAAAAATCTTTTATCTGAACTCAAGTTATATTTAATACCCAGCTTTACTAAAATGTTTTCTCTTACATGACCAACAAATTTTCAATGAAAGTAGTATTCAAATAACTGTCACAGACTTTCATGGGACTATCTAATCCCATGAAATACAAACAAAGCACTTCACAAAGAGAAATTTTGCATGTTATTATTCTTGTCATTTCTGCTTCATCCTCTCTAAAATGATGACCATATTTTGAATTACAGATAAGTTATATTGTTTCTACCTAACATAATTTAGGTAAAATATTTAAAATAAAATACTTAGGCGTATATATTAATATTTATATCTGGAAAATTAAAATTAGAAAACTTTAGTTTATGCAATGTAAATATAAAATACATAGACCAAAGATAAATATTATAGAAAAACACATTATTTTTCTTTCATGGATCCTCAATACATAGAAATTGTGTTTTAAAATATCAGCTACATAGCATAATATGATCAATAGATTTTCAATATGATTTAGGATCCATTTCTTTATTTCTAAATTTAAGTTGATCATCAAATTATGTCTAAGAGAATTGTTCTTGAATTAAACTTTATATTAAAAAATGTTAAATGAATGGAGAAAAAATTTTTCATGCCTAATGTTCCTTTTCTAAAGCAACTTCTCAGGAGTCATCTAAGTGCCTATTAGTAATCAGGTTGTAATGTGAATTGCACATCGACACATTTTCTTTGGAAAAACATGCATTTATATCTCTGCAGCTTTCTATTCTTTTTTCAAAGATAATTTCCAATTGTGTGTAACCTCCCCCATCATTTTTAGGAAAATATAAAGGAAAAGATCCGAGGTCAAATGAACTCTATGCCTCCTTCTAACTCCATGACATTCTAATATATTTTCAAAAGGCTTCTAAAATAAGAGGAAAACATTGAAAAGCAACCACTGGGAATTGTCTAAGAGATATATAAATGGTTGCATCCAAAGGTCTCTTTCAAGCATAACCTCTAGTGTATTTATGAAAAGAATGTATAAGAGAATATGATAGAAATGCAGAAAATGTTTGGCCTCTGCATTTATCATTCTCCTGACACAAATCCCTCCTGATCTGTATGTCAACAATAAAAATACTAACTGAAAAAATCACATTAATCACAGGACACAAACTACTCCTCTGTTATCTGCCTCATGGATTATATGTTAACTCTTACTAAAATCAACAAAGAACACTTTTGTGTGTTATGTACCCTACTAGATCATTTTTTTAAGCTGTGAAATGATGGTGTTCAAGGGGAGCTTTTGACTTAGAAGATAAGCTGGACTCAAGGGCTAATTAGCTCACCCAGCTGGTCATCCCATCTTAGATAAGAAAACTGGTTCAAGGACTCAGCTGCCCATTTGCTATTCATTTGCTATTCATGGTTTTCATGTGACTTAACCAGATAAGTCCTGTTCTTCTGTGGCTTTCCTTGAGTCCTTAGTATTCTGGCCAAGTGCACATCGCTTTAGGCTTCCATTTTCTCATACCTAGAGATATTTAAATCTCAGGTGCAGGAAAACATTTGCTTACGGTTGATAAGAATAAATATGGGTAAGTATAAAGTGTATTGCTACCTAATTACTGAGATCAGATCCTTAGCTTTCAATGTCACAACTTAAACTCATCTGCAATAATTGATCACCCTGCATATGCTTTTAGGTATTAGAAATAAAATAATAATCTCAATCCTTAAAGAATTCATAGAAATTTAATTCTGTGACAATGAGTTGCTCCCACTCTTCAGGTTTTAAAATATGAATAGGGAAGAGAGTCTGAAAAATAGCATGAGCTTGTTTGAAGAGATATATAGGAAATATCTGGTAGACAATAAGTGTGAAGATTGCAAGCAGCAGTAGACATGATAGTCAGTGCAAAGCTGTAATGATGGCAAAGTTCTATAAAAGGATGAGGTAAGCATCTACATATGAAGAGGACAGGTTATGCCATATGGAACCATACACATGTGAAGCAGCATTTTGCAATGATTTCCAAAATTTGAAAAATATACAAATCATTACACACACACACATATCTCACTTTTATCACTTGTCATCCCAATGCTCATCAATTTGCTTGAGTGGGCACCAGTAATGTCTCCAGGTGTGTGTGTGTGTGTGTGTGTGTGTGTGTGTGTGTATGTGTGTGTGTATCCTCACAGGAACATTTTCTTTAAATCTATAATATTACTTTTCTGACTAAATATCTGGCTCTCAGGTACACATAATACCCAGTCAAATGTTTTGCCAATCAAAAGTATAACTTACATCTTTTTGTTTTTTTATACTTATTAAACTGCCTAATTTTCTGTTTCAAAAGTGTCACCGTGGGGTGCTTCTTACTTATCATAATCTTCACATAAACTGTAGTCAATTTTATTAAAATATTACTTCCTTTTCAAAGTATTCAATAATCAAAAATCTATGTGTTACTTAGAAATAGAGCTGGAATTAGAGAGAGGTAAGTTTAATATTCCATTAGCTATAATATGTTGTGAAATACCATAAATATCATTGTGTTTATTTAGGTTTCCACTTTACTCCCTACTAGTTCATACAGATGTGGTTGATTTTTATGATCTTGTAGCCTGAAACATTGACAAATTTGTTTTTTATTTCAAGAAGTGATTCTGTATTTTACATTCATTGGGATTTTCTACATTATACCATCATGCTATAGAAACAATATTTTCCTTCCAATATGTATTTAATTTATTTATTGTGTTAGACTTTCTAAAGGTAATGTGTTATCAAAAAGTGTTTACAGGGGCTGGAGCAATAGCACAGCAGATAGGGTGTTTGCCTTGCACACGGCCGACCAGGGTTCAATTCCTCCACGCCGCTTGAAGAGCCCAGCAAGCTACTGAGAGTATCTTGCCTGCACAGCAAAGTCTGACAAACTACCCATGACATAATTTGATATGCCATACACAGTAACAAGTGTCACAATGGAGATGTTACTGGGTCTACTTGAGCAAATCAATGAACAATGGAAGGACAGTGACAGTGACAGTGATCTTGTCAGACTTGCTAAAGGTAATGTGTTATCAAAAAGTGTCTACAGGGGCTGGAGCGATAGCACACCGGGTAGGGAGTTTGCCTCTGCATGCAGCTGACCCAGGTTTAATTCCCAGCATCCCATATGATCAAACGAGCACCACCAGGTGTAATTCTTGGGTACATGAGCCAGGAGCAACCCCTGTGCAAAACCAGGTGTGACCCAAAGAGAAAAACTCAAGTGTTTATAGGAAAACTAGTAATGTGATAAATGACAATTTTATACAATTAGCAGTGCAATTAGGACATTCATATATTTACAGGATTGAATACAGTTCTTCAAAGCTAGGAAAAAATAAAGATATAGGCCTCAGATCTGTGACTTGCCATAGTTATGAAGGTTGATTAATCATATTGGTGTTGCAGTTTGGGAGTGTTAACATCTTTCTATCTCGTAGGAATGAGGTAGTCAGGGTCTGACTTTGAAACTTAAGAAGTGTCTAGATTCAAACGAGATTCTCAGGATTTACCAAAGTTGGGAAATAAGAAACTTCTGTTCAAGACGGAGTCTCCAGTAAGAAATCAGGAAGCCCCGAAGAAAAAAGTTCAAGCAAAAAGCCCAATGAACAAGAAAGGAAGCATTTATAAGTAAAAGTTGTAATTGACTTGGTCACGGTTCCTAAGAGGATTTATAACAAAAATGTGTGTAGGATATTTAAGTTTCCAATGATATAACAGAATTTAGCTAACATCAAAGAGAATTTATTAAGTCAGGAAACTGAGATACCTAGCGCTGAGTTCTACGGATCCAGGTGCACAAGGAGGGATTATTATTATTCTTCCAAGTTTCTTTTTTTTCTTAATACTTTATACAAATATAACAATGGCTGTTGGTAGCGTTAAATTCTTTACAGTGAATAGCCTTGAGCTCAAGGAGATTTATTCGTCAGTACTTTCATCAAAAGTCAGTGGGAAATCTTTCTGGTATGGATTTGCTCTTGGACTATCACCCAGCTAATAACCATGATTACAAAGAAATCGTTCCTCATACTGAGATTCTCACTTGTCATATGATAATTTACTGGTCAGAATCTCAGAGATGAACAATGAAAAACAGGTGATTACCTACTGTTCACATTTTCTAAAAGTGGAAAAATATTTTCTAAGTAAAATAACAGTGCATCTTCTAACCTAAAGGAGTATCAGCTGGGCAGGGGTTGGGCAGGGGTTAGAAAATCAACAAAGTAAAATGTGAGCAAAGACAACTGAATTCATGTTTGGGAAGTAGATGCTAAGTAGTAGAATTACTGGGTCATATGAGAGAGCTCTATTCCTTTTGGATAAATTTCAATACTGCTTTCCATAAGCTCTGAAACAAAAAATATTCCAACCAACAGTGAATTAGGGTTCCTTTGTCTCCACATTCCTATACACACTCTTTCTTGTATTTTTGATAAATGTCATTCTCACTAGTATTTGATATACATTATTGTATAGATTTAGATTTTCTTGATAGTACATGACAATGAACAACCTTTTGTGTATATATTGGACATCCATATGGCTTCTTTCAAGTGTCTGTTTATCTTCTCTTCCCATTATTTTGGTTCAGTTTATTGGTTTCATTGTTTCTGAGTTTTATAAGATCTTTATCTATTCTCTATTAGTACTTATCCAGGTGTACCGAATATAAATATTGTCTTGCATTTAGTAGGATATCTTTTAATTTTACCTTGAATTTATTTTGCATGCAAAATATTTTTTAACTTGACTTAGTCCTACTTGTTAATTTTTGAGTATACTTTCTTTACGAATATACTCATATGACAGAAGACACTGAAGTGTAGATCCTATAGTGTTTTGCTAACATTTTTCTCATTAATTTTTATGGTTTCTGGTTCTAATCTCATCATCTTTTATCTACTCTGAATTAGCATTTGTAAATTGTGAGAGCTATGGTTATGGCTCCATTACACTTGCATGTGAATTTTTGAACATATGTTCATCATAGTATACAATAGCCAGGGTATAGAAACAACCCAAATATTTAATTTCAGATTAGTAGGTAAAGTAGTTTCATAACAATGTATTATAAAGCAGGCACAAAGAAGGATGAATATATGCAATTAATTGAGTCTTAGATCTGAGGTGTCATATAAAGTGAAGTAAAGACAATTTATTTATGTATGTTATAGAGAGTAACAAGATAAAAATGGGATATATTAAATATGGAAAAACAAAAAGTCCTGTTTTATAGAAATCATAATGCCTATGAATGGGGGTAAGAGGGTGTTAAGAGAGAGAGGGTGAAATGGCTATAATTTAAAGGTATTGGTCAGGGACCTTGGATATTTGTAGTGTTAAAGTAACTGTATACATAAAAACCACAAGAATCAAGACCACTGTAAACATCTCACCCAAACTATAATAATTAAATCAAAACAATGAGTTTGATAATGATGCAAAATAGAGGATGGTAGTAAACTTTGGCACATTGATGAAGTAACACTAACACTAACGGTGTCTTTGGAATTGGAACAGAGATAGAGACATAATTTTATTTTTTCTTTTTTCTGATCTTCTCAACCTTCATAAAAATCCCAGAAAACTATTATTAAAGTATTACTTTCACTTAATCACTTAATCACTTAACTTCCCGTTAGTCGTCAATTTGCTCGAGTGGGCGCCAGTAAAGTCTCCATTTGTCCCTGTCGCGCGCTAGTGTAGCCCAATGGCATCTCTTCGCTCCGGGAACATGAAGGGCCTCAAACCGATCGTTCATGATCTTGACGAAGAAGTCTGACCATCTGGTAGGTGGGCGGCCACGCGGTCTTTTGACATCCCGTGGAATCCAGTTGGTAACAGCTCTAGTCCAGTGGTCGTCTTTAAATCTCATTACGTGACCAGCCCATCTGATTTTCGACACCTTGGCAAATGAGACAGCGTCCCTGATTCTTGATCATCGACGGATGTCAGAACTCCGGATTCTTTCTCTCATTTCAGTGAAACGTGATATTCCAAGCATAGCTCTTTCTATTCTTCTTTGGGAGACCTGAATAGCGTTCTCATCTTGTTTGCATAGGGCCCAGGTCTCTGAGGCATATGTTAATGCAGGAAGAACAGTGGAATCAAAGAGATGTGCCCGGAGCCGGAGGTTCTTCGTCCTCTTAGCTATTTCTTCGACGTTCTTGAAGGCGTTCCAAGCCGCTCTCTTCCTCCTGCTCAGCTCAGGTGCCAGGTCATTTGTCATGTTGACCTCTCGACCTAGGTACACATAGCTGTTGCATTCGGAGATGGTCGTTCATTGAGTGCGAATGGGGCGTCAGGAACGAGGCTGTTTCTCATAAACATTGTCTTCGTAAGATTCAGCTGTAGTCCTACCTTTCCACACTCACGGTCAAAGTCGGCCAGCATTTGTGCTGCTTGGCTGATGTTTGGTGTTATTAAAACAATGTCATCAGCAAAGCGGAGGTGGTGTAGTTGCCGACCATCTATCTTCACTCCCATTCCTTCCCATTCCAGTCGTCGCATGATGTTCTCGAGGGTGGCACTGGAGAGTTTCGGTGAAATGGTATCACCCTGCCGCACCCCTCTCTTGACATCAATGATCACTTCTTTGTGGAATGGTGAGATCCTGGTAGTGAATCCGCAGTACAGCTCACGGAGGATCCTGATGTATTGGGCTTGAATGCCCTGATTGGCTAGGGCTTCAATGACCGCTTCTGTCTCAACAGAATCAAAGGCCTTCTTTAAATCAATGAACGTTAAGCAGAGCGGCATCTTGAACTCCCGAGAAACCTCAATGAGCTTGGTTATCGTGTGGATGTGGTCGATGGTGCTGAATCCTTGCGGAACCCGGCTTGCTCGCATGGTTGTCCTTCATCTAGTGTTCCGCCAATCCTATGTAGGATGACTCGAGTGAAAAACTTGTAGATGACAGACAATAGGCAGATCGGGTGATAGTTGCCAACTTTATTACTTTAATAAAATAATTCAATTCCAATTAAGTATGTGAAATTACAAAGCTCATGAGTACAGAACTAGTCCCTATATCTAGCTCTGTATCCCTCAATCATATGTAATTTGTGCATATACTTTAAGACCTATATGACTTACAATTTAAGCCTAACTATTAATTCATTTCTCTTTCTATATAAAGTACATCCACAGGAACCTTCCTGTAGTAGTATACCTGAAAACTATTGTTCTGCAACACAGAATTTGAATTTCAGACTGAAATTCACATGCAGGATCAGTATTCATGTTAAGGCCCTTCCATACCTTGCCATGGTCAAAACTATTATTCACATATTTGCAACTTTGTTTCCAGGTGTATATTACCAATCTTCAAACTCTAGGATTTAGAGAGCAAAACTTTGTTTTGCTTAGTACAGTACAGATATGCACATCCACTTCTCTGGTGCGACAGATCTGAATCTCTAAATCAAAACTTAGACTTTTGCCTGAGGTTGGTAAGAAACTCCTGCCCATTTGTTCTCTATAGCAGGGAGTAGGTTATTCATACTCTCTAGTTTTTAGAGTTACGTTGACATAGGTCATCTGTGAAAGACAATGGAACTTATTTTTTGAGATAAGAGGGATACACCCAACAGTGCTCAGCTTACTTTTGACTCTAAGATCAGGCATCTCTCCTTGGCGGGCTTGCAGGATTGTATGGGATACCAGAGATCAAACCCAGATTGGCTGCATGCAAATCAAGTACCCTACCTGATGTATTGCTTTTGCCCTGGCAAAGGAATATTTTTGCTTCTACAAAGTCTTATTTTGTGTTGCAGAACAGGAGGGATATGCCAAATGTGCTGATATATATTTTTTAAAGGAAAGACTACAGAGAAAGTAGTAAAAAGATGACAGTTATTACTCTGCATCTAGGGTAATGCCATCTTTTCTTTTCTTTTCTTTTCTCTTAAGTTTTGTGTGTGGAATTGGTACAGGGAACTTGGAAATGAACTTTCAAAATTTTACAGAAGAATTCAATTTCCTTGCCTCTTTTGTCCTGTTTAAACTTCATTCAAAGGTAGTGTCATGCTATTAAATATCCCCTTGATTTCTTTGTAGAGCCCAACAATATACTGAGAATCAGCTCAACAGAAGATAAGCTAATAAGATTAATTTTATTGACTGACTTCTTGGCTACCTCAGATCTCTGGGCCTTCTCTCTGAGTGACAGTGTGGAGCACACTGGACGTAAAGACATCTTTATAAATACCCTGGATTTAAATGCAAGATGCAGAATAGCATATACTTCAAATTTGCAGCAAAATTGACATCTACATAGGATTTTATTTTTCTAAGAAAAGACCATGCTGTAAATATTCAAGCTGCCACTCATGATTCGGAAGAATATAATATTTAGCATATTAGATGAAGTATTTAAAGAAGAAAACCTATATTTGACAATGATTTTGGTGAACAGAAGTCTCCTTATTAAAGGAATACAGAATCTGAGAAAGTTGAGGATACTAGGAAATTGCTGATAATGTCAGTTACACGTCCTGACACTTCCCTGTAGTACTCATCTTCAGTTTGTAAGGAAGTTTGGCAGAGAAAGCAGAACAAGTTCTGCAGTGAGGATCAGCTTTTCTGAGAGGTAATATTCTACTTCCATGAAAATATACCAAATACAAAACCACACAGGTCTGTTGCTAAAGATATAATGAAATTTTCTATCATCATCTATATAACAGAACTCCGTGCCAGGCTGTTTTCACTTGGGGTGCCCCAGAGTGGGGCAGGTGAGAGCCCTGCCCATCCCAAGGGACCCAGCCTTGGCAGCCAACCTCCACTACCCAATTGCTGCTATGCTCCAGGCCACTTTCCAGACACATTATAAGACACTCCCTACCCATTTTCCATAATTACCACACCATATTTGATGAGGTTCAGACAGTAGGTAACAAATCATAGAGAGAAATATATAATTATATGCCTTTTGGAGAATCCAGCAAGCTACCAAGAGTATCACTCCGACAAGGGCAGAGCCTGGTAAACTCCCCGTGGCGTATTTGATACACCAAAACCAGTAACAACAAGAGGTTCTCATTCCCCTGACTCTGAAAGAGCCTCCAATCATCGGGAAAAGATGAATAAGAGGAGACTGCTAAAATCTCAGGAGGAATAGGAACATTACTGGTGCCCACTCGAGTAAATCGATGAACAACAGGATGACGGTGATAGAGTGATACAGTGATCTATATAACATTGCTGGAAACATTGAAGTTATTCCACAGACATGAACTGATTCTACACCAGGACTATCTAAATGGAGAAATTTGAAAAAAGCCAAGTTTTTCCACCAAGGATATTGTGGGAGGAAGAGACAACACCAGATCTAGAATGCTATGTGGTGGTCTGTGGTTATAGCCATTAGGGCACTCAATGCATCCAGGATCACAAAAGCAACTTCATTTTCCAGGTGAGCGAAAGACAGTGTTGACTTCCCTGGCTTCAATCTGCGGGAAATCAGAGAAGAAGATATTTACAGTTTACTTTGCTGCTGTTTCATTTTCCCATTCTGTACTCAAATATGTGTCTTAGAAGACAGAGCCTCAGAGAAGCAAAAGTTGAAAATCACGACCCATGAAGCAGTCAGCCAGATGGGAATCAGAGGAAAGACTCTGTGTTGTCCCGCATATATGTCTCGCATATATGTTCTCATGAGAGACAGGCATGATTCTTATCTTTGTGAATTGATAGCAATTCCAAAATCATAAGTATCCCACCCATTTGGTTCTACGTAATATATACGTTCATATACCTATATTAATATAAATAATATACTCAAATGTAAAAACTTTTGTTTTTAAGTATAAAGATCACGATCACGACCATGACCATCCTGTTATTCATCGATTGCCTTGAGCAGGCCCCAGTAACGTCTCCTTCATCCTAGCCCTGAGATTATATTCAAGTCTCTTTAGGAGAATGAGACCCATCATTGTTACTGGTATTTGGCATATTGGGTACGCCACGGGGAGTTTTCTAGACTCTGCCGTGTGGGCAGGCTACATTCGGTAGCCTGCCAGAAGTATAGAGAAATGTCGATAATAAACCTTTCATAATGTCAATGACATTCTGAGGAGTGTCCTACTAACCCAGTTGTAAATTCCTGATGTCCTTTCTCCATGTATTTTTCCCCTCAGGTATTTGTTCTATGGACATTCATTTCATATTTTCCTAACTATTCTGTTATCTTAGCTTCTTGGTAATAGCCATTGTGCCTTTGCCTCTGAAAGAGCTTCTCCACCCAAAAATATATTTTTAGAATAAAATAAAATCCTACTCAAATTATTTTTTACCATTCATATTTATCTGGTAACTATAAAATAGTTTTGATTGACCTTGAATCTTTAAAAGTCAAAATAAAAGTTATACTTCTAAATGTTTTAGCAGTCAAGAACACAAATGTCAGTAGGGTGACCTGGGGAAAAATCAGAAATGCTTAAATCTTCTTTCTAGATGATACACTTTGGACTTTTTTATATATAGTAGGGGAAAATAATTCAAGCATTCCCTTCCACAAAGCTTAGCTCTCCTATGACCTATTAAGGGAAGATGCAGAGGTTTCGGTAATCTAATGAAACAGTGATTGAGAGGTTGTGCATCTGCTCTGCATCTAAATTCATGGTGATGCTAAAATCACACATAAAGTTAATGAAGAAAAAATTTAGGAATAGGCCAAAATATGACTTTAAAGAGTATCACTGGTATTTTAGCTTAAATTAGACATGAATGCTTTCCCTGTGTTGATAGAAAAAATAATCTGTACAGTCTTAGCTTAAGTAGATTGGTAGTGCTAAAGAGGAATCTTCTTAAATATAGTTGCATTGCAAACTATTTTACTGGGATTTTATCTTGAGTATTTTGACTTTTAAGATACTTCACAGGTTTAACTATGTAGGTGATACCAATAGCGATATAGAAAGGAAGATAGATATATACATACATGTGTATATATATACATATATATACATGCATATATCTGAAGTATTCTTTAAGCCTGGCATTTCTAAAATTAGTCACTTTGTAACTTTTAAAACCCCATCCTCCATTCACAATAGGATGTTTACATCAGAATCTCTAGAACGGCTACTTCTTTATTCCCTAACTATTGGACATTGACATTCTTTCCATATGCTGGGTATTGCACTAAGTGCCACAATATTATTCTATATTCCCAGAATGGCCTGAATTTCAGAAAAAATAAACATTTGAAAAGGTCAAATTTGTTACAGAAAAAAGTTTAAGTAACATATGCAGAATAAATTAATATTTTAGAAATCACTATTTTTATAACTCCTAGCAAGTAATAGATATAGACTACAAGAATGAGTGCCTAACAAAATCCACTTGAAAATACAGTCAGGGAACTTTACAGTGAATGAATTAGTTTAACAACATTTAAATTTATTTTCAAATATTAAAGTGTAACAACAAGATAGTATGTGCCTTATGTGTGATTCAATAGCAAATATTTGGCTCCATATTTCAAGATTCTTATTTTAAAAATAGCATAAATTTGATCAAGAATTTAAGCCTAGGAAAATTATAAATATGATGTAGGATAAATGAACATAGTAAATGATAAAAGATGCATTTTCTTATATCCAGTTTTGAAGATTCTATAATATTTGAGAAGAAAAAAGTATATGTGTGAAATTCTCTATTGTAAAACAATGTTAAATTATCATATTGTACACCTAAAATCAGTTTAATAATATAATCATATTTTTAATAATGAAATATGGAGGGGGAAGTAGAGACACAGATTGGGGCAGAATAAATCAACAATAAATCAAATCAACACATCCTATATAATGTTAGAATATGTTTAAATTATCTTCTACACAAACCTACCAAAAATATCTGGGAAAACTGAGAAAATATTAAGAAACATATTCAGCTCAATTACTATATAAATGTGAGAAGTGGAAAAATTATTTATAGGGACGCATACCCAAATATTTAAAAATCTATGAAATTTTTGATAATCAAAAAATATACAAAAGATAAAAAACTGAAAAGGAAAGATGATTGGTAAGGCCATAATCTGGATAAGACTATACTTTAGAGTATGTTTCAATATTTCTTTACAGTTTTAAAAACATTTTAAAATTTTCATCTATCTTTTTTAGAAAAATGTAATACCAGAGATATGATACTAGGGAGAAATTTGTAAGATTGATATAAGCTTAATTGTTCACTAGGAGAAGAATTCAGAGTATCAAGAATTGCCTGTGAAATGCATAGGCATGTGAAATTACATGGCATGCTCTGGTAACCAAGAGCTTTTCAAGTATCAGTATTACGGGAGAATCCATTAAAAGGACATATGGATGACAGGAGAAAAAGTCAGATTATTAATGAACAGACAAACAGTGCTATAGAATGAAAAAGAAAATGGTCATTGAGACCAGGATTGTAACCAGGCACCTTTAGATGCATCTCCTTGGAAAATGGCTTTAACCTCTCTCAGTCTCTAATTTATCATTTGGAAAATGAAGCAGGACAATTCCTGCTTCAGTGTGTAATCAGCATAATCAATGGAGAGGATGTGTGGAAATAATAATATGGAATGCAAATTTTGGTCACTATTATTGCCAGTTATACATAGTCAGTATATCTGCAAAAATCTATGAGCCCAGAAAATATATAGTAGGTGATGCTAGTGTAGGATTTTTTGTTATTGTTGAATTGGTGATATTTCTCCTGAATGCACTTTGATGAAATACAAAAAAGAAATTGGAGTGACCAAAAATACCTTACTGCTTTTTTTTTCTCACCAAATATTAAGCACTGTAGCATTGTAGCACTGTCCTCTAGTTGTTCATCGATTTGCTCAAGTGGGCACCAGTAATATCTTCACAACAAATTATGAAACTTGTTGTTACTGTTTTTTGGCATATCGAATACATCATGGGTAGCTTGCTAGGCTTTGCCGTGCGGGCAAGATACTCTCGGTGGCTTGCCGGGCTCTCCTAGAGGGGCAGAGGAATTAAACCTGGGTCAGCCGCGTGCAAGTCAAATGCCCTACCCCTATATTAAGCACATTCTAAAATTTTGAAAGTAAATTACTAGAAATAAAATTCCATTATTGTTTTCTCACTAATTAGTGTCCTACTCCATTTTCATTCTCCTTTTCAGACTTTACAATTTTTCACACAATTACATATGGCAAAATACTGTATCCAATGTATTCATTCTTTTTAATTTTATTTTCTGTTACACAATTATATATGATTTTAAAGGATCTTATATCTTTTTTTTTTGCTTTTTTTGGGTTACCCCAGCAATGCTCAGGAGTTACTCCTGGCTCATGCACTCAGGAATTACTCCTGGCAGTAGTTGGGGGACCATATGGGATGCTGAGGATCGAACCTGGGTCGGCCGCGTGCAAGGCAAACACCCTACTCACTGTACTATCATTCCGGTCCCAAAGGATCTTATATCTTAACCATCAATATTTTACATCCCCCCCTTCAATATAGTTGTTTATACCAAAATGTTTTGCCTCCCATTTAGTATAGTTTTTATACCAAATCAAGTTGTAGTTCAAGAGAACATAAGAAGTGAGAATGTGGAATTTGTTATTTGGTTTGATTTGATTAAAAGGCATCATGACTTTGTTACATTGCTAAAGAAGGTACTGGCATTCATGGCCTGTGAAAAAAACATTACTGCTTAAATAACTCACTATATGGTAAACGGGTAAAAATAAAAGCACAGAGGAATGAGTTGATTGCTTTTAGGAATGCTGAGGATCTTGGTGAAAATAAGAATCACGTCATGCATTCCGTTTTTCAATTCAAGTTCCACTGGAGACCAGAAAGTTTGTGCAAATGTAACCTGATCTTCCCTGGTCAGATAACTGAGATTTATAAAAACAAAACTAATCCTAATTTTGTAGGTGGTTAAATCACCATGCAAATAGATACAAAGATAGAGACATAAAGGAAAATTCATCTGGGGGTGGGGTGGGGAATTGGGTTATACCCCGAGGTGCTCAGGGCTTACTCCTGGATCTGTGTTCAGGGGTAACTCCTTGCAATGCTCAGGGGCCACTCCTCAGTGTGTGTGGTTCATGAGGGAGTTAAACCTGGGTCTGTCAAGAGAATCAAGCACCTTAACCCTTGTACTATGTATTAACCCCTCTTATCCTGTGTTAATCTGTTCTCTGGGGCAGACTCCTGTATGTGACCAGGAAACTTAAATTTCTAAATTTTATTATCTTCTTTAGTCATACAAAAGAAGAAAATCCTGTCATTTGTGACAACATTCATAAAATATCAGAGCATTTTGCTTAGTGAAGTAAATGAGACTGGATAAAGCAAATATTGCATGATCTTATTAATATTTAATATTTCAAAAATTTAAACTCAAAGAGTAAGATGGTGGCTGCCTGGGACTAGGAATTGGGAGTCACGACACGCCCCCTCACGTTGTTCATCGATTTGCTCCAGCGGGCCCAGTAACGTCTCCATCATGAGACTTGTTACTGTGTTTGGCATATTGAATGTGTCACGGGTAGCTTGCCAGGCTCTGCTGTGCGGGCGAGATACTCTCGGTAGCTTGCTGGGCTCTCCGAGAGGGGCAGAGGAATCAAACCGGGTTGGCCATGTTGGCAGCTTGTAAGGCAAACGCCCTACCACTGTGCTATCGCTCCAGCCCAGGAATTGGGAGAAGAGGGTAAATATTCATCAAACAGTGCAGTCTACTAATTAGTTGCAAAAAAATAATTAGTGGGAATTTAATATACAAAGTAATGTCTATATTAAAAACACTGTATTCTACATTTGAAAGTGTCTGCAATATGTTGTAAATTATTAACCATAACATTATCAAATAGATAAAAAGTACATAACCCAAAACAAGTGCCCTAACTATGTTAATCATTTTGAAACACATTTGTTTTTAAATAATTATGTTTTACACCTTAAATATGTATAAAGCATGTTAATTACTTTAATAAAGCTAGGATAAAAATAAGTTGGACCTTAATATTAATCCATTGATTTACTTATATCTGTTTGGTAGCTACTTTAAATTAAGTAATACTACTGAGAAAGGTTTCACTTTATTTTTAACTATCTTTGATTACCTTGTTGATTACTGCATAACTTCTCAAATTTAGGAATAATATTTGGATGCTGCTACACCCATCTTATATTCAAACATTGATTGCAATATCATACTTACTTTTTATTCTAGCAACTGATCTCAGTTTTGAAAAAAATAAAAATCACTGAGAAAATTCAAGCAAGATCTAAAATTAAAATTGACATACTAGATGCTAGTCATATAGAATTTTTACAGAACTTGGGTTTTTACAATTTCCTTAAAATATCTTGTTACACACTAATGAATTGATTATGGTGTGCTAAGGAAACTTGGCACACAGTTTCAGAAATGCAACTTCATACCTATAATCAGAACCAAGTCCATTTGGTGTCCAGGGAAAAGTGAATAAAGTGTACCCATAAAGAGATGCAACACATACCAAAATAACTCACAGATTTTCACAATGTGCACTGACATACTTGTGGAATATGGATGAAATGGATATTAAGGAAGCTAAGTTAATAGACACGGGATCCAGAAAAAGATTTAGTCTTACACAGTACAGTAGTTCATGTTCTTGTATGACTGGTACACTGACCCTCAAATTATAAGGACAGTGTATGCATTAATTTCTCGAGGTCGCTTTTGTGGAATTCTCCTTTCCTTAAATATGTCGAATGACTGCAACTTATGGTGGTAGTAATTTTTCCTCGATTTGAAATGTTACTATGATGCAGACTCAGAATTTTTGGAGTAGATCTCATATTGGCTTTCTTTCTATCTAAATGAGTACAGGAATATCTTCTGTGTCCTTACCCATATGCCTTCTTGTCATATTAAAAATACTGGCAGTCATTTGTATATCTCATCAATCTCCCCCATTAATTCACTCAGAGCTAGTGCTAGACAGCAGATGGGCAAAAATGTGCTTCCACCAGCCAGCTTCTCCCCAAAGACTGTGACTGTTATCCTCCCAAGCCCAAAAGCTATTAATTACCTGTACTGATAGCAGTCTAAGCTCTTCTCAGAAGGGAAATTTTCATTATCTTAGTTTTCAAAAGTGGTGAAGACACAGGACCTTCTCTGGGTCATGGTTTCTTTCAATGTCTGTTCATTTCTCTAACCTTACTGAAAACTGGTTCTTATCTTATTTGTTATAATGGGGACATTCAATAAGATAGCTTCACTTCTCCAGGTCTCACCCACACTTGGTACTCAGAGATGATTGTGACAATTCATATCAGAACTCAGAGAATTGGTTCTAGAATTAAATAAGAGAAGTGAGCATGGGGCAGACTCTGCTGGTGCTCTTAATTTGGTTGTCAAAATGTTACAGAAAATGACTGGAACATACTCAGGGATTATTACCATATCCATAAACCTTTCAGACATTTTTTTGCAGAGGAACATATTATTTGAGGAAGGGGAGGCAGGTGGTAGATATACTTCTGTTGTGCTATTTAATCACATATGGAGAAATGATAGAGGGAAACGTGAATTGATTATATAAAATGGTCCTTGACTAAAATGGACTTAAACTTGTAAATTTTTGCAACTCTACCTGTAAAGAACCCTTATAATATCTTTCTAAAAATCAATGGCATGTGAAAATATACTTAAATGGACTAGTTAATCTAAGGTGCATCTCTAATATCATTGTAGAGACCAGAATGCAATCAATTTTTCAGTTGCATCTTCTGAGGTAACTAATACAAAGTGGAAACTGAGCAAGAAAACCAGAAGTGAAGCGTTGAAATTTAGAGATCATTTTCAAAGAATATAGTGTTTGAACTGAGCTTAGTTTAGAAAAGTAGAAGCATTTTTGTCAGTAAATGATGAACAGTTTTATTAAAGATATGTATATAGAAAAGTCAATGGTTAGTTATAGAACAAATTACTCTTCAGTGATGTGATTGTCTAGGGTGAATAGGAAAGAGGTGAGGCTAGAAATATCATGGGTGCTGATAGGAAGGAGACTGATTGAATATATCATCATGTAAGCAAGTTTTCTGTGCAGGTGTTATGTGTGTGTGTGTGTGTATGCACATTCACATAATCACACAGAAGCATGCAATATTAAGCAATGGAAATAAATAGCTTTTCTTTAACAGACAGTGGGGTTAATATCCCCACCCACATTCTGATAAAATTATGTAGTATTTAAAGAATAATACCAAAAGTAAATGAAGAGTCTGTACTGATTTGAGGGTTTGTGAGGTTAGTTGCCTCTTTTGTCACATAAAAACCTATTAGCCTTTAGAGTGGGTGCCAACACTGGCTCCATTCTAGGTTACCTTCATTCTCATTTGAGTAGTTTTCCTATTGTGCTGCAATCACTGCTTAAGGATGCAAAATACCAGGTGGTATATTGCAGGTACCACACAACTCTTAATAGATTTTAAATGGAATGATTTTTAATTATATACATATCTGAATAATAAATCTTTAGAGCATTTTGTATAAAAACTTTAAGTTCTATTTCTGGTGACTTTAAGATGATCAAATGTGTTTATCTTCTACTTCCCTGGCTACTGTTTAGTTGGGGTGAACTGACACATAACATGAATTTGTATTGTAAAATGAATGATAGAGCACACATAATGCTTAGTAACAAAAAGTAAAAGCTGTTTAATAAGAATTCATATCGCTCAGATATTGACATATGCAGAAACATTAAAATAACACTGTAGATTCCTATTTCACCTTTCAAATATAGCAGGGGTTTTTTTTTGCACTATTCTGTAAAGCCCATAATAACCTCCTCACAGAAGGAGTCTGGTTACTTGTTTCTAGAAAACTTATATCTATTTTCTACAACCTCATTAAATGGGAAAATGGCAAGAATTAGCAACCAAAAGGCGATAATTTTGAACACTCATAACTCATCCATAGTTCTACAGGACTACTTGTTATTAAGTCCATGGTAAGGAGAAAGAAATAGTTTCCTTAAAGTTTTGGGCATATACATGTTGACAAAAACAAGTAGGTTAAATATATGGAAAAATAGGGTTGTCTACAAGTTTGAAGTTCCTCTCTGATTCCTCTATTCATTTTTCCTCTTTTTGTTTTACCTTTATCCATCTTTCTTTCCCCTCTCAGGAATTCTAAAAGGCCTTTGAGCTTTCTACTAGATTCTTTTCTTAACATTCTGACTTGTTTCCTTGTATTAACACCAATTCATCAAAGGGTCAGTCAGTGAGAATGAGAAATATATTAGAGAGTAACATAATATTAGCTAGTCTAAGCAAGTCTATTAAGTCTAATCAGAAACTGTTGTAATAGAAATTAGGTCTGTCATGAGACAGTGTGGGGGACGTAGATAAAAATCACAATCAATAGCCATCCAACTTTGCTTCTTCCTGGTTAACCTTCTCCACACTCTTATTCCCATAGTGATCTGATCCTATGATACACTCTATCTGCCGACTCAGTATAAAATTTCCAGTACAAAATTCCCAGTAGCTGCACACTTCAGAAGCTATGGTGTAGGTCCTTAATATGACATAGGTGGGTATGGAGGCTGCTGGGATCTACCCAGGAGGGAGGGGCTCTTCCTCCCCTTTGGAATAGGCCCAGTGATATCAGTCGGAGGCAACCTCACCTAGCACAGTGAAAGCGCAAGCAGGAGGTGCTATTCAAATTCTTGTTATTCACAATTTTTCTATTTTAAAGTATATATATATATATATATATATATATATATATAAAATCCATAACCTTTATTCTCATTTTTATGTAGAGATTTTGTTGCTGCTTTTCTTGGGTTACATGCAGCAGTAGTCACTCTGCCCTCAGGAATCACTCCTGGCAGGGCTCAAGGGAATACATATGGTGCTGGGGATATAACTTGGTTTTAGTGTTAACAAGGAAAGCTCATTACCTGCTATACTGTCTCTCTGATTCTGACTATAACAATTTTGAGGAAAAGTTTTAGCTTCTTATATCTCAATGCTTGGACATTAAAAACTTTGAAATGATGTGGTAGCTTATTCCTTACAGCTGCGTAACATTTTATTGTGTAAATATACCACATATTCATGATCTACCGCTTTGTTGTTGAACATCTAGTTTGATTCCAAAACATTGCTATTGTACTGGGTTCTACAGTAAATAATGGTGTGTATATTTTCTTTTGAGTGAATGTTTTTCTGTCCTGGGTTAGATACCAAAAAGTGGAATTGCTGGGTCATGTGGTAGCTTAATTTTAAATTTACTGAGAACCCTCCATACTGTTTTCCATAGGGGATGAACCAGAAAACCCTCAGCAATGAATGAGAGTTCCATTTCCACCAGATTCTGCCAACATAGATGACTACAATTAGTTTTTTCCAAACTTTTAATGTTTCTATTTAATTTTGGTACAATGTCACTGAATATTTTCTTCATTTTATATAATTATTTATTTATTTTTACTTTTGGGGGTCACACCCAGTGATGCTCAGGGATTACTCCTGGCTCTGTACTCATAAATCACTCCTGGAAGTGCTCAGGAGACCGTATGGGATGCTGGGAATTAAACCCAGTTTGACCACGTGCAAGGCAAACACCATACTTGTTGTGCTCTAGCCCTTATTTATTTATTTTTTGACTAAATAAATGTACTTTGCTTGACTGAACATGCTTTTTGCAATTACAAAATAATCCAAGAAATTATACAAAATAATCCAAAAAATTACAAAATAATCCAAAAAAGATTATATTTAATTAAAAAATCAAAAGCTATCACAGTTATGCAAAATTTAATGGTGACCACATAATATTTTTATCAAAGAGCTGATGTCTTTATTTTTATGAAGATATGTTTTTTATTGAATCACCATGAGAGAAAGCATTACAAAGCTGTTCATGATTGTGTTCCAGTCATACAATGTTCCAACAACCATCACTCTACCAGTATACTTCCCAGAACCAGTATCCTGTTTCCCTCTCACCTCTTGTTCCAGTTATTTTTGATACATATCATTCTCACTGGTGTGAGATGATATCTTGTTGCCATCTTGATATGGATTTTCTTAATAACTCATGGTGGTTTAATTAAATAAAAATTAAAAATACTTTAAGATTATATATGTATATTGATTTGTAGTCATGTATTTATAAAAATGAGGCTATTACAGAGATAAACATTTTACAATTTAATTTTTCATGTTTTTAATTAGTTTAACTTTTTTCTTTCTTTTTTAATTTTTATTAGTGAAACACCATGAGATACAGTTGTAGATTTACAAATTTTTGTGCTTGGGTTTCGATTATACAATGATCAATTACCCATCCCTCCACCAGTGCCCAATTTCCACCACCGTGGATCCCAGTATCCCTCCCACACCCATCCCCCCATCCCACCCTGCCTCTGTGGCAGGGCATTCCCTTTAGTTCTCTCTCTCCTTTTGGGTGTTGTGGTCTGCAAAAGAGGCATTGAGTGGCAATCATGTTCAGTCCATAGTCTACTTTCAACATGTATCTCCCCTCCTGGGAGGATCCTCCAAACACCCTTTATTTGGTGCTCCCTTCTCTATCTGAGCTGCCCTTTCCCCTAGAGTGCCCGGCTGGCCTCTAAGCCATGGAGTAATCCTCTTGGCACTGATCTCTGCTATTCTTGGGTATTAATCTCCTATTTTGTTACTGTATGTCCCCCAGATGAATGCTATCATTTTATGTCTATCCCTCTCTTTCTGACTCATTTCGCTTAGCATGATACTTTCCATGTGGTACCACTTGTATGTAAAATTCATGACTTCATCTTTTCTAACAGCTACATAGTACTTTTGGATGTGGGCCAGTCTCTGAGGTGTGAAATGGTATCTCATTGTGGTTTTGATCTGCATCTCCCTGATGATTAATGATGTAGAGCATTTTCTCGTGTGCTTTTTTGCCATTCAGATTTCTTCTTTGAGAAAGTTTCTGTTTATTTTATTGCTCCATTTTTTATGGGGTTGAATGTTTTCTTCTTGTGGAGTTCAACCAGTATTTTATATATCCTTGATATCAACCCAATGTTAGATGTGTATTCGGCGAATATCCTTTCCCATTCTGTAGACTGTCTTTGTATTTTGGTCACTGTTTCTTTGGAGGTGCAGAAGCGTCTTAGTTTAAAATAGTCCCATTTATCTATCTCTGTTTTCACTTGCTCAGCCAGTGGTGTGACATCTTTGAAGATACCAATAGCTTCAACATCATGGAGGGTTTTGCCAACTTTGTCTTCCATATACCTTATGGTTTCCGGTCTGACGTTGAGGTCTTTAATCCAGTTTGATCTTACTTTTGTACATGGTGTTAGGCAGAGTTCTGAGTCCATTTTTTTTTTGTATGTAGCTGTCCAGTTTTGCCAGCACCATTTGTTAAAGAGGCTTTCCTTACTCCACTTCACATTTCTCAAAGTACTCCCTGAGGATCCTTTGAATTTCTGTAGTCTCTGTTATAATGACCCACTTTTCATTTCTGATTCGGTTTATTAGGGTTTCCTCTCTCCCTTTCTTTGTGAGTTTTTCTAGAGGCTTATCGATCTTGTTAATTTTCTCAAAGAATCAGGTCTTGGTCTCATTGATCTTTCGGATTGTTTTTTGGGTTTCCATCTCGTTAATCTCTGCTCTGAGTTTTATTATTTTCTTCCTCCTGTTAGGGTTGTGCTCCTTTTGTTGGTCCTTCTCCAAGCTCTTAAACTGTGAGGTTAGGTTATTGATGTGGGCTCGCTCTTCCTTCCTGAGGAATGCTTGTAGAGGTATAAATTTTCCTCTTAACAAAGCTTTTGGTGTGTCCCATAAGTTTTGGTAACTCGTGTCCTCATTTTCATTCTTTTCTAGGAATCTTTTGATTTCCTCTTTGATTTCCTTTCTAAGCCACTCGTTGTTCAATAGAGCAGTTTAATTTCCAGGTTTTTGATTTACTTTTCTGTTTTTGTATGTGATTTACTTCTAGTTTTAGTGCATTATGGTCTGAGAAGATTGTTGATATAATCTCTATCTTCTTCATTTTATGGAGGTATGTTTTGTGGCTCAGCATGTGGTCTATCTTCGAAAATGTTCCATGTACGCTTGAGAAGAAAGTGTATTCAACTTTTTGAGGATGAAGTGTCCTGTATATATCTACTAAGTCCCTTTCTTCCATTGTTTCGCTCAGATGAAGTATGTCCTTGCTAAGCTTGAGTCTGGTTGATCTATCAAGAGGTGACAAAGGGTGTTGAAGTCTCCCACTAGTATTGTGTTGTTATTGATGTCTTTCTCCAAATCTATGAGTAGTTGTTTTAAGTACTTTGCTGGTCTCTCATTAGGTGCATATACATTTAGTATTGTAAGTTCTTCCTGTTGTACAGAACCTTTGATCAGTAAGAAATGGCCTTCACTGTCTCTTGTGACCTTCTTTACTCTGAAATCAATGTTGTCTGATATTAGAATAGCTACCCCAGCTTTTTTATGGGAGCTATTTGCCTGTAGGATTGTTTTCCAGGCTTTGACTCTGAGTCTGTGTTTGCTTTGACTTTTGAAATGTGTTTCTTGCAGGCAGCAGAATGTTGGGTTCAATTTTCTAATTCATCCTGCCACTCTGTATCTTTTAATTGGTGCGTTTAGCCCATTGACACTGAGAGAGATTATTTTTATGAGGTTTTTGTCCCACTGTTCTGTTGATATTTGGTGTATTTGAGGGGCCTGTCTTGCCTTAAAGTAGCCCATATAGTTGTTCTTGTAACCGTGGTTTTGAGTCTATAAAGTTCCTGAGCTGTTGTTTGTCTGTGAAACTGTGTGTTGTTCCTTCTGTTATGAGTGAGAGTCTCACTGGGTAAAGTATTTTTGGTGAGGCATTTATTTCATTGAGTTTTTTCACTATATCCCACCACTGTTTTCGGGCCATGAGGGTTTCATCAGAAAAATCAGCTGTGAATTTTAAGGATACTCCTTTGTTGGAAATTTCTTTCTTTGATCTTGCTGCTTTCAGAATTTTGTCTCTAAGGTTTTGGTCATTTTGATCAGGATGTGTCTTTGGGCATTTTTATGAGGATTTCTTCTAGCTGGTACCCTTCAGGCCTCCTGAATGTGGTCACAAGTTTTCTTCAGGTCTGGAAACGTTGTAGCAATGATGTCTTTGAAAGTTTCTTCTTCATCAAGGTTTTCTTTTCTTCCTGTCCCTCTGGGACTCCAATAATTCTTATGTTACCCCTCTTGGCTTTATCACGATCTTCTCTTGCCATCTGTTCCCGAACTGTGAGTCTCTTTTCCATTTTCTGCTCTTTTCTGGAGAGTCTCTGAACTTCATCTTCGAGCTCACTGATTCTGTTCTCAGCAGCTGTTAATCTGCTGCTGAGGCCTTCCACTGAGTTTTTCAATTCGCCTACCAGGTTTTTTAGGTCTGACATTTCCGTTTGCATTTTCCTCATTTCTGCCTTCAAATCCTCTTGTCTTTTATTGGCATTGCTTTCCATTGTTTCTTTTAGTTCCCTAAGCATCCTAAGTAGCTCCCTTCTGAATTTCTTGTCAGAGAGGTTGTCTAAGACTACAGTACTGATGGTGTCTTCTGGGCTAGCCTCTTCAATAAGAAAGTTTGGTGGGCTTTTGTGTTGCTTTACCATTGTGACCAGTGTGGTTTAGTCCTTCATGTTCACTGGTACTATTCTGCTTGATGTGCAGAGTGAGTTGAGATAGGCTTAACAAGTTATTGGCTAATGTGTTTCTAGTGGTTGAGCTAACCTAGAGATGGTTCCGTCTAAGAGGGTAACATATGGTTCCTATGGGATTTGTAGTGGGAGAATAATTCGAGGCTGCATTAGCGGCCGTGGTTCTGCAAAAGGTCCCTTGCGCTGGGCACTGGGCAGTACCTGTTCAAATGAGGAGAGAGTGCCTGGAGACGTTCAGCTTTGTTTCCGCAAGATGTGCCTCAGTTCCCTGTCCCGCGCAGATCCAGGGGGAAAACCGGCTATTCTAGGGGATCAGGCTAGTTGCACATGCCCAGAAAGAGTCCCTGGCTCTGGGCTCTGGCAGTACCTTTTCGAATGAATAGTTTAACTTTTTTCAATTCGAAATTACCTTTAAATTATGAAACTGAAAGAAATGTTTTAATCCTGTAATTTAAAAAGTCAATGTTTTTCAAAGTGAGTTCCATGAGGCTCAGTATCATATTGTAGCTGTCTCCAAAATCTCCATAATTTGCATTCAGAAGTGTGGGGGGGGCCGCGAGACCACTCCCCGGCCCGCGGAGGTGGCCCTAGGATCAGTACGTGCAAGGAGGGACCAACCGAATGAAGACACAAGACACAAGAGACAGAGTGCAGTTTAGAAACAGAGAGATAAAGGGACAGGACATGATAGGACTTTAATCAGGGTAGCAGGTATATTATATACTTTGCGACGCAGGAAACTATGCTTACATCACAGAGGGCAATTACATCACTAGGTCATATCATATATGGTTAGGAGAGTTACAAAAACTACATGTTTCACATGCTTGATTAGTCAGTGTCAGTTACTTTTTATTCTTGGGCTAGCTGTGACAAATGTTTTTTCTTTTAGATAACCATACATAGCTCAGGATGTGCATAGGCTGCGGTCAGAGCAGACGCAGTACCAGATTTGCGCTAGTCAGGACCCGCTTGTTCAGGGTCATGTAGGCCAAGATAATCATACATAGCACAGGCACGTAGGCCCTTCATCAGTTAAAGGGCCAGCTTCCCACACAGAAGATATTTCTTGATCCTTGCAATGTATTTAGTTAGACATGGGAAGAGAGTGTCATTGCCTCAATGAATCTAGTTTTCACTAGGGAAGGTGAAAGGAGTTCCTACTTTCGCTTTTCTCAGATCACATTACATAAACAGAATTTGTCTACCTTTTTCCACAGGAGCGTCTGCTCCACTGATGGTCCCTCGTGTACCCATTTTGTTTAGTCCAAGATAGTGATCGTGAGTAATGGATTGGGCTAACCTGATAATGCATAATGTAATTGTCAGAGGGATTTAATTATCAGCATGTTACGTGTGGAATTATTGTGCAGTGCCATCTCCAATTTACTCTCAGGTAATTTAGAGTCACCATATATCACAGAATGCGGAGTTCTCCAAAAAGTTAGTGGCAATGGATATACTTCTCTTAAGCATTACTTAGAACTTCCAACAATTATGACTTATTATATTTGCTAATTTTAATAAAATCTATATTATTATTACTTATGTTCCATCTTTCTGCTACATAAAAATCATTTACCTATCAAGAAATGTTTTTATTTTTATTATAATCTTAGTGTTAGGAGACATTGACTTGATGAGTGACAACCACTGAACTACACTAGAAACAGGTCTTCGGAATAATGAGCTATGGCGATTTTGGATTTAAAAATAGGTTTAAGATTGGCATGATGTAGTCATAGATTACATATTTCACCTTATGCTCATTATCTGTGTTAATAATAATCAGTTTATTTATAAAGCAAAATAAAGTACTAAACATTGTATTTGAAATTAACTTTTCTTAATCTAGTGTTATTCACTAAGCTAGTTAAATATATACCTATGGGACATTGTATTTACATATACCAAAACTAGTTTTAAATCCACCATATACATGGGAAGGGACACATTAAAAGATGTTAGATAATCTATCATGAATAGGAAATACAAAGAATAAATGAAAGATAATAGAAGACCGACTATTGTCATGACTTGACTTTAGGGGTTATAACTTAGATAGTACATATTATTAGAACGTAGAGTTTTGTTTTGTTTTTACCAATTCTGCTTCAGGGTTTAGAATATTTTAGTCATTTTCATGGTGCAGAAAGTTGCACAATTTGATGATTCTTATTCTTCCCTTGAACACAATCTGCTCCCTTTGCCACACTTTCTTGCACATAACACCCTAGCTATGTCGTTCCCAAAGTGGGAGATACCATCCCCTTTGTGGCTGCTGAGATGATCTAAAGGACAGCAGGCTCTTTTGGTGCAATTGGAGGTCACTTGCTGTTTGTTATATTAAAGAAGATAGAATTTCTGCCTAGGGTTCAATGGGGGGTGATGGCTTGAATAAACTCTTAACTTCTGCCTAACCAGGGTTGTCAAGATCTTTTCTCACCTAATCATTCTCCTTTCTAATTTGAAAAGTAAACCATTGATTTAAAAAACTATTAAAACAGGGTATAAAATAGATGATCATTAGATATAAACTTTTGTCACTAATACCATTAAAATTACGTTGAACATTTGCAAAAGAAATCATTATAATAAAACTTGATTATAAAGGTTTTAATTATTGCAATAATTATATAGTAGGATACATGTTTGACTAATGACTATGTGCACAAGAGAACTGTTAAATAATTCTTTGCCATTTCATAAATTTCTAGACTAAATATAAAATACTAAAAGCATGTTTGTCTAATTTTAATATTTAGCAAAATTACAAAACAGTATTATTTTATTTTATTCATTTTCTAATGATATGTCACCTGATAATTCTTATATCTCCCTTAAGTATAAGTATATTGACCATTATGTCAGTATACTGGCAGGTAAACGAGTAATTAATATACATATGAATGTTAAATAGTATACATAGATGTATATGATGTTAATTGGTATATGAATATTAATTAGTTTATGTGAAAACTATCATTTACTTATAATAAATATGGAAAATATGATATCTAATAAACTAAGGTAATTTCCCAAGTTAGAAGATATTGATACTGTCCTTATAAAATATCTGCTTACTTCAGAAAGTTAAGTATTCAAATGAGGAACAGGGACACAGCCCAAAGGGGTGGAGCTCATCTCTGTATATACAGGGTCTATTAATTAAATTCTGGAGCAGAGTTGGCTGTGAACCTCGTGACTCCCAACAGAAATGCACCCTCTAAGCCTCTAAATGAACTACGGATATTGTCTCACACAATGATCCCCCCACAATTTTAGAAGTCCACTTTAAAATTTAAAAATATATTTGATGGCACAAAAAATTAACTCAGCTCCACATAAGACTCAAAGATGATTTTTAAAAACTGGGCATGGGGGACTGGAGAGATAACTCAAATGTTTGGAGTACAATTGTGTGTGGGAGACCCAGGTTTAATCAAAGTCCCATGGGGAGTGGCCCCTGATCATCAACCAGTTACTAGTCCCTGGTACCTCTACTAAATATATAATTGCCATTTCATGGTATACAAATATTGTATACTATTTTCTAGTATGTCCTGATAGCTTAATATGCCTTTTGTTTCATGGTAGGCATAAAATACTTAAAATCTGTTTAAAAGGATCCCTAGCACTAAGTTTCATGGCCTCTTAGTCTATAAACACTGCATCTATTTTTTGAGTGCTGTTAAGGGTGTGATTCAATCATCTTTGGTTTTTAATATCAGAAGGAGTTTCTTATAAATAATAAACACATTATTTTGTTGCTCTTTACAAAGTAAAACTGGAACAAATTTAATCAGTTCTATTTATCGCATTAACTGTCAGTTCTATTTAGTTTGGATATTTATTAATTTTTACAGTGTTTTACATACTATAATTCCTTCTAACTTAAATTCAAGATTAAAACTTCTTTGAGAATCAATGAAATATGTAAAATAATGCTGGAACAATATCTAGTCTACCCAAAATCATAGCACTTACTTACTTGCAATACAATCTTGGGTAAATCATTTTCTATGAAAAGCAAATGGTTTCTTATGATATGGGATGCTTTCAACCCAAACCCCAAAGGTTCTGAGAATATTCAATAGGCTAGTGTTCATGAAAACATAGCATAAACAGAATTATAAATAAATGCGGGGTTTAGTCTCTTTTTTGTTATACTAATATGCAACTTTATTTTCTTTTGAATATTTGAAATCATTAATTGAATGACTTATGTTTTTCATTTTGCATTATCTAACAATCACATTAATTTTTCAATGAAATGCAATTTTAATCATTCATATTGTATACATTTTCCAACTACATGATTATAACATTTTCTTACAAATTCAAGGCATCTGCCAACTTTATAAGCCTGTCCCAGTTTCTTAATAAGGCAATATATATTCAGTAATTTAAATAAATCAATATTCTAATTCCAAGAAATAAATATTATTTGTTGAGATAGAGAAAGTTGATAGTATTCTGGTCTATTCTTAATTTTTTCTAGCTATAGATAATTATTCTTATCTCAAATATCCCTCAATAGCAGGGTGAATATAATATAAAAAGTTGGAATATTTATAAAGAAAAGGCATATTTTTATAATACCTAATATCTTTCTCCTCTTAAGGACATCTTCCAAAATCATGTGAAGATAGCCTACAATAATTGAGTGTGTTATACTGAACAGACATCAGGCCATTTTCTCATTAGGTAGCTGTAATATTAATAAGACAATTCAAATAAAATTTTATTTCAACAGATAAAGGGGTAAACTTATCCTCTTACTAATTATAATATTAATAGTTATAAAATTAGATTTTCTGGATTTTGATTGATTTGTCAATAAAATTAAAAGACTGAGCTGGAAAATCAAAAAGTCCCTTCCAATCCTCCATATTTTCAATTCTATGTTTTAGTAAGTTGCTAATCTCATCTTGTGGTTTATTTAGTTAATCAAAAGATAGTTATAATACAAAATTTCCACATATGGGACTCCAGAGTACTATCAGGAGCAACCCTAAAACAGAGCCAGGAGTAGACCCTAAGATCTTTTTTGGTGAGGCCTTAAAGCAAACTGTATAAATGTCATGTATGATAAAAAGAAATTTTATTTTTTATTTTTATGTTAAGCGTTATGGTTTGGGGGGCTGGACTGATAGCACAGCGGATAGGGCATTTGCCTTGCATGTGGCAGACCCGGCTTCTCCTCCATCCCTCTTGGAGAGCCCAGCAAGCTACTGAGAGTGTCCTGCCTACACGGCAAAGTCTGGCAAGCTACCCGTGACGTATTCGATATGCAAAAAAACAGTAACAACAAGTCTCACGATGGAGATGTTACTTTTGCCCACTCAAACAAATTGATGAACAATGAAAAGACAGTGCTACACAGTGCTATTATGGTTTGGAAATCCCTTAGAAGGAAAAACCATGTAGAAATTCTATTTAATTTTCCACATTAGATCTTGCAATCCTGGACTTCTGAGATATTTTTTTGGCTTTTTGTGTCACACCTGGTGATGCACAGGGATTACTATGGCTTTGCACTGAGCAATTACTCCTGGAGGTGCTTAGGGGACCATATGGGATGCTGGGAATCGAACCCAGGTTGACCGCATGCAAGGCAAACGCCCTACCCGCTATACTATCACTCCAGACCATGGACTTTTGAGCTTTTTAGTTCACTTGTAAAAAGATGATCAAAGTCTTTTTTTCTTCTAAATCTTTCATAGAATGACATCTAAGTTTAAAAAATGATGCAATTTAATAAACTACTGAAAAGCACAGTGTGGATAAAAAAGCGGGTCATTCCACAAAATTTCCACTCATATATTCTACTCTGCAATGTTATGTGTGAAGTCAAAGCAATCATTTGAAGTTTACGTTGTTAGTTCAATGAACTTTTTATTTGACCATCTGTTACATAGCAGGCAGTGTGATGGGTGATAGAATGAATTATCCCCTTCCTGAATATAAATGCACATACCTATAACCATTATCATAGTGTCTGATTTCATCATCTCTTTCTGTTTGCTTTAATTTTGAGACCACACCTGTCAGTGCTCAGAGATTACTCCTGGCTCTGTAGTCAGGGATCATTCCTGGTGGGTTTGGGGTTCTATTTGAGATGGCTGGGATCAAATTTAGATAAACCATAGGCAAGGCATTGCACAATCCTCTAGTTCCAAATTTTATCATCTTAACCAAGTTTTCAAAGCCTATGTAGATCATTTCACATAATTTTTTGTGGTACTCTAGAGATGCGATGCAATACAGATACAACTAAGACATCAAAAAATAAAAAGATATACACTTATAAAATTGTATTCAAAGTCAGTATATGAGTAAAGAAAATAATTAGAAAGCAGACCTTTTGCAGATGACACTGCATTGACCTCTCAGTAATGAACAGAGCATTCTTCTGTATCTTCATTTCCTTCTCTTTCTTCTGTACCTCCAAAAATGAATCTGATCAATCATAATGAATTCCACAGTTCTAACTTTTCCCTGGGGGAAAAAATACAGTATCTCTTCAGAGACAGAGACAGAGAGAAAAAGAAATACCTGCCATAAAAACAGGCTGAGAGGAGGGTAGTGGGAAGGAAACTGGGGACATTGGTAGTGGAAAATGTACACTGGTAGAGGGATAGGTGTTGGAACAGTGAATGACTGAAACCTAACTGTGATCAGCTTTGTAACTCGGTATCTCACGGTGACTCAAAACTAAACATTATTTTTTTTAAAGTGTCTCTTGGTTCTAGTCAATATTTATAAACATTAGACCCACTGGTAAGGTGCTTAGGGAAGAGATAATAACATTTATTGTTCTTGTTTTATGGACTTGCCATTACAAAAGTTTATTTTCACATAAAGTTATGATGGTTTATTAAATACTAGTTAATACATCATATGGGAATAATTTGTTATAATAAACTCATGTTTACTTAATTAAAGGTGATAAACACAAAAATAAATGTGATATTATTATTGTCTTTGGGTTGGGGACCACAATCAGTGATACTAAAGGGTTACTACTGGCTTTATACTCAGAAATTATTCCTGGTGTTCTCAGAGGACCATATGGAATGTCAGGGATCAAACTTGGGTTGGAAACACAAAGGAAAATTGCTCTACTCACAGTACTATCACTCTGGACCCTAGATGTGATGTTATAGAGCATGATATAGAGTGGCTTATTTAGTGGTGACACAGTTCTGTAGTAAAACTGTATTTAGCACATTTTTTCTCACTTTTTAGAACAAATAATGGCACTGAGGGTGAAGATGTAACTTGGTCTGCTTGTGATAAGTGAAAAAATACTGATCTTGAAATAAAGTGCATCTAACCCTCACGTTTAATCATTTGTCTATGATACTCCATATCATTTAACAAGTCTCCCTCACTTGCTCTGAACTCCGGTTTCTCTTTACTTTCTCATCCTTCAGACACTTTGGAGTCCAGGATATTTAGTTACATTGGTAACTTCTTAAAATGAGAAGCAATAAGCATTTGAGCCTGTTTTATTTCAATGACAAGTATGATAAGTAAGATGGGTGACAAAGTTAAATATGAAAATTGTATTAGGATATAACAAAATAATTGAAATGGTTGGAGCATGGCTTAGCAAAAAAATAAAAAGATGAAATACCACAGTCTGAGTTGGTCTAGAGATGAGATTCTCTAAGGCATTTTACTCTATTTCACTGGGAGTTAGGAAAAAAACATAGGATTGACGTTAGGAGACTAAAGAATTCTATTGCTGTGTTCTTACAGTTCTTTAAAAATGCAAGTTCCACTACCTATCTCCAAAATAACTTTCAAGATGATATCGCACCTTACTCTAAATTCTGATACTAACCCTTAGAAAACACTTTAAATTAGGTATTTTATCTCTGTTCAGGTTCAAGACCTTTAGAATCACAGCTATAGAATTGTGTCTCTATTTTATATCTTTCCCAGGATAAACTTAGAGATGTGATACATCATCACCATTTACATAAATCTGAAAACACTAACATTTTTTCAGCAAAATTATAAAAAGATGGAGTTCAAATTTTATTTATCAAGCATTTCTGTTAATTTCAATAGCTCTCCTCAACTTTATCATTATAAAAGATCCTGAAGATTATTTCTTGAGAAGACATTTAATGAAAATGAATTCCTTTTCCTAAAATAAATCAGGAATTGGGTTAGATTAAGAATTAAGCAATGGAGGCTGGAGCAATAGCAAAACAGGTAGGGTGTTTGCCTTGCATATGGCCAACCTAGGTTCAATTCCCAGCATCCCAGATGGTCCCCTGAGCACCACCAGGGGTAATTCCTAAGTACAGAGCCAGGAGTAACCCCTGTGCAATGCCAGTGTGACCCAAAAAGTAAAAAGAATAAGTAAATAAATAAATAAATAAAAGAATTAAGCACTGACTTTAGTCTGTGTAGAGGGGAAGAAGAAGGCAGAGGAGAAGAAGACAGAGGAGAAGGTGGAGAAGGCAGAGAAGAATTCAGAGAAGAAGAGGGAAGAAAAGTAGGTGAAGGAGAAGGGGATGGAGGAGAGGAGTAGAGGAAGGAAAGGAGGAGGAGGGGGAAAGGAAGAATAAAAAGAAAGAAAGAATGAATGAATGAAAGGACAAAGTTGAGAAGAAAGGAAGGAAGGAAAGAAGAGGGAACGAAGGAAGGGAAGCAGGGAGGGAGGTGGAGGGAGTAAGGAAGGGAGGGGGAAGAAGGAAGGAAAGAAGGAAGGAAGGAAAAGTGGAGGTGAAAAAGCTGGTGGTTAAAAAAAAACATTGGTTTATATTTTGAACAACATTGCATACAGTCTTTGAAAAACAGAACTTTTGCAAAATTCCAAGAGACTCACATGTTTACCATATTTAATTATTATTTGGTTTTTAATTGTAGTTAATTAGAATTATGTCATCAGAAAAGCAGAGGTGGTGTAGTTGCCGACAATCTATCAGCACTCCCATTCCTTCCCATTCCAGTCGTCGCATGACATTCTCGAGGGTGGCTCTCTTGATGTCAGTGATCACCTCCCTGTAGAATGGTGAAATCCTGGTAGTGAATCTGAACTACAGCTCACAAAGGATCCTGATGTACTGAGTTTGAATGCGCTGTTTAGCTAGGGCTTCGATGACCACTTCAGTCTCAACAGAATCAAAGGCCTTCTTTAAATCAATGACTGTTAGACAGAGCGAGATCTTGAACTTCTGAGAAACCTCAATGAGCTTGTTTATAGTGTGGATTTGGTTGATCATGCTGAACCCTTTGCAGAGCCTGGCTTGCTCACATGGTTGTCCTTCATCTAGTGTTCTTCCAATCCTATTCAGGATGACTCAAGTGAACAACTTGTAGATGACAGACAACAGGCAGATCAGGCGATAGTTGCTAATGTCATGGATGTCTCCCTTCTTGTACAGTAGTACAGTCCTGCTGGTTTTCCACTGGGACAGAATCTTGCATTCAGAGAGGTAGCATGTGATGAGACGAGCCAGTGTATTTATGAGTACTGACGGCAGGTTCTTCAGGTGTTGTTCGGTTCTTTGCCAGTGAAATGGCGTGTTGGATTTCTGAAGGGAGAACGTTGGGAATGACATATCCATTCTGTGGAATTTGGTATGTGGGCAGGTGGACGTGGCTACCAAAGAGATCTGAGTAGAAGTCATGGACAATCTTCTTCATTGCCCTTCTGGAAGATGTGATAGATCCATCAGGGCGCTGGAGGGCAGTCATCTTGGTCTTGTAATTGGCAAAGGACAGGCGGGCATTAGGAATGCTTTTCCTGGCTTCTGCTGAATCGGCCATCACTGCTGCTCTTCTCTCATTCAGATCTTTCTTGATTGCTTCTCTGCACTGCCTTTTATGCTCGGATGTTCTCTTGCGGTTGCCTGAGGCTTGCGTCAAGACACGTTGCCGAATAAGTTCAAGATTTTCAAAGACAGGCATTTTTTGTAGCTATCTCTTTTGGTGTCCCTCGTACAATCATGGAGGTGCTGAACCAGTCGATCATATTCCTCATAAATGTTTTTAATGACGGCATCTTCCTATGTTGCTGCTATAGTGCCAAAGAGCTCCCAGTTGGTGGTCGTTCTGGGAGTTCTCTTCTTAAAGTTTTCAGCCCTTTCTCTCCACTTTGTGAAGTAGAATTTTGCATGAAGGAGACGGTGTTCCTGTCCCATTTGGAATTTTGGAACAACAGCAACAACTGTCAATTGAGTATGATGTGGTCAATTTTGTTGTGGAACCATCCACCGAGAGACTCCCAAGTCCAACATTTAGATTTGGCCTTCTGGAACTGTGGGTTACCATTAATGGTCTTGGTCGACATGATGAACTCAGACAGTCTCTCACCCTGTTCATTCCATTCTAGGCCATGAGTCTCGATGTGGAGTTCTTCACCTGATTTTCTCGGTCCTCTCTTGGCATTAAAATCACCAACAATGATCTTGTAGAAGGTGTGGTCTTCTTTATAGAACTTCTTCAGCTCCATGTAGAACTTCTCAATTTCTCCTTCATCATAATTGGATGTTGGTGTGTAGACAACGAAGATAGAAACTGCCGGCAGTGAGCCACATCTATTCAAGTGTAATCTTCCAATTTGGGTTCTTAGGCATTGAATGCATCACTGCTCATGGCCAAGTTCATGTTGACAAGGACACCAACACCTCTGATGCCTCTTTTGTCACATGTTCCAAGGAACAGTTCTTCTACAGTGTCGAAAACTGTGTGATATAATTGATGCCTTCTTGTCTCGGTCAGACCAATGATGTTATACTTGATCTTTTGCGCTTATACCATCATGTCCTCGATGGATATATCAGATGCCAGCGTACATGCATTGAATGTATAGACAGTCATTTTTGTCTTTCTTTGTTTTGGCAGCCTAGTTCAGCTTTGAGATTTTATCTGTATTCCCTTCCTCATCCTTCTTAACACTGCCGTATTGGTGTCTCTTTCAGGGTCAGGGCAATGAGAACCATTGTATTTACTGGTATTGGCATATCGAATACACCACAGAAAACTTGCCAGGCTCTGCTGAGCAGGCAGGATACTCTCATTAGCTTGCCAGGCTCTCCAGAGGGATAGAGGCTTTTAGGGAGGTCCCTAATTGTCCTTGAAGGTGTTCCCATGGTTCAAACCATATTTGAACCCTATCAAATATGGTGCAGCAATCCTGGAATATGGCTATTAAGTGTCTTATGATGTGTCTGGAAATGTCCTGGAGCGTGGTGGCAGCTGGGTAGTGGAGGTAGTGGATGTAATCTGCTTTGCTGATGACATTGTTCTAATAACACCAAACATTAGCCAAGCGGCATAAATGCTGGCCAACTTCGACCATGAGTGTGGAAAGGTCAGACTACAGCTGAATCTCACGAAGACAATGTTTATGAGAAATGCTCTCCTTCCTGACATACCATTTGCTCTCAATGGAACGAACATCTCCGAATGCAACAGTTACATGTACCTAGGTAGAGAAGTCAATATGACAAATGACCTGGCACCTGAGTTGCACAGGCGGAAGAGAATGGCTTGGAACGCCTTTAAGAGCATCGAAGAAATAGCTAAGAGGATGAAGAACCTCTGGCTCCAGGCACATCTCTTCGATTCCACTGTTATTCCTGCATTAACATATGCTTCAGAGAGCTGGGCCCTACACAAACAGGATGAGTACGCTATTCGTGTCTCCCAAATAGGAATCAAAAGAGCTATGCTTGAGTATCATGCTTCACTCAAATGAGAGAAAGAATCCGGAGTTCTGGCCTCTGTCAACAATCAAGAATCAGTGACGCTGTTTCATTTGCCAAGGCATCAAAAATCAGATGGACTGGACATGTAATGAGACTTGGAGATGACCGCTGGACTAGAGCCATTACCAACTGGTTTCCACGGGACTTCAAAAGATCGCGTGGCCACCCACCTTGGAGATGGTCACTTCTTCGTCAAAACCCTGAACGATTGGTTTGAGGCTCTTTGTATTCCTAGAACAAGCAGACGCCATTGGGCTACACTGGCGTGCGACAGGGATGAATGGAGACATTACTGGTGCCCACTCAAGCAAATCAATGAGTAACTGGATGTCAAGTGATCAAGTGATTGTAGTTAAGTTCTTTTGTAATTTAATTTTCCTCTTTATAAATATCCACATATTTTATCATATCCAAGAGAAGTAAAAAATAGTCAGGGCTTGAAAGCAGCAGGAAGGTGTGTAAATATCTACCTCATACGAGTTATATACACTTTAGAAATGTGTTTAACTTTATGAGCTATGGTTTATGATTTATATAACTGCTCTGTGTTCATAAAATATACATGCTTTCATTATTGTCACTAAACATCAATAAGATACTGAACCTGTCCTCCATTATACAGGTAGACAAGTGATATAGAATACTACATTTCTATAACAATATTTTCATCATATTCCAAAAGCTGCTGGATACTTGTCATCTTCTTTTTAAGAAAAGTTATCTAATTAATAAGAAGCTGAATAGCTTCATAAATGAGGCATAATTTGAAGGTGAGATGTACTGTGACCTTGTCAAGGATACCAGGTCTCTAAGCCCAGACTTTCTGATAGTCCAGGCAATCTTCCATCTATTCCACAGCCAATGTAATTTTCTCTCACGGAGATGGACTAAAGTTCACAGTTTTGATCTTTTGCAGGTGCTCAAAATGTCCCTCTCATTACTGTAATATGCTGTTTCAGTTGCTCCAATGATTGTGTATATCAGCCTAATTGAGTGCTAACTGATGCAATACAGCTATAGTTGCTAGAAGCTTAATTTGTTCTCTAAATACTTCCCTTGAGCTTCAATGTCTTGCTACAGCTTTTGCATTAGAAAGTATGGAATAGACACATTTCTCCTCATATCTGATTATGGTATTACTATCCCGTTTTAACAATGTACTTCTTTTATGTTGCTTGACATGGTGATTCTAATGTTAGGTCTAGGTATCAGTCTTTTAAAGTTTTAACTTAGAATGTAAATTCATGTGAGAAAGATAAGTGAATAACTTTGTAAAGCAGTCAACTTTCTAAAAGTTGATAAAACAGTTTATTGCATTAGGGTAAAGCATATTTTCTTTCTTCTGGATCCAAAATTTTCCTTTTCTAAATAATTCACTTAATATTTAATTCCCAGTTAATTCACTTAATATTTATCACTGTATCACTGTTATCCCTGGAGGCCACTTATCGATTTACTCAAGCAGGCGCCAGTAACATCTCCATTCGTCCCAGTCCTGAGATTTTGGCAGTCTCTTCTTACTCATCCTTCCCAATGGTACTGTATTGGAGGCTCTTTCAGGGTCAGGGGAATAAGACCCGCTATTGTTATTGTTTTTGGCATATCAAATACACCACGGGGAGCTTGCCAGCTTGCCATTTAATATGTACATTATAAAATCAAAGAAAATCTTTAAAAACTCAAAAACTAAGAGAGCTGAAGAGATAGTGTATAGGGTATGGCATTCAGTTCAACAGGTTTGATCCACACAACATATATGTTCTCTTGAGCCCCACCAGGAATGATCCATGAGTATTGAGACAGAAGTAAGGCATGATTGTGACTAGGTGGGTCAAAACACAAACAAACAAAACTAGAAACTCAGGAATAAGGGCAAGGGAAATTGTTTAAAGTGCTGGCCAATATGCTTTATATATTTGAGGCCCTAATTTTGATCCCATCTCATGACTCATCTGAGCACTACCTGTCATAGCCTCCAGTGTCACTGGGTCCAAGCAACAATGCTTTATCAAAACCTAGTACTGAACCATCAGTACCGGGGCACAGAGAGTGGCCTTTAAGTCTCCTGAGAATTACCCTTAGGTCCCCAGACCCCCAAAATAAAAACTCAGGAATTAACCAGGAGCAATGGACCCTTAGGCATGTAGGGTACACTGGGTCTTATTGTATGGAACCATCTCATTTCAGAAATGTTCTGAAATTTTTATCATCATTATATAACAGTACATGTAGCATCTATCATCCAAAGCATCATTACTGGAATAAAGGAATACTCCTTACTTTGTTCATTATTTAATTACCCAAAAACTTTATGTCTACTTCAGCATAATTTTTAAGAATACAAAAACACCAGAATTTTCTTATTTAACATAAATAGTTGTTTAATCCTAATCTTTGATAGGCAATTATCCAAAGAATTTAAATGAATAAAGAAAGATGCAGTCAGCTCTTACCATATGGCATAAATTGATTTTCAAAATTCTGGTCCCAAAATTCTTCTATATTGAGTAGTTGCAATTTATCAGTAAAATTATCAGTGCCTCATCATGATTTCTTATAGTGCTCCAATTAAAACTTCCATTCATTAAATAATACATACTGAAATACAACAACATAGAACAACTTTCACACACTTCCCTCTTATTGTGGTGGGAAGGTGCTCGGTGGTAGGATTGGTGTTTGAATATTATCTGCAATGAATTATTGTGAACTACTTTATGAAAATAAAATGTATAAAAAATTCAAATAAATAAATAAAATAATACATACTATTGATTATTCTTGTCCACCAGAACCTGTGTTAGGGGCCCTCTTTTTTTCTGCAAAATAGAGAGAAAAAGTATTACTTGAATGACTCAGGAAAGTTGTAAGCCACCAGCAAATAGTAAAATTTTTGTTTGGGTCCTAAAAAAAAGAAGTAAAGCTGTGTGTTTTTTTTCCTAATTTGCATAAATTTGGAGTTCACAAATTAGTGATGAAATTTCTCAGAGCACATTCCTAATTTTTGATTACCAATTCACTCAGAGGTGAATCATTTGTCTTATTTATAAAACTCTCTTTAGGGACTTAAAAAGTAGTGTTTTCATAAAGCATTTTTGTTTTGTTGTTCTAATTAAAAATGCATTTTTTTCGTCTAAGACTCACACGGAGTCAGCTACTTTAAAAACTATAGGTAGGAACTAAACAGTCAAATTTCTGCTCTTTGGACATTAAAAAATGAATGGTTCTCATTAAACTGATCATAACTGGCCAACTGGCCTATGCTCAGAATAGGAAGCAAGAAATATAACACAATTAAAACTCTGAAGCCCCAGTTTACTTTCATTTATTCATTAATTTATTAGGAGGTTACGGCTTATGCTACCTGTTAATGTTCCGGGACTACTTCTGGCTCTGTGCTCAGGGGTCACTGAACCAAGGCTTCTCATATTCAATTCATGTGATTAGCCTGTTAAGCCATCATTCTGGCCCCAAGTTTACCATTAGAACATTATTTTTGGAGAATTTAAAAAACTCAGTGTGTCTAATATCAGACACCTTTGCCCAAGCTTATGAGGTGCTTTTAAACTCAGATGATTATCAAGGCTCTAGTTCATTCAACTTGTTTTTAGAGTGTTAGATACGCATTCAATTTAATGGGGATAATTTTAGCATCTCTCTTTTAAGCATCATGTGTGGTAAGATTCTTTGCTTGTTTAAAACTTTAGAATGCATGTGATAAACTAACTGTTCTTGCTGCTAATAATATTACCATCTCTAGACAGGAGGAAGAGTACCACCTCAGAGGGTTCTTTCAAGGAAGTGACATAATTTGAAATTCAAGATTGAGGATTTCAGAGGCTAACAGGTTACAACACACTCCCCTGAAACTACTCAGCATATTCCCTGAGCCTCCCTAGGGTGATGTTTGCCATGGAAACAAATCCCACCCTGGGATGCGGGGAGGAAGGAAGCAGATGCATCTCTTGGTACAGTCCAAAATCAGCTTGTCTCTGGAGAGGAACATCTGCCACCTTCCATGATGGGAGACTGCACAGATATTTGTTTACTTTTCACTTACTTATTTTACTTCTCCAACCCTGGAGCTTTTTCCAACATCCCTGAGAAGAAGCCAAGATAGTATAAGGTGAAGAGGTATGTGTGGTTGTGTTGAGCTTGGGTGCTCAAACCCGGGTCACACTACAGAGATTTCCTAGAGAACAAATTTGTCATGGTTATTTGTATGTAGCAGACCCATAGCTGCTGGCCTTCAAGGGGACCAAGCCTTCCTAATTCCTGGCACCAAAAGGCTTAGCTCCCCAGTATCATGAATTTCCCCAGATGGCTCAGCAGGTGGAAGGAAAGAAAGACAGGACATTTGGTTTTCAAGTGACAGAATGCTTTCCAGGAAAGTAATCTGATGAAATAAAATTGATTTCTGCTGCCTTCTTTTTCCCTAAAGGCAGTACAGGGCCAGAACAGAATCATTGTCAAAATGTGACAAAATCCAGGGTGTCTGACGTGAGGTTAGTGTGGATGAGACAAGACTGCAATCACCTGTCACCGCTGTAGACCAAAGACCAGCCAGACAATCCAACTGTGAACCAAGAAGAGCATTTGGTCTAGGTAAAGATCAAGCACCAAAACATTCATTCCAACTGTGGTACAGCGATATTCTATTAATGGTGTCTAATATATGTATGTATTCAGGACATACATATTACAGTCTGGATAATTTATTTGTCACAGAGACTCATAAGTATAGTGAGGACTGCTTAAAATTTGCCATGACCTCTGCCTTGTAGATTCCAGCAGCACCTTACAATTGTGATAGTGAAAAAAATCTCCAAACATTTCCAAATATCTAGTGAGTGTGTGTGGGGGGTGGGGGGGAGGGGACAAGATCACCTAGGTTTATAACAATTTCTTTTGCTATCATATTTCTTCACAATTAATTTATGACAAATGAGCTGATGTAAGAAGTTAGAGGATTGGTAAAGTCAAGAAGGTCAGGCTTATGCTCTTCAATTGATAACAAACTAAAACTTTTTCTTTTCTAGTCAGAAATTCTAAACTGCATGATCATTTCTCAACTCTGTTTCTTTAAGAATATTTTTCTATGTTTTTCTTTATTTTATACCAATAGATATTATAATCTTTTGTTTATTTAACTATGATCTCAATTACATAAAATGCTCCTCCCTTGGGAAAGAGGTGCAGGAGATTCAGGGTCAGTGAAATCCCATGTTCCCCAATCATCCTTTCTATCATCATCGTAGTGAGAATGATGCCACAATCTCAGCTAAGGAACAGGGTCACCAAGATTCAGAAGCATGCTCCTGCCAATATAACACAGGAAGATAAAATCCATTTGACTCCAGACTCAGACACTTTCTTCTAAGTGATGAGCTTTATAAAGGAAAAAAAATGAATCCATGTTTGTAGGCACAACAACATAGCATAAGGTGTGTGTGTTCAGGTATCCACTTGTCTTGTTCTGAGTCAACTTGTTTTAGCTTTTTCTCTTCTTAACTCAGTGCTCCTTATCATTTTTATTCCACAGAAACATTTATGATCACAAAGATCATTTATGATCATTTATGATAGAGTTAGAATTAACTATCAGAAAGTTAGAGTCTACTTTTCTTTTTTTTCTTTTTTTTTATTTTATAAAGTAGTTCACAATATTTGATTATGTTTAATATTCAAACATCAATGCCACCACCATACACCTTCCCACCACCATATTTCGGGTGTTTCCATCCCATAACCTAATCCCTGTCCCAAAGCAGAATGAAAATAATATAATATTTCCCTCTAAGGTTGGTTGCCTCCTACTTTAAATCCCGTTAAAAACTGATGTAGTACTCTTGGAGTATGGGTAGGGTGTGTTCTATGAAGTGTTGCATGACCTGATTTGCAGCCACACAGTCCAGGAATAGGTTCACTCGTGGGTGAGGCTCGGCCCCAGCATGTGGAGAGCAGCAAAGAGCATGGCTGCAGTTGAGTTCTGAAGGTTTTCTGCTGCCAGGGCTGGGTCCCTTGGGGTGGGAAGGGGTCTCACCCGCACCCTCTGGGGGCGCTCCAAGTGAAACAGACAAGTGCAGGATTGCGTAGCATGTTTATGGCGAGCATCATGTTAGGTTCCAGAGTCTACTTTTTTGTGTGTCAGGTACATATATAGTTCATACTCCTCCTTTTCTATGAATTTGTCTCATCTCTAATGAGAGAAGGTGGTACCTCTGCTGAACTTCATAATACAGTATCTGCATAACTGTGTCCTTGATGTCTCTTAGTTGAGTACCTGGACAGTCAGAAAACTTTCTAGAACTTCATCTTTGAGGGCATATGACCTGATGTTTTTTAGTACTTTTTTTTTCTCCTAGAGTGTGCACTGAACTTCCTCCATATTTGTGGTATTGACTTTGTGCACATCTAACTGAACCTACATGCAAAATTTTGAGTCATTCTCTCACTTGTGAGCATTTTTGCAAGGCATCTCATTCATGTGGAAGATATTTAAAATTACGATTCTTGATTTTCAGCCAAGAAATTAGCAAGACTTCTCCCCTCCCCCACATCTGCCATCCACCCTCTTGATTAACAGGTGCTGTTTCTATGAGGAAATTTAATAAACAAAAACATAAATAATATTTGGTCTCTTAGAGATCTGTGGTGAGTTTTACAGAAAGCTGGGTATAGGTTTTACAATAGGTGAATTATTTCTATAGGTTTCTAGGCCTTCAGAAATCAGGTATAATTTAATTATTTGGGTATATGTGTGTGTGCAACCACCTATATTACCAGTCCAGATTTGCTGAAGCTCCTGTGTCATTCGTGAAATGACAGATGCCACAGGCCTATCACTCATCTATTCATAGGAAAATGGACTAGGTAGTGCAATATTTTAATTGGGAATATACTGACTTAGGATTGCTCTAAGACAGACAAAGTTACCACCCAGGTGCCAGGATAGTCAAGAAAATAATGCCAGTATGTAGAATTGGATCTCAGTCCTGACAGGTAAAGAGTCATTAAATGGGAGACAATTGAATGATTTTTTTTGGAAGGAAAGAGCATTAATACGCCCTTTCATTATGTGTTTGGAATATGTGAGAATTAAATGAAGGGCATGTGCAGTAGGAGAAACTTGAGAATGAGCCTGTAAAGTACCATGAGTGGACCTTCGAGAACTTGCCTATTATGTTAACTGAACACCTACAAGTGGCCAAGCATGGAGTGCCTTCTGAGAGTCGTGCCTCACCACCTAGTGATGGAGTTAAAGCTGATGGTAAAATTCATGTCAAAAATAAGCCAGGATTTCTTTCCATGTTTGGTCATCAAGCGTCTATGATGACTTAAGGTTCAAGTAGAGTATTGTAATATACCTTTTCCCACTTTTACAGAGGTGCCAAGAAGCATTAATTATTTTACAAAGAGTTATACAGACAGTGTGAGTGGCATTGAGTGCATAAACTCTGACATTGTTTCAGAAAACGTTGCTAGTACATCTTTAGTCTCCAGGATTCTGCCAGGTTTTATGGAGAAGCAGAGATGCCATCTCACTATCCCTAGGCACTGATTAGAGTTGCGAAGGGTGGACATGCATTCAACAGTCAACATATCTTGTTGAGAGTTATGCAACCTTCAGATATAGAAAAGCGAATTTGAGTATAAATCTGTATCAGAAACTGTTCCTTTGTCAAAGCTGGCATTTGGGCCTGGAGAGATACTTTCGGGGACTATCATAGACTTGTCAAAAGTGTTCTGGTTCCACTCAATGACAGCAACTCTTTCACAGATCCTAGTTTATGACAAAAGACAATATTTCAAGGTATTTCCAAATATCCGCACAGGAGATGACAAGATCATCACCAGCTATTCTTCAGAGTTTGCAATCTGAATAGAAATAGATACAGTGTGTCTATAAAAGAAATATGAACCCAGTCATTGCACTCACTCAGGTTTCTGGCAAAACCCAGGGAGAGATCATTGGAGAAGTTAGACACAAATCCCTTTTTTCTCCAGGCCCCAGGAAAAGCACGTTTCCTAGCACATGGGGAAACTAGGATGATTGCTCATTTTAAAGCAATCAAAGCAGAACAAATTATAATAAGGAAAAAACCCTTCTCTTCTCATTGGATTCAATTTTAATTGTCATTGAGAAAATCAAGAGAACAAAATAGGAAGAGGTAAGACACATGGGAAAAGTGGCTGAGAGAAAACAGGTACTGATTCTTCCATAATTGGTAGTGAGTGTGAAGAATAAGACGCACATTATTTACTGAGGTATCCGTGGATGACAGAAGCAGACTTGACGATTTACTATGCTCACATCCAAATTCATTGTACACTGATAAAGATAAGTATGTTTTAGAGTATATTAATTGTGGTAAATAAATTGTACCTATGAGAAAATTTCATTTTTAAAATAAGAATAACTTATCTTTAATTTTTATACTTAAAGGTTTGATTTATTGAAGATTATAGTATTTTAAATATCTTTTAACTATGTAAATGAAAACCACATCATATCCCTTCCCAAAATAATTATTCCAGAAGTCTTGATTATATCCAATTGGGAAGTGGATATTATATTGATGACTAATGTACATTTAAAAAATAAAATACACTAGGACACAAAACTGCATTAAATAAACATTAGCTTCCCACATGAGCATTTGTATGAAACAGAAAGGTTAATAAAACATGCCTTCCCCACCTGCGTACACCCCAGTAGGGGAGGTATTTCTTTGGGTTAAGCTTTTGATGCAGATGGTCCTGTATAAATGCAAATATGTTACTCTGAACAAGATACAGCATTAATCAACACATTATCACCAAGTTATTAATGAGGTAAGCCAATTAGGACACTCATTCACTTAACATTTATTGTACTATTTCCATATGCCAACCACTGGCTAAGTTCTAGGGACACAGAAGGAAAATTGACATGAGCTCCTGTCTAAGATACAAGGTAGTTTATTAAGAAAGACTTATGAACTTGTAAGCTGAAGTTGCAGACTCATACCCTTTTTTTTCTGGCAATTCTGATTTTCTTCCAGTTCTGTCCTCAGTATTCACTCCGAGCATTCAAGTCAACGGGTCCCAATTTGGAGTGCATATTTCAATCTTGTTATCAAACTAGTTGACTCAGTCCCTTAACTTTTTAAGATCAGGGAATCAAAATAAGTAGGTAAAAATGACTCAATCCATAAAATAGTGGAGGGGTCCTGATGCTGAAAAATTTCCAATATATTCAATGAAAATGCAAGGAAATGTGAATACTTTTTTAAATTACTTTTTAAATTTTATTGTATCACTATGTGATATAGTTACAAGCTTTCATTTTTGAGTTACAATCACACAATGATCAAACACCCATCCCTCCACCAGTGCACATTCCCCACTACCAATATCCCCAGTGTAACCCCACTATCCCACTTGGGCATTATGGATTGCAATGCAGATACTAAGAGGTTATCATGCTTGCTCTTTTATCTACTTTCAGCACACATCTCCCATCCTGACCAATTCCTTCAACCATCATTTGCTTAGTGACCCCTTCTCTATTCCAGCTGCCTTCTCCCCCCTCTGCCCTCCGACCTCCTCATGAGGCAGGCTTCCAGCTATGGAGCTGTCTTCCAGGTCCTTGTATCTACTGTCCTTGGGTGTGTCATGTTATTTTATTTTATAATCCACAAATGAGTGCAGTCCTTCTATATCTGTCCCTCTATTTCTGATTCATTTCACTTAGCATGATGCTCTCCATGTCTATACTTATAATACTGAAAATAGAATGATTTGGTCTTTTGTTCCTGCCCCTTAATGGAGAATGTTGGTTACATGGCAATTGTGAAGGATATAAATCAGAGTCTAGAATCTAGGTGTTACATACATCCACAGGGCTTTGAAGAATTCCTTATGGATGCAGTGAAGCTTTGCCTGGTAGAAAATCTTAGTGGGTATATGTTACAGAAGACAATATTCATTTTATACTAGATAAAATACTTCACATATGAAACAAGGAAACTTTGATCCTAGTGATACATGGATTATTATAATGCTTAAAGAAGACTTCTCAGTACTTGGAGAAACTTGGTGATACATGGACACACTTCCATCCACCATCACCAGTCAACATGTTTAGAAACATAATAAAGATTCCAAATTCATCAATACTCTGGAGGTATATGCATGCATACATGCATATAGCATATGCATGGTTGTATATGTGTATTTGATAGATATAGATATAGATATATATGATATTTCACTGTCACTGTCACTGTCCTCCTGTTGTTCATCTATTTGCTCGAGCGGGCCCAGTAATGTCTCCATTGTGACACTTGTTACTGTGTTTGGCATGTTGAATACGTCATGGGGAGCTTTCCAGGCTTTGCCGTGCAGGTGAGATACTCTCCATAGCCTGCTGGGCTCTCTGAGAGGGGCGGAGGAATCAAACCTGGGTCAGCCGGGTCAGTCACATGCAAGGCAAATGCCCTACCCACTGTGGTATCACTCAACCAATATGATTTTTATAACTGTACAAACTTGAAAATAGGCTAATATCTTATTTTACTTTTATATCTCAATAAGGATTTATTGGAAGTCACAGAAATCATATGCTAATATTTTACTAATAGTAGACTCAGACAAGCCAAGTATGATCAGTGTTCCAGTATTCATTCATTCATTCATTCATTCATCATCCTGTTATTCGTCGATTGCCTCGAGCAGGCCCCAGTAACGTCTCTTTCATCCTAGCCCTGAGATTATATTCAAGGCTCTTTAGGAGAATGAGACCCATCATTGTTACTGGTATTTGGCATATTGGGTACGCCACGGGGAGTTTGCCAGACTCTGCCCTGTGGGCAGGCTACATTCGATAGCCTGCAAGTTTGTCCAAAGTAGGAATGAGATAATAAGATGTCATAAAAAGATGTCCTGATAAGATGTCAGGTTCCGGGAGCTGGATTTTATAGTCTCTGAGTCTTGGCCGTTGATGGGATTACACGGGATTACACGGCTCCAGGGGGCCAGGTGGTGGGTGTGACCCCCGCCTACTGGAATTTGGAGGATCTGGGTGGAGGATGCTCGACTCCAATCCGAGTAGGCTTGGAGATCTCGGCCCCGGAACCCACGTGGATTTGTCCCTCTGCCAGTACCTTCATGTGTGCGGAGAGTGATCTAAGCATGGTGGTGGCTGGGCCTGGAGGTCTTCGGTTGCTGGAGCCCTGGTCGGGGCGGGGAGGAAAGCTCAACCCGCTCCCCTCCAAGGGGCCTTGGTGAGGAACAGCCAGGCACGGGGACAGGAGACTGCACTGTTCTCGTCCAGGAGCTGGATTTTATAGTCTCTGAGTCTTGGCCGTTGATGGGATTACACGGCACCAGGGGGCCAGGTGGTGGGTGTGACCCTATGTTTATGTTCACCTATAACATTTTGCTTGGTACATAATTTTCTCTGTGTTTTAAAAGACAAGCAAGTTACTAATATTAATGGATAAATAAATCACTTATATTTTCAAAACCAATGAAAAGTTAGGATTATTAAATATCGACAACCTGGCAGGCTACCGAATGTAACCTGCCCACATGGCAGAGTCTGGCAAATTCCCCGTGGCATACCCAATATGCCAAATACCAGTAACAATGATGGGTCTCATTCTCCTAACCCTCAAAGAGCCTTGAATATGGCACTTTTTAAAAAAATCTCAGGGCTAGGACTAAGGAGATGTTACTGGGGCCTGCTCGAGGCAATTGACGAATAACAGGATGGTCGCGATCATGATCGTGATTAAATATCAAAGTCACATTTTATATACATAATATTCAATGGATAACTTGGTGGATATTCTTCAGTAAAGATTTCTCAGTTAACTAATATCAAGTATCAAATCAGCTAATCTTGCTTTTATCAATGTTTATTTCTTTATTAAACACCAATGCCATATTGAATTTTGAGAACTAAAGAATTCTTTTTAACTTCATATGTATATAGAGTACTTTTTCCTGGATTCTGAGCAAATAAATGATCTATAAAGTTAATTTCAGCTATTTTTGTATATGTTTATATTAGCAGACTGAATCTTTTACTCTTCCTTCCAATGAGAACAAGATAAAAACGACTAATTTTTATAACATAACTATTAACATGTGTCCTCTAAACGTTGAAGAACAATTAAATATATATAAGAGAAAAACCTAATAGCCAAGATATATAATGACTTATAAAACTCAAGCCTGAAAAACCCATAATGCCATCAGAAAACTAATAATTGAGCTTCCATATGACAAAGCAATTCCACTCTTAGCATCTACCCCAAAAATTCTATTCCAAAAAGACATTTTTTTGCCCCGAAGTTCATTGCAGCACTATTCACAATAGCCCAAATCTGGAAGTGTCCAATTGTCCAATAATAGATGATTGTATAAAGAAATCATGTATATGTGCTCATAGATTACTACTTGACAATAAGAAAAGACAAATTCATGAACTTGCTGCTACATGGGTGATCTGGAAAAGTATATGAGTGAAGTTAGACAGAGACAGATAATGTTCTCTCTCAAGTGTGGGATATGAAGAAACATAATTAGGAAACAACAAATAGCTTAAAGCAACATAATATAATACCTAGTCTACAGAACTAAATTTAGAATAGGTGGGGGTTGGGGTTGAGGGTATTGAAATAATGGTGGAGGGAAGCAGACTCTCTGATGGATGATGTGGTGTTGGAGAGTTTTAGGTATAAAAACCATTATCATATACTATTGTAAATTATGGGCTGGAGCAATAGCACAGCAGTTAGGGCATTTGCCTTGCATACAGCCAACATGGCCGACCCCAGTTCGATTCCTCTGCCCCTCTCGGAGAGCCCGGCAAGCTAACGAGAGTATCTTGCCCGCATGGCAAAACCTGGCAAGCTACCCGTGACGTATTCGATATGCCAAACACAGTAACAAGTCTCACAATATTACTGGGCCCACTTGAACAAATTGAGAAACAACGGGAGGACAGTGGCAGTGATTGTAAATCATAGCACTGTAGCTCTGTCCTCCCGTTGTTCATCAATTTTGCTTGAGAAGGCACCAGTAACGTCTCACAACAAATTGTAAGACTTGTTACTGTGTTTGGCATATCGAATACATCACAGGTAGCTTGCCAGGCTTTGCAACAAGGACGAGATACTCTTGGTAGCTTGCCCGGCTCTCTAAAAGGGGTGGAAGACTCGAACCCGTGTTGGCCATGTACAAGGCAAATGCCCTATCCGCTGTGCTATTTCTCCAGCACATTGTAAATCAAAGTGCTGTAAATTAAAAATAAAGTTTTCTTTATTTTAAATTGTTAGCTGCTTGGAAATAAAAGAAATTAAGTGTTATTTTTTATTCATGATCTAACTTTCTATACAATTGTATCATGGTTCTTGACCAATAAATGGACAGACTCAAATGGTGATTATATAAAGTAGTGAAAACACCATATAACTCAAACTCTTCTAGCTTTTTTTACTGATAAGAATTCAAGTCTTTTTATTCTTTCAAGGCTATAGGCACTGAGATCATATATTTTTTTTCTTGAGTGCCTTCATTTAGGGCACTTATTTGTTTGTAACATGGTATTTTTCTCCTTAAAGAAAAAATGGAGGGTCCCAGTTTACTGGCTGTCAGTAACCACTGCCCAACAAATAGCCAACACCAAGAAACCTCATAAATGGATATTTGAAACTGCTGATGATCTATAGATTGACAAGTAATTTTACAATTAAATACATAGCTAACTGAATTCAGTGAAAGTAAGCTTGAATAAATAAAGACTCTTTCTGACAGAATATTTTGTCAATTGACATTTGTGCCTAATTGCTAAACTCTTTTAAAGGATAATCAACCCTTTAATTTCCAGTTCTAGACAAAGTTCTGATACTGATTAAATATATTCCAATAAAATGTTTTCTACAGTCTATCACACAATTGTGAATATCATAGGTTTTCTTACTGAAGGGCTCTAATGACTTGATACAGAATTTTACAGTCCAGTTTGAATGGAAAAATATTTATAATGACATAAGAGTGAACTTGGCTAATAAACATATTTACTAGCAATTTCCATCTCTATATTAAAATATACTAATTAAAATATACTTATTGAAATTACCAAATGTGAGACTACATTCCTGCCACAAAATGACTTTTGACAGAAGGCCTCAATTTCACTATTTTCGATTATGATTTTTTTACAAGAACTTGTAATTTTTAATGTATATGACATGAATATTATAATAATTATTCATGTGGTTCCACACTTAATGTGCTTAACATCCTACTTTACAATAAAAAGTTAAAATATGTCTAGATATTATTTTTAAATTACAGTATAAAATTATAACATGATACATTACATATATTTTGACTAATTACTGTTCCAATCATTTCATGAAATTACTATTTATATGTTTATAGTCAGCTGAAATAGTTTAAGAAAACTGCAAAGACATTTGATTAACTAGAAAGGCAATGTGAAAAACCAGTTGATGTTCTAGAAAAGATTCATCCAAACTTTAGGTCCTAAAAGATTAAAATAGTATGCATGACTTTAGAGGGTTGAGTATAAATACACAAAACTTGGAAGACAAAAATAAAAGAGTGAGTTCAAAACTAATATGACAACGAAGAATAATCATTAGAGAAAGGCAGATATTAAGTTACTACAATTGAGTTGCAGAGTATCTTGCAACCTCCTCTCTAAGATCAGGAATTGGTATTTAATATATTTAAAAGCTACATGTTACTGAAGCTAAAAGGTAAGTGTCATGTTGAATAACTTGAACAGAGCCAGAAAAATAGGAATCAGCAAAGTATCTGAGGAGACAAAAGCGGAGCAGTCTGCTCTTGAAAGTAGAAAGGGTCCTTCTAATCCTCGTATCTCTCTCACTGTTCTTGTGCCTGCTTGCTCCCCATAATTAGCATTCCACCCAAAATCCTCAAATGGAAAAATACAAGACTCTGAGAGTCAGCTTGTCAATTTAGCAAATAGAAATGCAGTGACAAGTTTAATATGTTTTGAAATAAACATTCTTTATTTCCATTATAAGCAGTCCGAAAGAAAAAATATTTCACAAAATACAAAAAAAGACAAGAAATGAAATCCAAGTGGATACAATAATAAATAAGAGGTAAAATAAAATAAATAACATATACATTTAGGGGATAATAAGTAATTTCATTTATCTAGATAAAAAATGCTAGGTCTCCAAAAATGAGACAAAAACTAACAGATATTTTCCGATGTATCAGATATTATATAAAATGCACTGCACTCCTCTCTAATTAGCACTTTTCAACACTTATAGGTCAATATTATAGCCACAATGTTAAATATTGGGAATTAAACTTTGGAAAGTAAAACATCATATCCATGTATTTACAACCAGAAGTGATATCCAGACATTATCAGGGTCATATTAAGTAGAAATAGTACACTTTCAGCAGGTTATAAACATATGGATACAGGTATATTGTAAATGCTGTTACATTAAAGAGAAAGTTTGTTATTCAGCATCTTCTTATATTCTCAGGCATTTAAAATAGAAAAAATACATTATTCAATGTGTGAATTCTCAACAGAAACATATAACCCTGTGCCCTCAACTTATACCACTTATATTGACTTGTCTACATATATATTAGCAAGTGCTTAAAGCACCACCCAATAGTATGACAGCTATTTAGTTTAGGTAGACCATTCTGAATTCAATTCTCACTTTTCCACAGGTGCTAACTTCTAAATCCCTGATCAAACACAACTGTTAATTAAGAATACTCAATATAATTCTCGCCTCCTTCATGTGTTAACTCCAAACTCCCTGATCAAACTGAATTCTGGTATCATCTCCCTCAATATCTGTTACCTGCTAAGATCACAATTTCTCACGGTGAAGTGAATAAGTACTACGTTTTCTTTATTTGGGAGTAATTGTATTAGTTGTTGTGAAATTTACCATAGCAGTCTATGCAGAGATCAATTTTATGGAAAATACAACAATCACAAAGTCATGAAGAACAGATTTAGGGAAAATAAACAGATGAGATATTGTCACTCCCTCGGTTGCTTTTCTAATATTCTTAATGGCATGTCTAAAATAGTAGCCAGGGACATTTAGCAGAACTGAATTTGAGTAAATTATTTTGAAAAATATGTATATATCTACGAGTGCCATGACTTTTTTTTTGCTATCATTTTCAAAGTTCAAATAATTTGACAAGAAAAAGCTTGAACACAAAATTACTTTAGAGAAACTGTTACTGTCATTGTCCTCCCGTTGTTCATTGATTTGTTCGAGCAGGTCCAGTAACATCTCCATTGTGACACTTGTTACTGTGTTTGGCATATCGAATACATCACGGGTAGCTTGGGTAGCTTGCCAGGCTCTGCCGTGTGGAAGAGATACTCTCTATAGCTTGTCGGGCTCTCCGAGAGGGGCAGAGAACTCGAACTTGGGTCGGCCATGTTGACTGCATGCAAGGCAAACGCCCTACCTGCTGTGCTATCGCTCCAGCACTTAGAGAAACATGAATCTGATTAAATAAAGTAGGAAAATTTTATAGGACTGGAATGATAGTAAAGCAGGTAAGGAGTTTGCCTTGCATAAAGACTATTTGGCCTTCAATTGCTGGCATAAATATGGTTCGCCCAGCACTACCAAGAGTAATGTCTGGATGCAGAACCAGGAATAAACCTTTAGCATTGTTGGGTGTGACCCCCAAAACCAAAAAAAGAAAAATTTAAAAAAAATATCTTGAAGTAGAGAAATTTGAGGCATTAGTTGTTAGCTATTTGACTTGAACTATCTATCTAGTATACTTTCTTTGGTGTATTTTCGAGGTCATAAAAACCATTTTGTTTCACTTTAAATTCTTCACCAATAAACCCCTAAAGCTATATCCAGGCAGGAACCATAAACCTATACCCTACTCAGAGAGAGATAAGATTGGTTGAACATATCAGTATTTTAGTCACGATCACGATCATCCTGTTGTTCATCTACTGCCTCGAGCAGGCACCAGTAACGTCTCCTTCGCCCTAGCCCTGAGATTTTAAAAAGTGCCATATTCAAGGCTCTTTCAGGGTTAGGAGAATGAAACCCGTCATTGTTACTGGTATTTGGCATATTGGGTACCCCACAGGGAGTTTGCCAGACTCTGCCCTGTGTCAGGTTACATTCGGTAACCTGCCAGGTTGTCCAAAGTAAGAGTGAGATAATAAGATGCTTTTAGGAGCTGGGTTTTATAGTCTCTGGGTCCTGGCCATTGATGGGATTACACGGCGCCGGGGCGCAATTGGTAAGTGTGACCCCTGCCTACTGGAATATGTAGGATCTGGGTGGAGGATGCTCAGGCCTGATCTGAGCAGGCTGGGAGATTTCAGCCCTGGGACCCGCATGCCTTTGTTCCTCTGCCGGTACCTTCATGTGTGTGGAGAGTGGTCTCAGCATGGTTTTGGCTAGTTCTAGAGGTCTTCGGCTGCCAGGGCTCTGGTTGGGGTGGGGAGGGAAACTCAACCTGTCCCCCTCCAAGGGGCCCAGGCGAGAACAGCCAGGTGTGGGGGCAGGAGACTCTGTGCTGTTTTCTTCCGGGAGCTGGGTTTTATAGTCTCTGAGTCTTGGCCGCTGATGGGATTACATGGCACCGGGGGGGTTGCAGTTGGTGGGTGTGACCCCTGCCTAGTGGAAGATGGGGGATCTGGGTGGAGGATGCTCAGCCCCGATCCGAGCAGACTTGGAGATCTCAGCCCCGGGATCCGCATTATTTTAGTGTCATAAATTAACTAATTTTTTTTCCTTTCCAGTAACCCTGTGAAGGAGAACTCTGTCACTGTCACTGTCCTCCCTTTGTTCATCAATTTGCTCGAGCAGGCCCAGTAACGTCTTCATCATGAGACTTGATGTTACTGTGTTTGACATATTGGATACATCACAGGTAGCTTGCCAGGCTTTGCCCTGTGGGCGAGATACTCTCGTTTGCTTGCTGGGCTCTCAGAGAGGGGCGGATGAATCGAAACAGCTCTGCCGGGTTGGCTGTGCACAAGGCAAACTTCGTACAGCTGTGTTATCACTCCAGCTCAAGGAGAACTCAATTAATTAACTTTAATTCTGTTCAATTCACTTTTATTCAGGTAGCATTTAATAGGTACTACGTATAAGACAATGTTGGAAATAAGGAGATAAGCAAAAATTTCCTTTGACCTCAGAAAACAAAATAAGGGACAAAAAGCCTATATATAAATTTTAATGTCTCTTTGATTGCTAAAATAAGGCAAGGAAAAATTATCCCTGAGAGAATACATGAAATAAATCTGAATTGTAGGAATAACAATTATTTAATAAGTTAAAGAGAGATGTTGGCAGTGTGTTATTGGACACTCTAGAATGAGCTTCAACAAATATGTGGAATAATTCATGAATTTGCTTGCCAATTTCCTGTAAGCTAATATTTTTTAGTAATATACAGAAGGGGAAACAAGCAGGAAAAGTGGTACAAGTTAATAACAATAACTAAAACGGTATCTATCATTTGTGGTTCTGAATTTTATTTTCTTAAATTTAGAAGGATTTGACAGAGTTTTTTATTAGCTGTAGCAAATTCGAGTGTTGGGAGACATACTTTTCCACATACAGATGCAAAACTGAGGATAAAAAGATAATATATTGAAGAAACCACTTGAAAAAATAATAACCATGGTACTATCACTTGATCACTTGATCCTCCGTTATTCATCGAATTACTCGGTAATTACTCATGTGTAATTACCATTACACATGGTACTATATGTGAAGGAATTAATAGACTGACCCAGTTATTGATTAGTTCCTACTAAAACTCCTTTTTTGTTTATTAAATTATAAACACAGTGTGCAGTTTATTGGAAATGTCTTTATTTAAGAGAAATAGCATATTAGTATCATAGTTAAAAGTCATGTACAGAAGAACTTTTTAATTATTTCATAAATATCCCAAATGAATCAAAATGTCTATAATCCTCAGGTAACTCAAATTATTAGACAAATTAATGTTTACATGAATATTTATACATTGATAAATTTTTAAAGAACTAATAATTATCTGTTGCTTCTACTCTAAATTGTATTTATACTCATCTATTTATCATAAACAAAAGTTCTGGCAGATGCGTTTGTAAAACTTTAGACAAAGCTATTAATGTTCTCATCCACACCTAATAAGTTACTCAGTTACACTGATATATTAACTAAAAGACATAGAGCAAAACAGCTTAAGAACACCTAATGACTCATATCAGAGCTATGTTCTTTATTTAGTAAAGAAACAAAATGAAACTGGAATTGAGTACCAATCTGTGTACTCAAGAAGCAGATAAGAAGCCCAAAGCTCTCTCTCGCTGCCTGTGTTTGGTGGTCTTTGGTCACTTCCCCACCCAGGACAGCCACTGCCAAGGGCGGACGAAGGAGTCAATGAGGGCCAGGCTGGTTGGTGAGCAGTTGCCATTTCTTCCGTTCTCCCTACTGGCCTGTTTCACTAAGCTCCCAATTCCAGTCTCCTCCTGTTGCCCCTGCTAGTTTTTCCACACCCCGGTTCACAGTCCTTGGTCTCTCTCTAGTCTCTCACCAATCTCTCAGCTTTGGGGGTAGCAATCACACCTAGGTAGGATAGCACATGATCACAATCAAGATCATCCAGTTGTTCCTCGATCACCTCCAGCAGGCACCAGTAATGTCTCTTTTGTCCTAGCCCTGAGATTCTAAAAAGTGTCACATTCAGGTATTCAGGCTCTTTCAGGGTTAGGAGAATGAGACCCATCATTATAGCAAAATCAACATATAAAAGCCCTTCTTGATCTCCTGCATCCTAGAGATCTGATCCCCTAGGGTGTTTTTCTCTTTTCCTTAGTCCAATAACTTAATTAACATCCTAACTACCATCTTAATTCTACTTCTTAATATTATTAATTCTACTTCTTAATATTAGTTATTTTGTATGGATGCAGTAAGAGATACAGTAAGCTTATAGAGTGGTTATCCTGGGGACATCTAGTTATAGATCTCAGACTACAGTGCTCAGTCCAGATTAATTTTTCCTAATCCTAGCAGGGTACTGATCCAGTTATTACTTTTTAAATCATGACAGAGTTTGTTCATGACCATGCTCTTAACTTACAATTAAGTATTATGGCACTTTGGCCTGGCCCATTTTGATACCAGTGTAGCTCACAGCTTTCCCTGGATCCATCCAGTCCCTCGTTCGAACCTTGCTTTGGGGGTGCTAGGAAGGAAGGGCAGCTGAGGCTTAAGTCCAGAAAACAGATGTCCAGGAATGAATATCATTCAGAGTTAATTAATTCCCAAGTTACAACAGTATAGCATTAACTGCCTTCCTGTGTCTGTACAAAAAGGACATTGCACTGAATTAACAATGCAAAGGACTTAAGGACAAAAGAAAAGCAATATTTACAAGTGAGCAGAGTCTGATTGGGAGATAAAGGTGATTGACTGATTGGGGAAGCAGAGCACAAAGAAAGAGGTTACACGTAAACACAGAGGAATGTGAGTGCCTCAGGAGCACTGTGAATGGTTGCAACCCAATAAACCTAAGCTTCCTTTGGCAAGGCAGAAAGGACAAACCAATATTATCCTATACCAATTCACACATTAAGTTGCAGTATTGTTATTCCATTGTTAATTTATCCTAATCTCACTCTTCATTTATATGTATATGTATTTATAATTTTTGTCACACATTTCTCATTTTTTAAATGGATATTTAGTCATGGAACTTATTTGGCATTTGAAATGAATTAAGTTTTGAAGATTGAGGTTCTGCAGTGCAATTTTACTATTTAAAAATAGTGTCAGGGGTTAGTTCCATAGTTAAGGTTAGTCTTTGGCAAGTCTTTTGAAGCATGTTGACTGAGGCCAACTTCATTGTACCTCTTACTGCACATCTAATCATTGAAGTCAACAGGATTTTATCTTTCTCATCTTTAAAACAGCTATGGATAATCAAAACTTAACTTTAGAAAATGTTGTGAATATTATATTGGGAACAATAGAAATTCTAGTCTGTTCCTTCACATTATGTTACTTTGTATATATATACATGCATATATATATACATACATATATATATTATTCTCTTTGGTTAATAATCTTGACACTAGGAACTAATTGATACTTCTGCTGTAATGGTTTTCTACTGGAGTATCTGAGTATCTACTGTTGTATCTGAGACCACAGCAGGTATGCTGGGTTGTCAGATGGGGAGTAAGATGCTACTAGAATATAGTGAGAATATGACAAGGACACATCAAATATATAATAGTGCTCAAGAGAGCCTCCCACACCATCCACCTGTTCATACACAAAAGAATTATTTGTCCTATAAAATTGTGATCCTTGAGAAATACTACTTCAAAATAATTGTTGTGGCACTAGGCATTATTCCTTAAGTGTGTCTGCTTGATCTTTAATTTGTATTGCTTTTCACACGGAATATGTTTTTAAAGAAATAAATTTTATTATTTAATAACTTCTTCATTTAAAACATGCATTGTTAAATTTAGAATTGTGTCATGTGTTAGAAGTTCGGAGATAAATTAAACCATCTTCACCTTTAATAAAGTCATAGAATATCAGGCAATACAGGGAAACATGTAAGTACCAGGCACCAGATCCAGATTCTCATAAGACATGATGACATTTTCTATTGATGGAGGTTGATAGGGGTAGTGGTACTTGAAGATGGAGCTGGAAAAACAGGACTAAGCCACATTATACATGATTTTTCTTCTGTGAAAAACTCTATGTGCCTCATTTCCTAGACCAGGGAGAGAGACTTAAGAGGTTTTTAGCAGGTAGTATCTATAAAATATGTATACTTTTAAAAGCCTTTCTAGCAGCAGTATTACATGCAAAAGAAGGGCCCCCACCCTGTGGCAAACTGCCTGTCTTGCAAGGCTGAAAGTCCAATCCTTGGAATTCTTCACATGTTCCACACTGTATCCATATCCTGAATGCAATGCTATTTGGAATTCCTGGCATTACAAGAGTGCCCCCGACTCCCACCTCAAGGACCATTTCAAAAATAAATAAATAGAAAAGTGAAGAGGGTAATACAAAAAAGTAGTGCTTTTTTTTTAAGTGAAGAATAGAGTGAACCTCTATCTTTGACCAGTCATGGAGATAGAAAAAGAATATGTTTCATCGATAACTGATTCATGAATAACAAGGGAACAGAAAGAGGAATGAGACTATTTCCACATTGCTGGGTGGAAATAAAGAGACACTCATATTAAGAATGGAGAATGAAGAGAAAGGACAGTGAGATCAGTCACACTAGCATAGGTGTGTCGCCTGGCGTTTACAGAATTGGAGAAAAGCCATTTGAAGAAGAAATAATAGAAAAATTACCGATGCACAAATTTAGTTACTGTAACTGGTCAGCCATAACACAATAAAACATGAAGTCTCATTAGGTTACAGTCTAGTCTCTCTGGGATTTGATCCTATTAGAAATATGGATGTCCTTTAGGTCTTGATATATGGATCTAGAAACCACATACGAGAAGTCTGGGTGGGCGATCTGAATGGGACACATAGTGGCACTGAGGATAAAGTGGCTACTAAAGTAATAGACAGAAAGATATTTTTCTGTTTGGCTTTTGATAATATGAGAACTTATCCAAATGTCTCCAAGTAAAAATATGTAATTTGAGATAAGAGGAAAAAAGTAAAGATCTTTGTAAAGATTTGCTATAAATAGCTTTATAATATTAAATGTCCTTATGTTATGAAACCTAAAGTTACTGTCACAATTTTCTTTTCACCTAGGTTTATCGAAAATGGTATTACATTTATTTTTATTATTTAAAATTAGGTTTATTGAATCAGCGAAATTATTAATTTTACAGTAGGGAATCACTTTTTTCAATTCATATTTGATCAACTCTATAGGGTTAAGTTACAAACATATGCATATTTGTGTATCTATATACACATGTATGTATATGTATGGGCACCCATATTCATATGCATAATAAACTTATTCATTAACACGCCATGCTTGCAATATACTCACCTCCTTAGAGTAATGTTAAATTCGAAAGAACATGTAATTAGTTGAAACTTTGAAGGAAAGCATGAACAGATTTGTACCTATGTGTATCTCACAGTGATTCAATTTTAAAAAAAAAGAGCTTTTCGAAGAATATTCTAATGTCTGGGTTTTTAAACTGTGCAGATTACAGCCCCGTATAGGGTCATATAACTGCAAACAGGGTCACAAAAATTTTGGCAACAGTAAAAACTTTCTGAATGTATAACAACCAAAAATAATTTCAATATAATTTGCATAATCAATTAAGAAATGTTTCTGGCAGTAGTTGACCATATTCCATTTCTGGGGTAAAAAGCTGGTATGAATGAAAAACTTTAAGAAGCCCTATCCTGAAGTATCTAATTTATGAGATAATCAATGATGCATTTCACATCAAGGCATACAGAACACGCAAAATGCATGTTGCCATGTAATAAAATAATAATTGTGTTTATTCTGTATTTGACTGGAAACTTTAAATTTTTGTTTGCCTTGGGTTTTTGTTTTTTCATTTGTTTTGGCATTTGGGCCACATTGGCAGTGCTCAGAAGTTACTGCTGGCTCTGTGCTCATGAACCACTCCTTACAGCACACAGCTGTGGTAGCACATGCGATGCTGAGGATTGAACTAGTGTCAGATTAATGCAAAACAAGCCTTTGAACCGCTGTACTTTTTCTCCAGCCTGATCAGGAACTTTTAAAGACAAAACTAATAAAGTGTTTATACATGGGGTAACTGTTCCTTCTGAATTGATGACTATAAGGGGGATAAGGCGGCACTTTTAATCTCAGCATTTCTCACCCAAAATACTCACCAATGTACTGAGTCAGAGTTTCTTGAGCTGAGATTTCATCGTATTAATCAGCAGGACATTGGATTTTCTCAATTTCTGAAATTTACTTCAAAGCTTGAGGCTTATCGTCTTTTTCTCAAAAGAGCTGATTGGGGCTTGATGCTTCCTAGAGCAATGCCTACTTCCTTACCTTCCTTTCATATTAGACATGGGGTTTGAGTGATAAGCTGAGGTATCTGGGTCCTAGAGAGAGACTCCTGTCTTGTTCCTCTCCACAGGGCACTCCTAGCAACCCCCTGTAATTAGGTACTCACACGCTTGCTTAACAAATAATCATTGTGATTCAAAGGTGTGAAATCCGCATAATGATATTAATAATAACCTTGCTTCAAGTCTGAGATTTCTCTTGCTGCTAGTTCATCCTGATGATGAGTCCTAAGTGGATAGCTTGATATTATTATATGAGTCATCAAAGAATTTCTGCCTGCCTGATGCCCATGAAGAGGAAAATATGGAAGAAGTAAAATCAGACAAGTGAAAAATCAAGTATCTAATTATTTTCCGTTGAGTATTTAGAAAATGGTCTCATTTGGGATTTTTTTTTTCAAAGGGTGGGGAGCTGGGTTATACTTTAGGCAGTGCTCAGGGCCTATTCCTGGCTCTGGGCTCAGGAGTGACCCCTGGTGGTTCTCAGGGAGCCTGCCCTGTGAGTGGGACCCCTAACTACTAACGTTTCAGCTCGTTATGAAACCCCTTTATATTTCAGTTTCCAGGGATGTATTTTGGAAATCAGTGTGACTTCTTTGACAGGACTGAGTGAGCATCATCCATGTGACATATGTTATGATTGGCATAGAAGATGTTTTCAATAAGTGCTAGTTTGCAGATAACTGATTAGCAAGTACGCTGCAACTGAAAATGAAGTTTGCAGATTTCCTTATAGACAATTTGAATCTTTGTGGATAACTCATGGAAATACTTAGGCACTTGAAATTTCTGGCAGTGTCCTTCCCTAAAGCTCCCCACTGTAATCCATGCCTTTTTCACCCCTATTCAGTTCTTGGTGAAATAGCTGTTTATCAGTTCCTGGATTCCCAGGGAAAGTTCAATTAAAAGGAGTTTGACTTCTCAAAAACTCATATACCTTGCTTGAAATCAGAGGCAATGATTTGAATCCCTCATTACCTCACCATGGTTTTAGATCAAGTTGCAAAGTCTACAAAGTGAACTCCATTATTTTTACGACCTACCCAATAAAGACTGAGTTGGTTGCATTTTCTTTACCTTTATCATTTTTGATAGTTTTATTTTCTCAAGCAGCAAAATATAAACCAAATAAGTTCTGTTCATAAATTCAAAATAAACCTGAGATTTGAGAATTTAAGACAAATCATTTTGGTCTCCTTTCTTAATAAAAAATAAAGATAATGTTGATGCAAGACTCTTTTCCAATCTTACACTTGGTCTTTTTTTTTTCTTTTTTTTCTTTTGAGACACACCTGGCGATCAGGGGTTACTCCTGGCTCTGCCCTCAGGAATCATTCCTGGCAGTGCTCAGGGGACCATATGGGACGCTAGGAATTGAACCCAGGTTGAGCCACGTGCAAATGCCCTACCTCCTACCCGCTGTGTTATCACTCCAGCCCCACTCTTGGTCTTTGATAAACTAACAGGTGCATTTTGCTCCATGAATTATTTATTAGTGTTAATAAATAGCAATTGAGTCCCAAGAGGGCTCCTTTTAAGGCAGTGTTAAAGGTCACTACAGAATGCTGCATAGGATGACTTCCTTCTAGCTAAAGTCATGGATATCACAGACCTGGATTTCAAGTTATGAAATCTGATCCATAAATACACATGGATCTGCTTATCTTAGTTGAGCTGATTATATGTGTGTGTCTGTGTGTGTCTGTGCATGTATGTGTGTATGTAGTAAGAGTTGTATCTGTGTATACACATCATCCTCATATAAAGAAAGTGACTGGATTACAGAATGTTTCCTGTTATGCTTAAGATTTAATTAAACATGCTTGTAAAATTAATTTAGATATTTTAAATTTTTATTTCATTATTCTCACATTTAGAATGCAATTATTTGGTTTAATTTTGAAATTTTTTGATGCGACTGCATTATAAATTTTTATTGTAAGATAAAATATTTATTGAACCTCAACCTAATATGTGTTTGTCTATATATGTTTTGTGTAAGTTCTCCCTATGTTTATAAGTATGTGCACAGATAAACATTTACCTGTAACTGCTTGTGCTTTTTATTTATGTATAATTATTTGTATATTAAGGAAAATTTATATGTAAATGAGAATTTTAAGTGTACATCACTTGTAAGATTAATGTAATTACATTGGAAGGTAATGATATTTTCATATATTTTTATATACTTCATAATACCATAAACACAAGAACAAATTTAAAAACGCTATTATACGCACTTACACTTCAATTTTGTTTTGTTTTGGTTTCCCTTGATGTTGGAGTTATACCAACTGGTGTTTATTGTTCCCTATGTGTTCAGGGTGTCATGGATTGAACCAAGTCAAAGACAAACTTCAGCTTATCAAAAGCTTTAGAGAATGTTGTTATCATATCAGTGAAGTTTTCATATCAATGAGAATAAATGTCTTAAGTATTGCTAAAGAAATCCTGAATCTCATCCTCTTTGAGGGAAAGAATTCATTGGAAGGTAAATATGGAGCAAAATGGCAGTGGCAATAAATGAGACTGTTATTATATGAGCACCTACCCTGTGTCACTTCATATAAAATTTTTAAAACTGATAAGCAAGTATGGATAGTATAGAATTTTCATGATAGAATATTATTAATTATAGTAAATTATTTATAGTCACTCATTACTGAACAAAAGAATATTTGGGAAAATTGAGAAATAAAATTCCAAATTGGCTTGAAGAAGGAAAATCTGTATTTAAAGTTGTATTCTTCTCATTGAAATGTTTAATGACTTTCCGAACAAGGCCCTGAAGCAAATTCTCCAACTAGTACCCTTAGATTCCCTTTTGATGGATAAGCACCACTGAGAAACCTTCCACTTTGTATGAAAATTATTTTAAATCATTCCTAGATCTTATATTATTTTTGTTCAATGTGCTTTGTGTTGTTACATCAGAAAAGTGAGTTTGATAAAATATGCAAGATGATTGTTAGTCAGAAGTATGTTCCTTTTTTCTAATTTAAAAATGTTTTGTGTCAGGTTCTGATTCTGTAGCAATAAAGCTGCTAAGAAGACCGACTTTAAAGTTTAAATAGTTGTCCTAAATACTTACTTACATATTTTTTTACTCAACAGACAAATTTAGAAGGAAATACGAATCAAAAATGACAGCAAAACCTCAATAAAACATAATATTTAGAAATAATATATCCTCTAGGTCACTTTAAGCTCTTCCAAAATATGTTCCATCAAAGGATACTTTCCAAACAGTTTAGAGCTTCAAGCAAAGAAAATAGTAACAAAAATAACAGTCTTTCTCCTTCGATATCTCATTTTTAAGATATTTGTTCAGACTGCTACAGATATTAAGGGGTTTTTTTATCTACCTCTTTCTATAACTGGCTTGGCCTTTTCTAAATTGTATGAAAGATATTCAAATCCCTTGTTTCTTTGTTTCTTTGTAGAATATAATTCTAACAAGATAGTCAAAGAAAAGAGGAGACTTTCAGAATGGAAAGTCATCCATTAAAGCTTGAGGATTTAGTAGATTACAAAAGGAAACTAGCAAGTTCAAAAGGTTATTGAAAAAATCTAAGAGAATTTGCTAGCAAAACTTCTATGTTGCTATTCACACAGACTTCAATGGGCAGTATGAAATATAATAAAATTCAATTTCAAAGTTCACTGATAAAAGGAACACAGACTATCACAAAACTCGTGTTAATTAGATGCAAAATTTTGGTAGATATTGAAGAGCTTGAAGACTTGGAGGGGTTTTTAGATTCAGTGAGGTAACAATAAAATTCTGCTTTTCTTTTTAGAAAAAAATTATCTTTTGAATATAAGCAATAGAGTTCTAAATAAGGCCCTCCCATTGATCATCGATTTGCTTGAGCGGGCCCTGTAATGTCTCCATTGGAGACTTTGTTGTTACTGTGTCTGGCATATCGAATACTCTCGGTAGCTTGCCGGGCTCTCCGAGAGGGGCGGAGGAATCGAATTCGGGTCGGCCATGTTGGCTGCGTGCAAGGCAGACGCCCTACCCGTTGTGCTATCACTCCAGCCCTAAAGAAAGTGTTAAAATAGTGAAGATAACTAATTGTACCATGTCAATTATACCAATTTTATATTGGTATAAAATTCATTTTCACTATCAAAATTCATTCTAGTTGAAGAAATATAGTTTTACAAATAGTTTAATAAATGTTTTACCCAATTGCAAGTAATTTATTCCTTATAAATTTATTTTCCTTGCCACTTCTGAAAGAGTAGCACTGACAGTATTTTCAAATCGTACCAAGATCTATAAAAATCAGAGCAATACACAGAAAAATAGTAGTGAAATTGTATCTATCTTTATTTTGCTTTACTTTGTTCTTTATGTCTACTAAGCTCATTCAACTTTCTCCAGGAGCGATAGCACAGCGGTAGGGCGTTTGCCTTGCACGCAGCCAACATGGCCAACCCGAGTTCAATTCTTCCGCCCCTCTCGGAGAGCCCGGCAGGCTACTGAGAGTATCTCGCCCGCACAGCAGAGCCTGGCAAGCTCCCTGTGACGTATTCAATATGCCAAACACAGTAACAACAAAGTCTCCAATGGAGATGTTACTGGGCCCGCTCGAGCAAATCGATGAACAACGGGAGGGCCTTTGCCTTTACCTTTTACCTAACTGTTCTCTAGCTTTCAGGGGTTGGGGGCTGGTATCCCTACAACTTTGGGCAAAATGAAATACCTACTTCACCTTTACTTAACTTCCTCCAGATCTCCTCAATGGGAAGTTGAGAGCTGTCAGTAAATCCAGGGCATGTGGGTGTTCATTCTCTTCCCTCCTCCCTTCATCACTTCTCGCCTCACTTCCCAGGTCACATGAAGTCAGTGTGTATTGTTCCAGAAAACAGACAAGGGAAATCAGCATCTTTATTTGGAATTAGCTTTTATTACATTTCCTTGTCTTATAACCTAGCAATTTGTTCTAAGTTTTGAACAAAAACATGTTAGTGCCAGACAAGTTTTCTTATAGCCAGAAAACAGCCCTCCAAGTAGCATCGTACTTCTGGGACAAACGCTTTTAAATGTTATACTCTCATACCTCAGCAAAATTCTTTAGCAAAAGGCTCTTTTTTATTAATGAAAATAAATAGATGGATGCATGACTAGTAATATCACTCACAAAATATATGTTTTCATTAGCCCTTTATTCATGTCTTGAAGGGAACTGTAGCAGTGTAGCAGCACTGTCCTGTTGTTCACCGATTTGCTCGAGTGGGCATCAGTAAAGTCTCAACAAATTGTGAGACGACTTGTTACTATTTTGGGCATATAAAATATATCACAGGGAGCTTGCCAGTCTTTGCTGTGAGGGCGGAATACCCTCGGTAGCTTACTGGGCTCTCTGAGAGGGGTGGAGGAATCGAACCCGGGTCAGTCACATGCAAGACAAAAGCCTTGCCCACTGTGCTATCACTCCAGCCCTTGAAGGGACCTACAATAGATTATTCTAGGAAGTCTTCAGATTAAAGTTTACTTTCTCTTAACAAAAAAGGAGACTAACAGCCAAGAATGGCCGAGATTAGTACCAGGAATTTTACTCCATGGCTTGGAGGCCAATCACACATGCTAGGGGAAAAGGCAGCTCAGATAGAGAAGAGAACACCAAATAAAGGGTGTTGGGAGGATCCTCCCAGGATGGGAGAAGCATGCTGAAAGTAGACTATATACCAAACATGATTGTCACCCATTGCCTCTTTTGCAAACCACAACACCCAATAAGTGAGAGAGAACAAAAGGGAATGCCCTGCCACAGAGGCAGGGTGGGATGGGGGGTAGGGGGGTGGGAGAGATACTGGGATCCTTGGTGGTGGAAAATGGGCACTGGTGGAGGGATGGGTATTTGATCATTGTATAATTGAAACCCAAGCACAAAAATTTGTAAGTCTACAGCTGTACCTCATGATGTCTCACTAATAAAAATTTTTAAAAAATTTTTAAAATATTTTAAAAAGTTTACTTTCTCTAACCTTTAGAAAGAAACTATTTTTTCACATTTTTGGAAAAATTGGAAATTCTAGGCAGCATATTTCTAATGGGTTTAGTTGTCATTTCAGACCAACTGGGTTAAAAAAAAACACATTTCTTCTTAAAGGCTGAATAACTAGAAGATGCTTAACCAGAAATGTCCTCGCAACTGTAACATGGAGAGGATAATAGCTACTATGCTGAGCTCTAGTGATACAACTGTGAAATTGATTTTGATCTTATGTGAGTCCTTAAGATGTATGTGTAAATAATACAAATCTCAATACTTATGAAGTTATGGTTATTTCTTCAACAAGTTTATGAAGATAATTTTGAAACCCCAATGTTCCTTGTCCATGTCTCATACTTGTTCCTCACTTGTTCTGGTATACACAGTTCTTGATCTATTTTGGGCTCTCTCACTGGGTCTGCCTCAAAGTCCACTAATTTCCTCCTGACGTGAGCTCTGCTGCCACTTAATCTGTCACTGATGCACTGTAGTGTATTGAAGAAGCTCTGCACTTGCCCCCCATGCCCATGACCTAACAGTTCTTTGTATCTTTGATTTTCCTTTAGCTGAAGATAATGTCTACATGGGTTACATGCTTCTGGTTTTCCGTACACTGTCAGGGAACCAGATTAGGGGTCAAAAGAAAGTTTCCTGGCATATGTTCCATGACATAGCTTTAGTTCTCAGCCTTTGCTGTTTCCACTGTTTATCTATTCCACCATTTATCAACTATTTACCCTTCATGTTGACAAGATTCAAATCATCTTCATCTTCAACTGCATCATAACAGAGAGACTGACATAAAGTTTCTTATGCAAAATATTTAACACAGATTAAAAATCACAAGTATTGCTTTTGATTATTTATATGACACTATTAAATAAATGGCAATATAAAATGAGTTCAGATTATATTTATTTATATAAATTTAAAATATTATAAAACTTCATGTGCATGAAATACTTCTGTATTTATATTGATTCACCAAATTCACTATGAAAGAGTGTGTCTGGGATAGAGCTCTACAGTGGGTGGGTAGGGCATTGTATGCAGCAAAACTAGGTTCAATGCCTTGCAACCTTTTTTGGTTCTTTGAGAATTGCCAAAATTAATTTCTGAGAGCAGAGCCAGGAGTAACCCCTATTGCTGGTTGTGTCTCAAAGCCAAAATAAGCATACAGTGTCAGCTGTCACTGTCACTGTCCTTCCATTGTTCATCGATTTGCTCGAGTAGGCCCAGTAACATCTCCATTGTGACACTTGTTAGTGTGTTGCCATATCGATTACATCACGAGTAGCTTGCCAGGCTTTGCTGGGCAGGCGAGATACTCCCTGTAGCTTGTTGGGCTCTCTGAGAGGGGCAGAAGAATTGAACCTGGGTCGGCCAAATCGGCCGCGTGCAAGGCAAACACCCTACTCGCTGTGCTATTACTCCAACCCACAGTGTCAGCTAACCATCAAAAATAATCTATAATTTTCTTCTATAATTTTTATGTTACAGAGCAAACCTCAGAGTTCTTGGAAAGTCTTCTGTGGTCTGGGTGACTCAGTGAACATAGGGTGACAGCTTTGAACCATAGAGAGGATACGAACTCTATGATCAAGAAAGGAATCAATGTTTTCAGAAGTTTTATTATAGTAAATTATAGAACTAGAGTCAACTGCAGTTTTTTTATTCTTTATTAGTATATCTACCTCATTCTTTCATTAAATATTACATTTTAGAACTAACAAGTATTTATTTCATGGATTTTATTAGGTTACATTGACTAATTAACTTTTTAAAGAATTATTAATATATTATACATTAGATAAGTTATATGCTAAAAATGTTGAGAGGAAACTACAGAAATTTTTTGTTTGCTTCTTGCCTGCACAAATGCACAGCCTCTTCTACTCTCAATATTACCCACTGGAGCAGTGTGTACTAACATATAAAAATATAAATCAACATGCCATTACCACACAAAAAAACACACTTAATATGTGGGTTTGGAATTTGAACAAATGTATAATAACACATATTATTGATTATCATAGTATCATGCTGATATTTTTATTGTTCTAAATGTATTTTGTACTCTAGTAAAACTTCCTTTCAGTGTCTGAAAGTCACTCCGCATATTTGTGTCTCCATAGTATATTTTTTTTAATTTTGATTTTTAGGGTTGCCACAACTGGCAATGCTCAGGACTTAGTTCTGGCTCTTAATTTCTAATTCAGAAATTCTTCCTGGCACTACTTACGGGCCCATATGAGATGTAGGGGATTGAAGCAGGGTTGTCCTAGTGCAAGGCAAATGCCCTATCCACTGTACAACCTCTCAAGCCCATGTTTCCATAGTTTTGCTTCAAAATGTCATGAAGGTTGTAGAATGTAGCATATAGCCATTGTAAGTGACTTCTTTATCATAATAATGCACTTAAGCTTTTGCACTTTAAGCTCCCTCCATATTTTTATAGGACTTGATAGCTCACTTATTGGAAGAACTTAACTCTACTTCTCAGGCACATCAGTGGGATAAAGGTGAGATTCATCTAGATATCTACACCACAGGGCTAACAACACTGAACATAGGAGAAAAATCAAATTTGAAAAATCAAACTCCAAAATTAAAACTTAAAATTGTGCCTATCAAGGAGGCAGGCTGTGGGGATGAGAGGCAACATGGGGAAAATCATGGATATAAGGTAATAGTAACAGTTGAATTAGTGCTGGAATATTGAATGCCTAAAACTCAACAAAGAAAAGCTTTGTGAATTTATCCTGTTTTCATAATAAATCTTGAAAAATTAAGCATTAAAAACCAGAGAGTCACTCTGGCCATGCTCAAGGGCTGTGAGGTGTCAAGAATAAAACCTGGGCCTTCTGTACACACTAGACATTTGAGCCATCTCCCTGGCCTTCAATATTTTAATAGGCTTTGTGATATGGACAACCATTCCTTATATTGAGAATATAGAAAAAGTATTATCCAATGATTGCATAGATGTATTTTTCGATATCCAATCATTCTAATTAAGATTTTATTTTAAAAGTAATGCAATTGAAGCGATAGCACAGTGGTAGGGTGTTCGCCTTACAAGCGGCCAACATGGCCGACCCGAGTTCGATTCCTCCACCCCTCTCGGAGAGCCCGGCAAGCTACCAAGAGTATTCGATATGCCAAACACAGTAACAACAAAGTCTCCAATGGAGACGTTACTGTGCCCGCTCTAGCAAATCGATGATCAACGGGAGGGCCTTTACCTTACCTTTTTAATTTATTATCAAATGATTGTCCAATTAACCTATGATTTCAATTCAAAAAATTTACTTGCTCAATGGAAATGAGATTCTACCTTTTTATGTGAGATTTCATGTGTAATTCAGTGTGTTTCCAAACTTTCTGCTGATTTATACATTAATATGTTAGTGCTGGAGCGATAACACAGAGAGCAGGGAGTTTGCTTTGCACGTGGCCAACCTAGGTTCAATTCCTCCATCCCTCTCAAAGAGCCCGGCAAGCTACCAAGAGTATCCTGCCTGCACGGCAGAGCCTGGCAAGCTCCCCATGGCTATTAGATATGTCAAACACAGTAACAACAACTCTCACAATGGAGACATTACTGGCGCCTGCTCAAGCAATTCAATGAACAATGGGAGGACAGTGATATAGTGAATATATGTTAAAACTTGTCTTCCAGACCTGGAGAGACAGAACAGTGGACTAAGGAACATGATTTGCATATATGAAGTCTGGGTTCAATCTCCAGTGGCACGGCAGGGTTTTCTCAGTGTGCTCATGAGCAATGACCACACCCCTGGATTTCCCAGTAATAAACTAAGAGTTGACCCTGATCACAAACAGATTTGTTCCTCCAACCTCAAAATATTCTAACAATAACCACTTCTCTTTCTTCCCTTACAGGTCTTCTTTTACGATATTATTGTAACAATTGTTTTATATATATATATGTATGATCATGATCACGACCATCCTGTTGTTCATCGATTGCCTCGAGCAGGCCCCAGTAACGTCTCCTTCATCCTAGCCCTGAGATTTTTTAAAAAGTGTCATATTCAAGGCTCTTTCGGGGTTAGGAGAATGAGACCCATCGTTGTTACTGGTATTTGGCATATTGGGTACGCCACGGGGAGTTTGCCAGACTCTGCCATGTGAGCAGGTTACATTTCGTAGCCTGCCAGGTTGTCCAAAGCAAAAATGAGATAATAAGATGCTGCGCGGCCGCAAGTGTCAAGGTTGAGAAATGCTGTGGAGACCAGGTTTTTTCTACCAATGCTTGATTTCCTTTTCAGGGGTGTAGGCATAAGATTGACGTATCCCGTGTACTGCTGCCCTTCCTTTGACAATGTCCTGCCCAACTATGTGTTTTTACAGAATTTGCCATCTGCTGTTGTAACTCATGTTTTGGATCCTCAACCTGGAGAGAAGATTCTGGACTTGTGTGCAGCACCTGGAGGCAAAACGACACACATTGCTACGCTAATGCATGATGAGGGAAAAGTAATAGCACTGGATAAAATATCTAACAAAGTAGACAAAATAAAGCAAAATGCTGCATTGCTAGGGTTAAATTCCATTAGAGCATTTTGCTTTGATGGAACAAAGGTGCTTAAACACGATATGCTTAAGGACACAGAAGAACCACCATTTTTTACCAGAATCCTTTGACCGGATTCTTCTTGATGCACCCTGCAGTGGACTCGGACAGAGACCAAACATGGCTTGTACACACATATATATATATATATATATATGTATATGTATATATATATATATTATGTTCAGTTTTGTTCTTTGGACTTATATTGTCAAGTTACAGTGAATAAGATATTATTATATTGAAATAAATTAAAAGTTCTTAGTGAATCATTGAACCATTACTTTCAAATATTTCTCAGAAAGAATTCAAGAATGTAATGTTCCTTGAGTTCCTATGCATTCAAAACTATCTTTCTATATAATCTTGTTACTTGATAGACAGTTGACTGGCTTTTTTTTTTAGTTTCTTATAAAATTCGTTCACTGCTGCACTACTTTACATTTGCTTTCTAAAAATTCGATGGGGTTGTATATTCAGATCTGTAGAATGGACAGCACTAGGAACTATGGACACATTTGTTGCATCAATATTGGTTGATGATAGAATGTATATGCAAGAAGGAGAAAATACATGGAAAATCTTTATATCTCTGTACCTTTCTCTCATTTTTATTATGAACTTCAAACTTCCTCAAAACAAAGACTCTTGATTTTAATAATAAAGAGGTCATTGAACCCTCCAACTCAGAGAGCCATGGTTTCCAATTTTCTGGTAGACTTTGAAAAGAAGTTCCAAACTTAATGGAGGATGCTTGTGAATAAAAATATGCCCCCTTTTCACTTCTCTACTCATTAAGTTCAACAATACACATTGTTTCCTATCTGCAGAATTATAAGGAAATGATACATATGACATAAAGCACAGTAGCACTGTCCTCCCATTCATCAATTTGCTCGAGCGAGCCCATTACCGTCTCCATTGTGAGACTTATTACTGTTTTTGGCATATCAAATATGCCACGGTAGCTTGCAAGGCTCTGCCCTGCAGGGAGATACTGTCGGTTGCTTGCCGGAGTCTCTGAGAGAGAGGCCTAGGAATCGAACCTGGCTAGGGTGAGCAGGCCGTGCACAAGGCAAATGCCCTACCGCATACATATGTGCAACTCAGCACCCAAATCATATGATTCATTTTAAATCTCTTAACTATATCCCTTTCCCCCTTGACAACACTTGCAACTATGTCTCTGCATGAACTATGTTGGGGTCTCAGCAGCTAGCCTGAGACTTTGACCAAATTCCCTGCCCCTGGAAGGAAGAGCAGGCCCTGTTTACAAAGACCCTGGGGGCCCGCTCCAGCACCCCCCACATGCAGGCACTCTGGTTGAGAATGAGGGACATGACAGTGCCCACCAAGCCATACTGATAACCAGGCCCTAAGAGAGGAATATGTAAATCATTAACGGAACATCTGTAGGAGCCTTATGAGAGAAGCATGCTGTACTAGAGAAGCGAGATAACCGTCCTGTACATGGGATTGCCTCCCTCTCAATATGGGATTCCCCCACAGTGTATGTATAAGAACCCCTGGGTAGGGACCAACAAATAGAGAACTGCTTGACTACCAGACTTCACCTGCTCTACTCTGTTCTTTCTCGGTGGGCGGTGGGCGCCGGAATGCCCCCAGTGGACAGAGGGCCAGGCAGAGGCTTCTTCCCTACCCACTTTCTCCCCTTTAGGGTGCAAGTCCAGAGACTTGGGGGATGGGGCATCTTATTCCCAGTTTGCCGGGGTCGACTGGCCAGGACCCTGACAAACTATCTCTTTAATCTACACCTATCCACATGGTCTTGTCCTTTATTTTTCTCTCTGACAAAGATAAAGAACCAAGAACCTCCCCTTCTTTCTTTATTCCATAATATCTCTCTGGTGTGATTCTTAGATTCTAATTTTGCGTTCTGACTTAATTCATTCCCTGCGAGGAAAAGTAACCTATTTCCTTTAGATGGAAATCAATTTCACATTTTTCTTTTTTTTTTAATTTATTTATTGAATCACTGTGGGAAAGGTTACAAAGCTTTCAGGTTTATGTCTCAGTCATGCAAATATCAAACACATTTCCCTTTACCAATACTTATTTTTTCCCATGAAGAACCCCAATAAAACCCCACCCCCCACCCCTCCCCGTCCCTGTGAGGCAGATGAATTCTAGTTAACACTCTATCTGCTTTGATTAGATTCATTGTTTCAATAAAAGATTCACCACTATTATTTAGAGTTTACCCCCCCCCCCCCAAATCAGACATGCTGAAAAAGCATTGTGAAGTGATTTGCTTTCTACAGCTGGGTTCAAGAATTAAATGTTGGTTTTGGATTTCTGCTATTTTACCTATTGACCCTGGAAGTATTGCTACTGAAAGTCAGATAGTTAAGAAATTGGTTTCTGTGTTCTGGAGTCGTGGCCGTGCTGGAGAGCCGCTCGCAGGGGGCAACCGGTGGCCTCGGTAGGGTGTGAAGGGCGGAGCGAAACGCCCCCCTTCCCATGAGGTTTTAGTCGCCCCCACACTCCCGGCTCATACCTGCTGTCCACAAGGCTCCCATGTGGCCGCCATCTTTCTTTCCAGAGAGGAGAGGGCGAATGGGGCAACACCCTTTCCCCTCCGGCAGACTTGATGGGCTGGATCAACGCATAGTCTGTTCACTTTTCTGCTCCAAGCTGCTGGGTTCTGCATTAAGTCCTTGTGCTTCTGGGGCCATGGCCGTGCTGGAGAGCCGCTCGCGGGGGGCGACTTGTGACCTCGGTAGGGCGAATTTCACATTTTTCTGGACATGAAAGAACTTAATCTCATCCTAGCTGAAGCTCTCCAACTCTCCTGAGATTTCAGGTGGTAAGGGTTACTGCTCATATAAAAATGAACAAGTAAATATAGGCTTGACCTGATAGGCACCTTAGGGAACTGGAAAGGTAATAATCCATGCTGAGAAAGAACCTACTGGATCCTCTTTACTACAGTTTAAAGATAACATCAGTTTTTCAACTGGGTGCCCCCTTCTCTGGTTGTCTAGAGTCTGTTTTCTTTTATCATCTCCTCTAAAGAAAAATGAGGAATTTAACTCTTATTTTAAAATAAGATGAAATTATTCACCTACTTCTGAAGAGAAGAATATTGTAGTGAAATAAAGGAGATAACTCTAAAATATTATGTGTGGTTAACGTACTTTGGCCATATGAAGTGAGTTGGTATAGTCAATAAGAAGGCAGGTAGTTACCATGCTTACTATGTCATGTGTCATTAGGAAGATTTTGGTGTCCTCATCTCCCAAACAATAACCCAGGGTAACAATAAAACAGACAATCCCCATCAAACGCTATTATGAAAAATACCTAAATAATTTGTATTCAAGCTGTTAATATCATTAGAAAAATTAAAATTCTAAGATACTTAAGGAGAAACAATGAGTAAATATAAGAATATAAGGGATCCTAATCAAATCTCAGAAAAGTGAGAAACATTTGATATAGTTTGCAATGTGTAATTATTTTTTTTTCATTTTAGGTCACACCAAGTGATGCACAGGAGTTACTCCTGGCTCTGCACTCAGGAATTACTCCTGGTGACGCTTGGGGGACCATATGGGATGCCGGGAATTGAAAACGGGTCAGCCAGGTGCAAGGCAAACACCTTACTCCTTGTGCTATCGCTCCAGAACCACAATGTGTAAATTAGTTTAAATTTTAAAATAATGCAAACTGAGTCATCACTGCCTCTTTTTGATAAATATATTTTAAAAGGCTACTATATATGGAAGCTTAAATGTCTGACATTGTGCCAACTTTCCTACCATCTTAAGGATATAAGATAAGATGGAAAGAGCTATAATTAGGATATACACTTCACTGGACAATGTGATTTCCATACTGACCAAAAGCCTAAACTTAAGAATAGTTGCGGGAAGTGATAAAAAACTCAAGTGAGAAAGATTAAGTGGTGGAAATAAAAAAAATGCATCATGGAACATTCTGGAACTGTGGAAATAATATTGAAATTTCTAGTTAGTCACTGTTTTCTTTCAATGCACTATTTAGAATAAAGTAACTGCTGCAGAAAAGTTGGATTGTAAATATTTTTGTATAATATTATGCACCCATTTCTAACACAGTTTTTATATAGTTGCTATTTAAATATATGTGCTGAACTAGAAATAGAATAAAAGTAAAGACATTACAAATAGAATGAAAGGAAGTATACAAAAGAAAAGTTTTAAAACGAAGGAAAAAGTAAATGAAAAGAATGTAATATCTGTTGCCTGAGGAAGATTCTTAAAGGTCTTCAAACACTTCTTTCTGTGAAGTGTGAACCTTATTTGCTGTGAAGTGTGAATTTTATCGCATAGACCAAGAAACTAATGGCATCTTTTAATCTGGAGTGGAATTTTCTTTTCTCAAAAATCAAGTGGTATGTAATATTTTTTAAAATAAGATAATGTTTTTCTACATTTTATGAATTATATTCACTGTCACTGTCATCACTGCCCTCCCATTGTTCATTGATTTTCTTGAGTGGGCCCAGTAAGGTCTCCATCCTGAGACTTGTTGTTACTGTGTTTGGCATATTGAATATGTCACAGAGAGCTTGCCAGGCTTTGCCGTGCAGGTGAGATAACTCTCGGTAGCCTGCCAGGCTCTCTGAGAGAGGCGGAGGAATGAAACTTGGGTCGGCCAAGTTGGCTGTGTGCAAGGCAAATGCCTTACCTGCTGTGCTATTGCTCCAGCCCATGAAGTATATTATCTGATAAAAATTATCTTTTAAAAACTCCTTGTAGGGGCTGGAGCAATAGCGCAATGGGTAGGACATTTGCCTTGCATGCAGAGGACCTGGGTTCAATCCCTACCATCCCATATGGTTCCCTGAGAACCGCCAGAGGTAATTCTTCTGAGTTACTCCTGCAGAATCAGGAGTAACCTCTGTGCATCGCTGGGTTAACCTAAAAATGAGCATATTGCAAATTTATATAAATGCAAAAGCATTAACTAATTTTAAAAGATATTTTACTATATTTAACATATTCTGTTCTTGGATTTTATGTATTTTCTGCTATCTTTTCTGCTTGATTATCAGAATGAAATGAATCCAGAAGCATAGACCTCTTCAACACAATCCTTCCTTCACCTGCTCAGTAAGTAGGTTTAAGTCACTGCTTGGGAATTCAGGAGACTGGATATGTCTTAAGATAAGAGCAATGATGAGTCACAGAAATGTGTTACATGAGAGGGCCAGATCTGTGCAAAGAATGGACAGACCTGATTGTGGTCCTAGAACCAATTAGAATAAATTGAAGAGAAAAAATTGAAGAGAGGAGTTAATTTGAGCAATATAAAAAAATAAATATCAGGCTCAACGTTGATGGAGAACCATATAAAAATGGATAATAAAAATGAATTTGAATTAACGGTATTCCAGAGTAAAGAGATTAGGAACTGAATATATCCAGTTTTAGTTTAAAAGGAGTGAAGAAGTTCGCAGCTCTAACAATATGGGAGAAATATATGCCCAAACATATAGGTATTCACAGATAGGTATTCACTTAGTTCATGAACATATTTTTACAATATACTGATATATCAAGACATGTGCACAAACAAACAGACATTCCCAACATTCCCAGCTCACTTTCTAGCACAGAAAATTATGAAATACAAGTTTTAGCAAAACAGATGAATAAATTATATGGTGCGTAGGAAGCTGATAAATGCTATGTAAAAGAATTAAGTCACAGTGAGAGGAAATGAAAGGCTGACTTTTAGAATATGGGATTTGCAATTTAAGTAGTGACAGGATAATATCTATTGAGAAACTTACTCTTTATTTATTTGGTTTTGGGGGAACACCCGACAGTGTTCAGTGATTATTTCTGACTCTGCTCAAAGGGATCACTCCTGGCAGGATTCAGAGCCCCATATGAACTGTGTGTAGGGGAGGGCAGGGAGAGGGATCAGACCTGGGCTAGTCACATGCAAGCAAGCACCCTGCCTATGGTACTATCTCTTCACTCATGTAGGTTAGTTGTAATAAAAGTCTGACATAGGTGAAACTGAGTTTAAGTAGGGAAACTGACAGAATGCCAGCCCATCACTGACCTCTCAGGACAGCTGAATGAATGACTGTCTCTAGGGTACTGAGTACCCCTCAACCCAGCATGCCCCTGGTCTATTGTGGAAACTCTCGCCTAGTGCTAATGACCATGTTGAATAACAGTAGTAGTTATATGGGGAAGATTAGTGACCAGTACATCCCAGACTCCATAGAATGTCATTGAACATTCATGAGAAATAGCTGGCTCTGAGATGAGTGGATCTGTCATAGTCACAGCACACCGTCAAGTGATGCAGAACCCCCTCTTCCTGCCCAGTGCCAAGAACTGTCCAGTTCAGCAATGAAAATTGCAGGTGTGGGTGCCCTGGGCTTTACTCAGCTCCCATATAAAGCTAAATAGAGAGTCCTTCACTTGTGTACTGTCCAAGAGAGCAGAAGGTATGGGGCTGTGAATCACGCTACACGTGCTGGTGAGTGAAGCCCCAAAGTAGCTAGTGGTCAGAATCTTACCCCTTAGACAAAAGAGCACTGTGAACAATTAAGGAAACATGTCAATGGACTAAACCTTCCCATAAAATAACACAGAATGACTGAATGCATCAGAAAACAAAATTCCAACCTTCCATTGCCTATAAGGTACACAGTTCAATTCTCACAACAAGCACAAGCTCAGAATAAAAGATTGAAAAACAATCCTAAATGTTAATGGTAGACAAAAAATCAAATATATATAAATTACATATAATTTATATAAACGAAATATATGCAATATATATAAATTAAACCCAATAGCATTCAAAATGATTAAGAGATCAATAAATCCAATAGTACTTGATTAATCAATATAGACTCACTGGAGGGCCTCAGCAACAGGGTATCAGTGAATTCCAAAATGAGATGCAGAAAATCTTTCAGACAATAGCAGAATATGGAAAAATCCTCAACATCTCAGGGCTGAACTAAGAAGATAAAGAAGAGGAAAATTTCACTACAGAGGAAATCAAAATGGTAAACAAAAGTCTTTCCCCCAACAAAGTTGAGGCACAGGTGTATTCACTAGTGAGCTACTTTGAACCTTTAAAGAAGACCTATGGCTAATCCTTTTCAATCTCTTTTAAGAAATTAAAAACTCAGAAACACCCTGAACAGTCTCTATGAAGAAAACATTACCCTAATTTGAAAAGCAGGTAGAGACATCACAAAACAAAACTACAGATCAATATCCCTGATAAACACAGATTCAAAGATACTCAACAAAATACTAGAAGGTCAAAATCAAGAACTTGTCAGAAAGAATACACACCATGACCAAGTTCAATTCATACCAAGGATGCAAGAATGATTTAACATATGCAGACTAATCAACATGATATGGGCTGGAGTGATAGCACAGCGGTAGGGCGTTCGCCTTACAAGCGGCCAACATGGCCGACCCGAGTTCGATTCCTCCACCCCTCTCGGAGAGCCCGGCAAGCTACCGAGAGTATTCGATATGCCAGACATAGTAACAACATGATATACCACATGAACACACAAAATGAAAAAAATCATATGATTGTATCAATAGATGCTGAAAAGGCATTTAACGAGATTCAATACCCATTCATGATAAAAATGCTCAATAAAAAGATAATTGAACAAACTTTTTTTAAAGTGGTCAAAGACATTTGACTTGCCCACAGCAAATATTATACCTAATGGGAAAAACTAAAAGTCTTCCCTCTAAGATCTAGCACAAGGCAAATCTGCTCACTGTCACCACTTCTATTCAATATAATATTAGAAGTTCTAGTCATAGTAATTAGGCAAGAAAAAGATATTAATGGAATTCAGATAGTAAAATAAGTCAATCTCTCTCCTTTTGTTGATCACGTGATACTATATTTAGACTCTAGAGACTACAAAAATAGCTTTTAGAAACAATAGATATGTAGAATAAATAGAGAAATTGACAAACAAAAGTCCATTCATTTACTATATGAAAATAATTATGTAGAAGAGTGATTTCTTTAAATTCTATTAATTTTTCTTCAAAAGACTCAAGTAGTTAGGAATTGGCTTAACTAAAGAGGTGAAAGACCTATACAAAGAAAATTACAGAGCATTACTTAAATAAAATAGGACATGAGGAAATTGAAACACATGCCCTACTCATGAATTTGGGAAGATACCAAGTTTAAAGGATTTTATCAAATCCTTTATCAAGTCCTCTCCAGGAAGGCTTAAGTGTGTAGTAGCCTTGTCTATTTTAAATAGCAGTGGCAATCTCCATATAACTTCTGAGAAGTGTCCACTGTCAGTTCCAAGTGACCACTGGAGAAGGATCAACATAGAAGAAGAAGTTCCAGATATTCACTCTATTGTCAATGGGTATCCCTAATCCCCATGAAAAGAAAATGTAATAGGACCAAGGAGTCAGAAAATAATACCTCAAAGATTCCACTGGCTGTCATTAAAAAATTTCTAAAAACTGAATAAGCTGACGACCAGTATTCTCAATTCCCGTTTATAGTCAGGAAAATCCTCTGAGAGATGATAGCTAATATCCAGTTTGTGAAAACTTGAAAGAAATTGCCATCATCTGGGGAACCTCAGAGTGAAAGTGGGACAGGCCCTGCTTGAAATGGATTGTGCAAGAAGTGTCAATGGATCCAAAGGACTCTCTGGAACTTTCTTTCCAGGGATCATCCCTCATTAAAATAATACTATGTCTTTACTAATGAAATGCCATAGAATTTAATTCATTATAAGTGCACCAAAATAAAAATTCCTGTGGGTGAAGGCTGAGATTAAGATTTGCTGAGGTTCTGAGATTTACAAAAATATGGTCAGAAGTCAGCATGTAAAGCACATGAAGGTCAAATTTATGTGAGGGAAATTAAGGGAAGGAAGCTAGAGAGTCAGAGGAAATCACCAGAACATAAGGAAATTCTTATCCTAAGTGAAGTGAGGAAATAGTAGAGGGGATATTGCATGGAAACCTCTTGGGCAATAGTAAAGTTCAAAGGTAAGTGCTTAGCTAAGGAACCCCTGAAACTCTCCCAGGGGCAGTTGCCTTCTACCTGCATCCCTCAGACATTGGCTGAAGCAGCATATATATTTCAGAATGTGCAGCTGCAGACGAAAGTCAAGGAAGTTGAATCTAGAGATTACTAGAAGCTGGAAGATACATTCTCATTGCTAATGTGTAAGATAAGGTACTGATATTTACTATTAGTTGATCTTGTTTGTTTATTTCTTAAAATATTTGCACTATTTTTTAGGGAGGGCTTGGGGCCACAGCTGGCAGTGCTCAGGGCTTATTCCATATGCTCCGTCCAGCAGAGCCCAAAAACTTTGTGTGATACTAAATCACAAGCTTGTATACCTGTACTTTCACAAAAAGGAAAAAAAAATGTCTTATTTGTATCAAATGCCCCATCCACTGTCACACTGCTGGGTGACATGAATAATATAATGCAGCTCCCGGACGAGAACAGTGCAGTCTGCCCCCGCGCCTGGCTGTTCCTCGCCGGGGCCTGTTGGAGGGGAGCGGGTTGAGCTTTCCTCCCCGCCCCGACCAGGGCTCCGGCAGCCAAAGACCTCCAGGACCAGCCACCACCATGCTGAGACCACTCTCCGCACACCTGAAGGTACTGGCAGAGGGACAAATCCACGCGGGTCCCGGGGCCGAGATCTCCCAGCCTACTCAGATTGAAGTCGAGCATCCTCCACCCAGATCCTCCAAATTCCAGTAGGCGGGGTCACACCCACCACCTGGCCCCCTGGCGCCGTGTAATCCCATCAACGGCCAAGACTCAGAGACTATAAAATGCAGCTCCCGGAACCGCGCAGCTGCCTTCGCAGCCGCTTGACATTTTATCAGGACATCTTTTATGACATCTTATCATCTCATTCCTACTTTGGACAAACTTGCAGGCTATCGAATGCAGCCTGCCCACAGGGCAGAGTCTGGCAAACTCCCCGTGGCGTACCAAATACCAGTAACAATGATGGGTCTCATTCTCCTAAAGAGCCTTGAATATAATCTCAGAGTTAGGATGAAAGAGACGTTACTGGGGCCTGCTCGAGGCAATCGATGAATAACAGGATGATGAAATGAAATGAAGTGAACACAGGTTGGTTTCTGAAATACATTTTTTTGAAAATTAGTGTGCTGGCAGCCAACAAAATAATACAAGGGTTAAAAGTGTTTGTGTTTCATGTGACCAACCCAGTTAAGTCTCTGTATCATATATGGACTCCATGCATCAAGAGTAGTTACTGAGCACAGACCAGGACTAATTCTTAAGCACCACCATCTCTGACTCCAAAACGAAAATATTTTTAAGTTGTATACTGAAAAATAAGAGTAAATCAGAAAAATTTTTCTAGAGTAAAATAATTTAAAGAGTAAAATATTATAATTTTATCATAATATAATTTTAATCCAACTTTAAATTTTCCCAAGCTTTATAATTTTATAAAAATTTAATATACCTAGCTCGTACTAAGGCAAGTTAAAAAAAAAAAGGTAAAGGCCCTCCCGTTGATCGTCGATTTGCTCGAGTGGGCCCAGTAACGTCTCCATTGGAGACTTTGTTGTTACTGTGTCTGGCATATCGAATACTCTTGGTAGCTTGCCGGGCTCTCCGAGAGGGGCGGAGGAATCGAACTCGGGTCGGCCATGTTGGCCGCTTGTAAGGCGAACGCCCTACCCGCTGTGCTATCGCTCCAGCTACCGAGGGTATTCGATATGCCAGACACAGTAACAACAAAGTCTCCAATGGAGACGTTACTGGGCCCGCTCGAGCAAGGCAAGTTAATTAGCTATTATTTTTATTTTGAACAAGTAGCAGGAATGTGGGCCAGTGTTTTCTCATGCATATGTGGATCCATATTTTCCAGAGTAGAACTATATTTTTGATGTATTATATTAGAAGTCACTAGAGAAGACTACAATTTATGATAGGGACCTCAGCAGGGAAATTATTATTAATTTTATGATAATTTATTAAATACAGGTTGTGGATGTTGTATTAGATGTGTTTGTCAAATATTTTCTAGATGCCAATTTTTTTGTGTCTTTGTTTGTTTGTTTGTTTGTTTGACCACCCTGTAGTGGTCAGGGTTTAATCCTTAATCTGTACTCAGGGGTCACTCCTGGCTCAGGGACCATATGGGATACCAAGGAACAAAGCCAGACCGGTTGTGTGAAAAGCAAATGGTCTACCCATGGTACTATCACTCCAGCCTCACCATGTTGTTTTAAAATGTGTTCACATTTGCATAATTGTCGAATAATCATGATAATAATAAAAAAATAAAATAGTAGGGAAACAACCAGAAAAAAGGACTCAATATTTTTAAGTCAGCTGAAGATGATGTAATCTAGCATTCTGCCTAATGGGTAATGATAAAGCAATAATGCCAGCCCAGACCACACCAGCTGGGCCTTCTGTGTACTTTCCCCAATCTGTACAGATCAGCTTGCCTGCCTATGAATATTTTGTTCTGCATAAGGACAGCAAAACTCAGGACCCATTTTCTGCACAAGATAACAAATAAATAGTAAGAGATAGTACTGCGATGATAATGACTCTAGGAATAGCTTGAATCTCTTGCTTTCTATCAGAAATTAAATGTTTACTTCCTATTACTTTTAAATGTAAGCTTGTTTGTCTCTTCATTGTTTCTGACTTAAGTCATGTAGCCTTGGTAAAAATGAGATTTGATGCATCTTTGTGAAATGGAGCACAGACTCCCCAAAGATGGCCTCCAGGATGTTCTAGAGCCTCATTCACACACTGTAGTTGATAAGGACTGCAGACACTCCATAGTGTAAACATACAGTTGACTCTGGCTATCCATAAATACAAGCATTCTTTTTTTGTATAGTTATTTTAAAATTTAAAAAAAATGTTCATATATTAATTATTGTATATATTAAAGCAGAATTTTCAAACTTGTATAATTTGGGGAAAGATGATTTAATTAATTTATAAGCACTATTTGCTTGGACTGTTGAACCTATATCAATTCATAAAGACCCATGTATCCCCAGCTTGACTGTCAAAACACTCAGAACCTATGAATTTAACATTCATAATTTCTTAGTTCTCAAAAGAGGAGTAAGAATAGCAATGAAGTCAGCCAAAACTCTGCACATGTAAATATTAAAATTAACCTCATTTTCACTAGGAGTTGATACCACAGGGAGTAAGAATACATGAGTTCTGGTTGGGAGCAGAAAAGTCAATTCATTTTTTTGTCTTAAAAAGGAGGCTGAAATTATGTAAAACGATTAAACCATTATGCTGATTATGAGTAGATGTCAGTTTCTAATAAGTAAATGGAGTATTTCCAAGGAAAGTCTGTTTTAAGAAGACAGGGCTCTAGTGCTCCTGGCTTTTTTTTTGAAATGGTTGAAATCATAACAGAAACAAGATTACTGGTAAATTAAAAAGACCATGTGGCATGTGGCTCAGTGGTCCACAATCTGTCATATTTTTATGGATGCACGAGATGAGCTGAGTTTTTCTTAGTGTATCTCCTTCACAGGTGGCCTGTGCTGCCACTTAAAAGCCTCACTGAGCATGTACTTTTCCCACCAGGTTGGGGCCTTCCACCTCCCAGAAATGTGTGGATATGGTGATCAGGCTCTGGACACAGTCTGGGTATTGGCCAACCTGATTTTGGAACATTGGATTTTATCTTCTGAGTGAGCTTTGTACTGCAGCTGTCAGATGGCTTTGCATTTTAAATTTCATTGCCTGTCAATCATGGGCAAATAAAGGAAAGATCTCAACCATAAAACCTGGAGTTCTGGGTAAAAGGAAGGCTTGCATTTTGCAGAAGACATTTGGCCACTGGGACTTTTTTTTTTCAAATCTCCTGCATGCAAAACATGCATTTTGTGACTGACTCACTCACATCCCTATTCCTGTGACTTAGTTTTTGCTCGAATGCACATTGTTGTTTTTACTTTGAAATGTGCTTAGAAACTCTGGGTCCAGAATAAAATCATTTAGGTAAGAAAAATAAATAAATTTAAAAGTACAGAAACCAGTGAGCTGAAAGTGCTACTGAACAAGGGACCTAGTTTATTCCAAGTGAGCGTCCTGTGGATAAGGTTTCTTCATTGAACACTGGAGCCTTAAAGACTTGCTGTGCACACTTAAGGTGTTAAAACACACTTAAACACATGGATATTTTGGGATTCAGTGGGTGGAGTTACTGGTTCTATAAGTCTGCTTACAAAGGAAACTAAATGCTCCTCTTACTGCTATGCTGCATACGATATACTTTGCTGACACACCTGCTTCTGGATTAGAGGGTAGAGTGTGGATTCTATGAAGTTTGCCACAGCACCAAATTCCTCTGGTAGAACTGTCTATATCTCATGACTTCTGCTGGCTTACACAGAGATCGGTGGGGTCAATCACTTAAAATTCACCCTAACTTTTATTAAACATATTAAGCCTCTACTGCAAATGAAGAAACAGCTGTGACTCACCACATTATTTTAAATTATGTTTAAGAAAAAAAAACTTTCTATGAATGCTTTCTGTGAATGCTTCATTCCCCAGGAGCATTCTCAGGAAATGTATTGTTAGGTATTAATAAGAACTGACCTTCTTTGTGAAACTTATTTTAGTATGATCGTTTAGAACGATAGGTTTGAGGCTGTTCGTATTCCTAGAAAGAGTAAATGCCATCGGACTACACTAGCACGCAACAGAAATGAATGGAGGCATTACTGGCGCCTGCTTGCGCAAATCGATGAGTAACGGAATATCAAGTGATCAAGTGATCAAGTGATTTTAGTATGAAAATAACACTTCTATAACACCCTTAAAAATTACTTAAAGAAAACACTATACATAAACCAAGAACTGGGTAGGACTAATTTGGTAGAATCATGCACAGGAAGTGTTTGAGGGGCCATACATTTTCATGAATAAGTCACTGATCAAATATAGGTAGAAAAAACCTTAAATATTATTTTGAATTATATATAATGCCCGGATGGAGAGATAGCACAGGGGGTAGGGCATTTGCCTTGCACGCAGCCAACCTGGGTTTGATTCCTTTGCCCCTCTCGGAGAGTTCAGCAAGCTACCAAGAGTATCCTGCCCACACAGCAGAGCCTGGCAAGCTACTCGTGACATATTTGATATGCCAAATCCTGTAACAAGAAGTCTCACAATGGAGACGTTACTGGTGCCTGCGCGAGCAAATAGATGAACAATGGGAGGAGAGTGCTACATATTGCTATAAAATGCAAATATCAATCTATATAGTACATATTTACTATAAAAACTCTTGACTAAATTTATTATTAAGTTTTTGTTCAGCTCACACATATTGTCAAACTTCTGTTATGTAGACAGACTAGTTTTATACATTCACAAACAGTGCATAGGTTAATCCACTTTGCGGCAACAAGATTTTTCATGTCTCTTTATGTATGTGCATGATTTTATGTGTATTGATATTTTCTAATGTAATAAGTACAATGTATTTCTCTTTCTAATGAAAATAGGCATTTGCTTTTAACTAGCCTTTCTTTTCTGAATAATCTGTTCCTAGATTTTATCATTTATTGAATCTTCTGCAATTTTTGTACAGAGTTGCAAGTGCACATAACTATGGAACTACATTATTGTTTATCTGATTTAACTGTTTACTGACTTTGCTAATTTTATATACCATTTATATTTATATTAATTCTATTTAAAATAATTTTATCATATTTCTTCTACAGCTGTTTATCTTGGATAAAAAATTGAATTGTAACAGATTTTCCTAGGGACATGTTTGCCAAAATCCTAAGGTAAAAAACTGTTATGTACTATCAGAAGTAAATTTCTTGTGAGAGTACTAGTCTATTATACAAAGGTCCACAAGATACCATGATCTCCCTGCATTAAACCATCACATTTTCATGATTTTTGTGCTTCATACTCTGAGAAGTTATATTTCTCAATACTCAAGAAGTGTCTAGTTTTCCCAATTTAGTTCTGAATTGATGCCTTATCAAATTTCAAGATAATTTCTAGGGAACTACTACTTCAAATGAGATGGAGAAAAAAAATCGACAACTTTTATTTTATTATTTATCTTGGATTTTGGCAACTTTTAGTGCAATTACAGATTTATAGTATTTTAGCATTAATGTCAAATTAAAGTCAAATAGGATTCCTCTCCTTTTAATTTTTTTTAGCTAGAGCATTGAAACAGTAAATTTTGTTTTAAGTTTTTGTTTTATTGAGCAAGTTTAGGGTAAGGTATATAGTAAATTATCCTGAATCTATTTAAGAGCATATTAGCAGTTTGAAATGTTGGAGTAGGTGGAGAAACAAAATAATTTGTAATTCAGTAAAATTTTGATGAAACCTAAATAAACCATTAGTTTGGTCATAAAAGAATTGTCCTTCACATGCTGAAAGTAGACTATAGATTGAACACAATGGTCACTCAATACCTCTATTGCCAACCACAACACCCAAAGGGAGAGAGAGAACAAAAGGGAATGCACTGCCACAGAGGCAGGGTGGGGTGTGTGTGTGAGGGATGCTGGGATCGTTGGTGGTGGAGGGTGGGAAATGGTGGATGCACATACCCAAGCAGTGTACGACTGAAACACAAGCATGAAAATATGTAAATCTGTAACTGTACCTCACGGTGATTCACTAATAAAAAAATAATTGTCCTTGACTTTATTAGGTATACAAGTTATGCATTTCCTTATGCACCAGTGAAAAGTACCAAGTTTTCTTGAAATTATGAATGAAAGTTTGGTAAAGGTAAAGGTAAAGGCCCTCCCGTTGATCAATGATTTGCTCGAGCGGGCCCAGTAACGTCTCCATTGGAGACTTTGTTGTTACTGTGTTTGACATATCGAATACGTCACGGGGAGCTTGCCAGGCTCTGCCGCGCGGGCGAGATACTCCCGGTAGCTTGCCGGGCTCTCCGAGAGGGGCAGAGGAATCGAACTCGGGTCGGCCATGTTGGCTGCGTGCAAGGCAAATGCCCTACTGCTGTGCTATCGTCAGGTAGGAATGAAAGTCTGAGTTGCAAATAATATTTAAATTGAAAACTAAGAAAGTCTGATCACAGTTGCATAGGAAAGCTCATTTCAAAATCCTGATTGATTTCTAATTTCTAATTTCTTACTAGTACAACATTTTATGTGTGCAATTTTGTTGCGGGGCATGGCATTCTCAAGCTTTGCCCGTCAGTCTTTAGGTCACTCCTGGTAATTCTTAGCCAAGTGAACTGGATAGTTCAATAATTAGGAGCAAGCAATGTGGCCCCAGTCACCAGGATCACATTGAGTATGAGTGGAATTTAGATATAGAGTAAGTTATCCCAGTGGTTGGCCATATAACCAATTGATCACTTGATCACTTGACATGCCATAACTCATCAATTTGCTCAAACATCGCCAGTAACGATTTCATCCATCCCTGTCGCGTGCTACTGTAGTCCAATGGCATTTGCTTGTTCTAGGAACACGAAGAGCCTCAAACTGATCGTTCAGGGTCTTGACAAAGAAATCTGACCGTCTCGTAGGTGGGTGGCCACGTGATCTTTTGACATTTTGTGGAATCCAGTCGGTAATGGTGCTAGTCCAGTGGTCGTCTCCAAATCACATTACGTGTCCAGCTCATCTGATTTTTGATACATGGGTAAACGAGACAGAATCCCTGTGGGCCATATAACCATAATGCTGTATTCTGATTGTTCTTCTGAAGCTGTTGGCATGAGAGCACATATGGAGTAAAGGTGAATAAAGATAAAAAATATTTTAGGTGTCTTTACCAATAATAGTCTATGTGTCTATGACAATATATTTCTTTCCATCCTTCAAGCCACCTGATGATATTCTTTAGAATATTTCCATCTTCAACTACCAACCTTTTCTAGTGCCCTGTCTTGAACAACAGTCTTACCAAAATTGGGTATTGTTCTTACAAAACCTACCAGCTGAATGTGCTCATTAAAAGCACTTCTTACTTGTTTATTTTGTTTTAGTTTGGGGGCTATACATTGGTACTCTAAGTTTACTCCTGTCTCTGTACTCAGACTCACTCCTGGCAGTTCTGGTGGACCATAGGCTGAGCTAACAATAGAATTAGGGCTGGATGCATGCAAAGCAAGTGCACTGTCTTTCCAGTCCAAAGAAATACTTCTAGAAGAGAGTGTAGTGTTCCCATATTTCAACTCTTTATTTAGGAATAATGGAAATTTCATCTTCATTTATTTATTTTTTTGAGACTTGCCTTCAAAACTGTGCTCAGGGGACACAGGGTCATTCTTGGTGATTCTTGGCCTGATTATAAACACCCACTAACTTGGTGCTTTAAAAGGCCTGGCAGTGTACAGGATACAAGAATTAAATATTTTATAAGCCTCTGCACATAAGGCTCCAGTTCTTTGATTTATCTTCTCTGTCCTATGAATTTTATCATTAGCCAATGTATTTTTTTTGTTTTCATTCAACAGGATTCTTCATTTTATTTATTTATTTATTTATTTATTTATTTTACAGTTGTAGATTTACAATTTTTTGTGCTTGGGTTTCAATTATACAATGATCAGATACCCATCCCTCCACCAGTGCCCGTTTTTCACCACCATGGATAATATCCCTCCCACCCCCATCCCCCCATCCCCCACCCCCCGTCTCTGTGGCAGGGCAATCCCCTGTGTTCTCTCTCTCCGTTTGGGTGTTGTGGTCTGCAAAAGAGGCATTGAGTGGCAAACATGTTCAGTCCATAGTCTACTTTCGACATGCATCTCCCCTCCTGGGAGGATCCTCCAAACATCCTTTATTTGGTGCTCCCTTCTCTATCTGAACTGCCCTTTCCTCTACGATACCCAGCTGGCCTCTAAGTTATGGAGTAATCCTCCTGGTGTTGATCCCAGCTATTCTTGGGTATTAATCTCATACTTTGTTACTTTATATCCCCCAGATGAATGCAATCTTTCTATGTCTATCCCTCTCTTTCTGACTCATTTCGCTTAGCATGATACTTTCCATATTGTACCACTTGTATGTAAATTTCATGACTTCATCTTTTCTAACAGCTACATAGTACTCCATTGTGTAGATGTACCAAAGTTTCTTTAACCAGTCATCTGTTCTTGGGCATTCAGGTTTCTTCCAGTTTCTGGCTATTGTAAAGAGTGCTGCAATGAACAAACAAGTGCAGATGTCACTTCGACTATACATTTTTGCCTCTCTGGGATATATTCCCAGGAGTGGTATTGCTGGGTCAAATGGGAGCTCAATTTCTAATTTTTTGAGAAACGTCCATACTGTTTTCCAGAAGGGCTGAACCAGTGGACATTCCCACCAACAGTGAAGGAGTGTCCCTTTCTCGCCACATCCACACCAGCATTTGTTGCTTTTGTTCTTTTGAATGTGGGCCAGTCTCTGAGGTGTGAGATGGTATCTCATTGTGGTTTTGATCTGTATCTCTCTGATGATTAATGATGTAGAGCATTTTCTCATGTGCTTTTTTGCCATTCGGATTTCTTCTTTGAGAAAGTTTCTGTTCATTTCATTGCCCCATTTTTGGATGGGGTTGGATGTTTTCTTCTTGTGGAGTTTAACCAGTATTTTGTATATCCTGGATATCAACCCCTTGTCAGATGTGTATTCGGCGAATATCCTTTCCCATTCTGTAGACTGTCTTTGTATTTTGGTCACTGTTTCTTTGGAGGTGCAGAACCTTCTTAGTTTAAAATAGTCCCATTTATCTATCTCTGTTTTCACTTGCTTGGCCAGTGGCGTGGCATCTTTGAAGATACCATTAGCTTCAATATCATGGAGGGTTTTGCCAACTTTATCTTCAATGTACCTTATGGTTTCTGGTCTGATGTTGAGGTCTTTAATCCATTTTGATCTTACTTTTGTACATGGTGTTAGGCAGAGTTCTGAGCCTATTTTTTTGCATGTAGCCGTCCAATGATGCCAACACAATTTATTAAAGAGGCGTTCCTTACTCCACTTCACATTACTTGCACCTTTATCAAAGATTAGATGATCATATGATTGAGGGGAGATGTCAGTGTATTCAACCCTGTTCCATTGGTCTGCAGTTCTGCCTTTGTTCCAGTACCATGGTGTTTTAATTATTACTGCTTTGTAGTACAGTTTGAAGTTCGGGAGGTTGATTCCTCCCATTTTCTTTTTCCCAAGAATTGCTTTAGCTATTCATGGGGGCTTATTGTTCCATATAAATTTCAGGAGTGTTTGCTCCATTTCTTTGAAGAATGTCATGGGTATCCTTATAGGGATTGCATTGAATTTATACAATGCTTTCGGTAGTATTGCCATTTTGACAATGTTAAGTCTCCCAACCCATGAGCAGGGGATATCTTTCCATTTCCTCATGTCCTCTTTTATTTCGTGAAGTAGCGTTTTGTAGTTTTCTTTGTATAGGTCCTTTACTTCCTTAGTTAAGCTGATTCCTAGGTACTTGATTTTCTGGGGCACAATTGTGAACGGGATTGTTTTTTTCATGTTGCTTTCTTCTCTCTTACTGTTTGCATATAGGAAAGCCATGGACTTTTGGGTATTGATTTTATAACCTGCAACTTTACTATACGAGTCTATTGTTTCTAGTTTTTTTGGTGGAGGTTATTGGGTTCTCTAAGTAGAGTATCATATCATCTGCGAATAGTGAGAGCTTGATTTCTTCCTTTCCTACCTGAATGTCCTTAATATCTTTTTCTTGCCTAATCACTATTGCAAGTACTTCCAGTACTATATTGAACAGAAGTGGAGAGAGTGGGCATCCCTGTCTTGTCCCTGATCTTAGAGGGAAGGCTCTCAGTTTTTCCCCATTGAGGATGATGCTTGCTGTAGGCTTGTGGTAGATGGCTTTAATTATGTTGAGGAAGGTCCCGTCTATACCCATTTTGGCTAGGGTTTTCATCATAAAGGGGTGCTGGATCTTGTCAAATGCTTTCTCTGCATCTATTGTTATAATCATATGCTTTTTATCTTTTCTTTTGTTGATATTATGGATTATGTTGATTGATTTTCGAATGTTAAACCATCCTTGCATCCCTGGGATGAGGATTCTTCATTTTGACATAATTCAGAAGCAGATACTTTGATATATGAAGCACTTTTTGAAAATTTTCTAGTTTTAATTTTTTCATGTTGGCTCCCTTTGAAAGATTCTGTGATTAACACACACAAAAAAATCCAGGTTCACTTTATGAGAAATTTTTAAAATCTTACTACTTCAGATAAAGTGCTATTCACAGAATTTACAGGTAATGAAATATTTTAATTATTCATTTTAGCTATTCTTATCTCTTAATAAGACTGTTTACTATGTATTTCCTTCCATTGATTATCTCAAAGTAATATTGTCCCTCATTGTACATATGAAGAATGTGAATTAGAAAGAGGTTAAAAATTTACCTAAAGCAACCTAACTGATTAAATCGCTGGAATGAGATAAAAGATAGCTCTCTTTCCAATTCTATGTTGTTAGGTCCTCTCAAGGGATTCTAAAACTTGAATATGCACTGGAATAACTGTGAGACATAATGAAACACAGATTTCATAAGGCCCCTGATGCAGTGGTTTGGGACCCATGTTTCTCTTCAGTTCATGTTCTGTTATTAATGTACCAGAAATATACTTTGAGAGCCATTGCTGTCTCTATATTATATTTCCTTTGAAAATATTGTTAAGCATATATATTTGTTTATAAAAATACATATGTAATTAACCTTCGGAATGCTTAAGTGTATAATCTAGTGGTATATGAAAATTTATATAATTGTGAAACCATCATCATCATCACCAGACATTTTCTTATGTTGAAAAAGAAAATGTCACTGCAGTCACTGCTCATCAATAGCTTGGCTGACATTCTCCCCATAAAACAATTTTCCATTCCCATCCCTCTTCAGTCCCTAGTATCAAGCAGTTTGCATTCTGATTCAATAAAGCTGACTTTTCTTAGAACCTTGAAGAAGTGGGAATGCAGTATTTGTCCTTTGTACTTCTCTGATTTTAATAAGAATCCAAAGTTGATGTATTAATATGCCAAAATTTCACTTCTAAAGATAGAAAACAAATTACAAAGGCTCGATTTGAACTTTGTATTATCATCACACAGTTTATTGATCCCAATACAGACTTTGCATATATAACCCTGGAATTTGAGCCATTTTATCCAGGAGAAAAATATCATTTTTTTGTTATCTTTCAAGGCTAAACACTTTTGTATTTTTATGCTTTAGAACCACACCTAGTGGTGCTCAGGGCTTACTCCCAGATCTTTGGAAGGCTCAGGGGACCATATATGGAACCTGGGATTTAACCTAGATTGACCCTCAGACAAGGCAAATACCTACCTGCTGAATTATTGCTCCAGAAGCCAAAGATACATAACTTGTGTCCTCTTTGAGGCAGTTGAAATATCTGACAAAGATTTTCTAGCTACTAAGATAATATCAGACTTTCCAAAGCAATGGAGTAACTTGGTGGAAGAAAAGTTACAATTCAACATCCTTACAACTCAACACGAAGTATACTTTGTAAACAAGTAATTTTTGAAAAAATGAATTTTTATCCAACTATCAACTATTTCTATGTCTTTAGTAGTATATTAAAATTTTAATAACAGAATTTCTGCTTAGAGGAAAGGGCATGCTGATTTAGAGTGAAATTTCCCCTATATTTTTTCAGTATCTGCAAATGTCCATAATTAAATGTTAGAATAAATAAACAATATAAAATAAAAAAGAATTTTCCTATTATCTCTTTCCTGATGTTTTTGACTAAAGATAAGCATTTAATTATTACATTAAGCAGTAGGATCCATGCTGGTACAAATCTGTAACTAAAAGTGAAGAAAGATTATTTATTATAAATAGAAGTCTTTACTTGTAAAGATGCCATACAGTTGGATTTGGCATCATCTTTTTATAAAGTTTCCATTTTGATATAAATATAGCAAGTTTAGTCACTTTCATTAATGAGAAGCTTTAACATTTATTTTAAAGAATTGATGAGTACAGCTTTAAAATAAACATTTAATGTGATTGATAATATTTCCACCATGCCATTTGACTGACGTCAATAAGTGTCAATTTGTGTGTATGTGTTGAGGACAGGATAATAGAAATAATGGTCAGAAAGCCCAGGACACTACTCTGCTATTTAAATTTACCTTTCTCTTAAAGCCATAGTTTAACATTTCAAAATATGACATTAAAATTGAAAACTTAAATATAACAGGTGACACAATGTATGGATTTATATAGTATATATCAGAATACATTTATTAATATATTAGCATTTTCTTATTAAGACACTTGGACCTTTATCTCTCACGTATACTTTATTAGCATGCTCTAAACAACTAAGCTAACTGGCCATCCAATTTCATCTATACTTTAAATCCACTATATTGAGTTGAAATATGTACATTAAACATATGTATAATATTTTTCGGATTTCAGAAGAAAGAATGTTGGGAGCCACATATCCATCCTGCGAAATTTGGTTATGTGGGCAGGTGGATGTGGTTATCAAAGAGATCCGAGTAGAAGTCATGAATAATCTTCTCCATTGCCCTTCTGGAAGATGTGATAGATTCACCAGGATGTCTGAGGGCAGTCATCTTGGTCTTATAGTTGTTTAGGACAGGCTGGGATTGCGAATACTTTTCCCGGTTTCTGCCGCATCGGCCAGTACTACCGGTCTTCTCTCTTTAAGGTCTTCCTTTACTGCTTCTCTGCACTGCTTTTCAAGCTTGGGCTTTAGCTTGCAGTTGGCTGAGGTTTGCGCCCAGCCACATTGGCGAATGAGCTCTAGAGTTCTCTCTTCCAAAATTGGACACAACAAACGAACAGCACCCGGCCCAGACAAGATCAAACCCAAACACCTAAAGAATCTGCTGTCACTACTCATCAATACACTGGCTTCGCTCTTCACACGCTACCTGTCTGAATGCAAGATTTTGTCCCAGTGGAAAGCCAGCAGGACTATATTACTGTAGGAGAAGGGAGCCATCCACATCCACAACATTGGCAACTATCGCCCAATCTGCCTATTGTCTGTCATCTACATGCTATTCACTCAGTCATACTGAATAGGATTGGCAGAACACTAGATGAAGGACAACCATGCGAGCAAGCCAGGTTCTGAAAAGGATTCAGCACAATAGACAATATCCATATGATAACCAAGCTCATTGACGTTCCTCGGGAGTTCAAGATGCCGCTCTGTCTAAAGTTCATTGATTTAAAGAAGGGCTTTGATTCTGTTGAGACTGAGGTGCTCATCGAAGCCCTAGCCAAACAGGGAGTTCAAACTCAGTCAACGAATTCCTGTTGTCTTAATTCCTATTCTATTCCTTAAGACACTGAATGAACAGTTTGAGGCTCTTCATGTTTCTAGAGCGAGCATTTGCCATTGGGCTACACTAGCACGTGACAGGGACAAATGGAGACATTACTGGTGCCCTCTCAAGCAAATTGATGAGTAAGGGATGTCAAGTGATCAAGTGATAACATTTTTCATAAATAATGTTTTAAAAACTGAGTTATTCCTAACCATAGTCTTCTTGTAGAAATGCTTGTATTTTTTTTTGTTTGTTTCTCTAGTGAAGCTAATGCTACATTAAACACTTGAGTTTCCAAGTCAAAAGTGCAATATATACAGATTTGTTGAATAAAATGAGAAATTCTGAGTGTTTTTATTTTGTCCCTGATGGGATCAAGAGATTTTGATGAGTTCACTAAGGGAAAGAATTTTCAATTTGAGATGGGGCCTTAAAATATGAGAAGGGGAACTTGTAGCAAAAATCAGTGATCCATATAATTTCACTCTTGAGCTTTTTCACCAGGGATATGAACTGTTTTGTTCTGTAAGATTTATTTGTTTGCTTTAGGAAATACCTGCTTTTAAATTTCTATATAAAATTAATTTTGAAAGAGAATGATCCTTAAATATTAAGAAAGTGGAAATAAGTGGTGAATTTAGTTACTTTATCCCAAATAATTTTAAGAAGTGACATATCTGTGGTCTAGTTCACACAAAACTTGTACTCTGGTGCACCACCAATTATATTTCAAATGACAACAAATCACTATATGATATAAAAAGTTCACAGTCCAGAAAAAAAATCAGGCGATAAACGTATTGCATATGTTCCCAATTGAAGTTGTGGTTTCTGTCATCAAAATATAAATTTCAAAAGCATGAATTCTAACTGGATGAATTCCAAACAGAACATATTCATCTTCTTTCACATTGAAGTATGAGGAAAATAATACTTAAATATTCTTTGGGTCAGAATGCCCAGATGCTTTCATTCTTTTCTTTTCTGTTTTAGGTTTCATAAAGACTTTCTTTTGTTTATACTTGTGGATTGAGGTAAATTTGTTTCTGTGTTCCAAGGCTGTCTTCACACAACACACTACTTAGCACATTTATTCCATATATTGAAGTAATACTTATTGCTTCTTTGGTATTGTATACATGTGAATAGAGCAACAGGAATTAAAGAGCATATTTGGGAAGATGAAGAAGACACTTAACAAATTAATATTTAATATCTAATGTTCCTTTACAAGTTGTAACAAATACTGTGAACAAAAATAGGCTTAGATCATACTATCAATCATATGTATAAAATAAGCAAGCTCTTCACATCTGGAAAATAAAATAGGAATAAAGCTCTTTATTTCTTGGGTAAGGATTGATCTTAACTTATAGGAAAAAGTATTTTTTCTTCTTTTTGTTTTCTGAAATAATACCCCTTAAATGTATATTTTATCTGTTTTAATACTCCCTTACAACTCATCTCATCTGAAAATACCAGTTTTCAGATTGTCTTAATTCCTGGATTTTATACTGGATTACCTGGGAGCTAGTTAGGGGTTGTATTAGGCCATTAGTCATTATCCTGGATTATCAATGAGTTCTGATAGTGTCGTATGCCATTTAAGAACGTGCAGATTTGTTTTATAGCTTTGAAAATGAAGTAACCTCTCATTGAGCCACAAATTTGTGTTCAGAATACATGCATCAAAACCAAATCTTTAATTCTTATTTATTGCTTGCCTGATTAGTTGATTGATTCCCAACTGGGTGGTGTTGAGAGTCCTCTCAGGAATCCAGAGAAGTGTCTATTACTGATAAAGTCAAGGTTTAGTTTATGAACATTTTCCACTCACCCCAAAAGTGGAGCTTGATGAGGGTAGAAAATACAAAAAATAGCTGAAGGGACAAGAATGTGGCTAGAAATTTGGGATAAAAGCAGTCATAGTATTTATTATATTTTTTCAGTTATCTTTTAATTTATGTAGAGCTATCTCTAGTAAAAAAGGGACATTTTGATGACTCCAGAATTATATAACAAAGATCAATAAATGTAAATAGAAGGCAATTTCAATTCAATATATAACAGGTATAACATTTTCAAAGACTGATAGATGGGGATACATGTAAAAGTGGGAAAAAAAACTATCTTATTCTCTTTCTGAAACTCAACTTAAGCTTTCCATTGAACCTTCATCAAGTCTGAACCTAAATCTAGTCATTTCTAAGTAAATTTAGGTTACAGTGTTTACTCAGTGATTTGAGGTTTAAAAATTGATAAAGTCGGATTTTTTTCTCATCTCTGTTACATTTTAATCCAAATTCAAACCATGCCTATATACTGAAATCATATAAATAGTTAAATACAAACTTTCTATGAACAAAATTTATAGAATCATTGCAGGATAAGAGATAGCCTTCACATAAGATCATGACTTAAATTGAAGACTTAGATTCACTTTGATAGCTGGGGGTACACGTAGATTAAAAGAATGTTTTAGGGATGTCCTGACATGTTCACCAAGTGGAGAAAAGGGGTATAATTATGTTGCGAGAGTTTGCATAGGAACAAATAGGCAAACCAGGAAAAATTACGCAGAGACAAGAAAAGTTAAAGAAGGTTGGAGCCTGAATTAAAATAGGCATGGAGATGAAGTCTAAAATCCTAAAAAAAATAAGATTAATATGTTTTAAGTCGTTGATATGAATGTCTGTATGAGAAAAATGGAGAGAAGAAGTCTAAGAGTGTGTATGTTATTCCCTCCCCGCCTCCCCCCGCCCCTCCAGGAATCAACACTCAACACTCTGTGCCTACTATTTACCAAAGAAAAGACAAGATGTGGGAAGTGAAAGTAGATTCTATTTACGAATACAGTGTTGGAGGATAAATTAAGTTTATTTGTTAAGTAAAATCTAGAATAAAGAGAGACTGTTAACATTTGAGAAAAGATGATTATTAAATCTGGAGGATTTGATAGGGCCCACATAGTACTGAGGGAATAAGGACTGGTTACATAGCAAAGGAACAGCAACATTTAGTGATGGGCAGGCAGATAATTAAAATTGTAAGTGGCTAACATCTTGAGTACCAGAATTATTTTTTCATTTAAACATATGTGTGAGGAATGATGATTCAATCTCATGAGAGAAAGGGCTTTGATTTTTTTAAATGACAAGATAGCTAATTAAAAATTTCATGAAGTATTGACTTCCCTTTCTTTATGTTTGTATATCCGGATGACCAAAGAAAAAATTCTAAGTATGGTTGCACTTTTGTACTCCATGAGTAATAGAATCTCTATGGTGATTAAGCATCCCCGTGACATATGTGTTTCTCTGAGCTTTAGCATAAAGAACATAAGCTGATTTATAAAGTCTCCTTACAACCACAATCCAGAATCAACTGTTACTAACACTGGAGTGAAAGCCAGAATGCAAGCTTTCTCAAAACCTCAACTCTCCTGAGTGCTGTTTGAACACCACAGCACCCCAAGCTCAGAACCTATCAGCATGCTGGGATAAGAATGAGGCTCTAAGATGAGTCTCAGATAAAAGGGGGATTTTTTTATGGTAAGTTTAAAATATAGCACTAAGGCATCCTTTTGGATAGTTTATCCAGGCTAGTTATTTTTTAATCAAAATGAAGTTGTGTTCTTGGGCTTCTCGATTTTCCATAATGTATATATATACCTACATTATATGTGTATATATATATAATACACATATATACATATTCATAATAAGATACACATATATATTTAAACTGGGAAAATGTATCACCAAAGAAAGTCAAGTGGAGGAGTGTAGGATAACACTGTTCTGTTCTTCCTGCATAACCTCAGGAATAGTTGATAGTTTATTTATTGGACTGAGGAAAAGAGAAAAACACCTTAAGAGGTATTTTGTCCTTGGGCAGTCAGGAAGGGCTTTCTTATGTTGATTTGGCTACCTGACTGGGTGGTGTGTCAGCTCAGACTAGAAGGGAGTTGGAGAATGAGAGAGCCGGGCTGCAAGAGGGACCATGGAGAGACTAGCAAGGAGAACGTGTGCTTGAGAGAACCTAGGCCCTCCATAACATAAATTTCTTCTATGGGATAAACTTCCTTGTAATAAACCGCCACTAAGATCAACCGGCCTGGCCATCATCTCTTCCTTTGTCTGCCCTTGGCCAACAGCCATTCTGATCCAGGACACACACAGCGGCTCAAGGGCACTGAACGTGAGTGGCGAGATAGGGCCATCTGGAGAGCCCACGAACACACAACCTTCTGCGTGTATAGTTTTTTACAGAGGAGTACTTAAGATGATGAGATTTAAATATTGGGTATATTAGTTATTATTATTATATTATTATAATGATGTAGAAGCAATAACTGCAATAACATGGACTGTAGGGAGAAATGATATAGCAAAATATTTTTAAGACAACATAGTAGCCAACTGTGGAGTAAAAATGTCACAAATAGAAAATAAAATATGAAATATTTGAAATTAAATATTATTACTTTTTTTTCTAAATATGTTGTCACCTTTTCCACAACTCTATGGCTGCTGAGCTTTTCAAATTCTTCCTTCCCTTCACCACTTCCTGTATGCATTATCTGGTAAAGAGTAGATAATCCTTTTCTCCAAGTTATCACTTCCATATAAAACAGGGTACAAGTAGAAATTTACTGAGGCAATATATAGACAAGATTAATATTACAAATAGCAATTTGCCTATCAATTTTATTCTGTTTTTAGGAATTATTCAATTCTAAAACAAGTTACAACATAGGAATTCATTGTGTTTATATCAGTACAGATTTCTAATGTTTTATTCACACTGCTTTTATTTAAATTTGTTATCTTTCCAAGTCCAGTTAAGTAAACTGCATATACTAATTGATGCATTAGCTAAATTCAGCAAGAATAAATTGATGAGAATTAGACTAGATACATAGCTCATAGCTTGAGCATGTGCTTTGCATGTGGGAGGTCTAAGTTTGATCCCCAGCACCATATAATTCTCTGAGGACTGTTGTAGTGAGTCCAAGCACAGAGCAAGCAGTATTCCAGAATGACACCAGATACGACCAAAAACTGCAAAATGAAAATAGTAATAAAGAAAAAATATAATGATCTTTTAAAAGACATTATATTACCAAATATATTAAAATTGTCTCTTAATTTTTTTTGCTATTTTATATTTCACATGTTAGTGAAGTAATACAATATTTTTTAACCTTATGAATTATTTAATTTAGCATAAGCCTTTAAGTTTCACCTGGGTGTAACCTTAAATGATAAAATTTCAACTTTATATAGCTGAATATTATTCTGCTATGTATCACATTTTATTAAATACAGATTATCTCCATGTCTTGTTTGTTTGAAATACTGCTGTCCAAAAACACAGGGTTTATTTTAACTGAATTTCTATTTTATATTATCCATATAGATACCCAAATGTAGAATAACATAAGTTGTGTGATACTTTATTCCCATTTTTGAGGAACTTCTATACTATTTTCATAGTGGCTATGCCAAACTGGTAAATTACATTTCCGCAGGAAGAATAGGTTTGTGGTTACCAAAAGGGTTGGAGGTAATGCAAGTGAAACAAATACTATGACCAATTGTTTGGTGACAAAGGGAAAAACATTTGGTGGCCTCATTACTAGTATATTCTTCTTATAAATTATTTCATCCAGGAAAATGAAAATATCCAAAAAAAGCATATGGGAGATAAAATAATTTAATAACACTGTATTATATAGATGCTATAATTCTGCATCATAGATAAGAAAAGGTGCATATTATTGGGCCTGCATTATTCAATGTCATGCTATGTAAGGGTCATCTTTATTTTAATATTGTGTTTCAACTTATTTTTTTATATCCCCCCTCCTACAGTCTGAGCTTAACCAAGTCAGTGTTATTATTATTTTATCTTTTTAGTAACACAAACTAAATGTCCAAAATAGCCGGTGGAGCATTGATTTTGCTCAATTAATATTTGTTGAGATAAAGAATACATTCATGTCTCAGCCTGGAGGCTTAGAACTCAAGCAACTTCATACTTCCACATCACTCAAGCAAAGGACCATTACGACCACTGTCAATAGTATTAGAATCCTCAGATTTGAAAGGGTGAGAGATAATACATTGGGTACTTGTCTTAGTCCACTCTAGGTTCAATCTCAGGCATCTATATCATTCCCTGCACACTGACAGGAGTAGTTCCTGACTTCAGAGCCAGGAGTAACCCCTAAATATAGTGAGTCCGGCCCTCAAACAAACATAAAAAGTATCCTCAGATTGAATCACAGATGGAACTTTAAAAATAAGAGCAAATATCTCAACCTCCACGGTCAATTAACTTTGAATCTCAGACTGTGGGATCCAGGTATGTGCTTTCTTCAGAATACTATTAGAGACTTTGAGGGGCAGACAGTTTGCATTATATTTATTGGAACTAAAACCTGCTGTTGTCTCTTATTCTTGAGAGGAAATTTAGGAAAGTGGTGATTCATTTCTGATAACAAAAGAAATCTTAACCCCAATTGTTAGCATCAGTTTCCTGACTGTGTCTAGCCACTTGGTTCAGATCCGCAATTAAAACAGATTAAAACACAGTCATTAATTCCTTTTCTACATCAAAGATACTTTAAGTATGCAAATCGCAGCTCCGCTTCACACTTTTTAAAATTCATTCCTTATCATTTTCTCTCAACTTGTGCAATACCAGTGAAATAGACTTTTGTTTCATCTGGGAAAGCTTGAAATTTGAATATATGTGTTAAAGGATATCCAAACACAGACTTGGCTCTGAGTTCAATCTACTTCATTTCCTCAGATAATTTATTTTATCCTATTTTCTGACAAACAGTGATAATAAAACTACCTGAATTTTAGTTTTCTGCTTTAATTTACTAAGCTGTTCTCTAAGTTTACCTCGTGGATTTGCAAAGCAACAGATCTCTTTTACCCTCAGTCTACTCTTTCTTTACTCACCTTTCCTCATCAATTCCTACTTGCCTGGATATCAACGAACTCCAAGTAATTATTTGTCTTTAGCATTCACCTGTTCCTGATTTACTCACATTTATGTATTTTACCGCACTATAAAGACTGTGGGTGAAACCTTAGTTTTTTTTTTTCAAATTTATGATATAGGGGCAAGAGAAATAACATAGAACTTAAAGTTCTTTCCTTGCATGTGGCCAACCCTGAATTGATCCCCACCCTGCACTTGGTCCCCTGAGCACCTCTAGAAATGATCCCTGGGCACGGAGCCAGGAATAAGTCCTAATCACTTATGGCAGTTACCCCCAAAACAGAAATCTAAACAAATTCAGGATACAGAATTCAAAGTGAACTGCTAATTGTTTACACTGAAACTTTGACTAAGGAATGAACAGTTTTATAAAGTTGATCAACAGCAAAGGAATAAGAACATGCCCATTTCTGGATTATTTTTGAAGGCTATGTGAACTCCATCTTTGTTTCCTCAGATTTCCCTGGGTTTATCTGTCATAGTTGATCACTGGAAGGAAACTAGCTCTTTGAATCATCCCCCCTCACCTAAAATTAAATATTAATGTCTGTAAGTATTTTTAGTAAAATATTTCAACTTCTTTACAAAAAATATAAGTATTCCTGATACTGGTGCATTTTTAGGCTAAACTATTCCAATAGTCTGCCTAGAAAATGAAAGTATGTGTTATATATGTTTATAGAATTAGATATATAACTAATAGGGCAACTATATATTCCATATCATTTCTATCATTGGATCTTTAAGTTCAACTATTTTTGTTTTAAGTAATTAAGTAATTAAAAAACATTACAAACATTTGCATTTTTGTAATCTTGTCCTGTTTTCCCGTAAGTTTGTGCTTTTAAAATTTTTTAATATTTGTGGAACAAAATTGCACAAAAATAAAATTCTAAGGAAAAAATATAAGTGTTTGAGCAAAAAGTATATATTTTATGTCTAAAGAAACTAAGGCATCCTGTAAAAAATTGCGTTATACCCTATAGAAAAAAATATACATATGTAGGTTTGTCCTATTAAGTATGCTGGAAAGGTAAAGGTAAAGGTAAAGGCCCCCCCGTTGATCGTCGATTTGCTCGAGCGGGCCCAGTAACGTCTCCATTGGAGACTTTGTTGTTACTGTGTCTGGCATATCGAATACTCTCAGTAGCTTGCCAGGCTCTCCAAGAGGGGCGGAGGAATCGAACTCGGGTCGGCCATGTTGGCCGCGTGTAAGGCGAACGCCCTACCCGCTGTGCTATCACTCCAGCTGAAACTTTATGAAAAAGGTTGTCATATAAGGATACATATTTAAGCTTATCAAAATACATGTGGTTAATAATATGGATACTCTAAATTTATGTTAAGATCCTGGTCAATTCTGAGAATTTTCTAAAATTTGTCATAAAAGTGAGCAAACTTTCTCAAAACTTGCATTATAATAGATATTTATTGATGAAATTCTAAAAATTTCTGCCACTCACAGACTTTTTATTATGCCTGATGTTTAGAGAATTATGTGGAAAAGAACTTTGATAAATACTCGAGAGTATATATTTGTCATAAGAAGAAAATGCAGAACTTAATACATTACTTGCATTATTTTATAATCAAGCTATTAATTGTTTTCTTTATATCATAGCAAGTTATTTTTTATTGCAAGCGAAAGGTTATTTTCGGATACCATGGCCTATATTTAAGGGTTACTTATACTCTGCCCATCTAGATTTTATCTTCCAATCTATCCTCCCAACTTTCCTAAAAGTTGAAATATGATGAGAATGTCATTCTGCTCCTTAGACAACTTGAAAGTCTTAAAACTCTCCATAATCTTTGATATAAGAGTGCCAAATCTAATTTTATTTTCCTACGTATTAAAAGATAAAGAAAAAAATATCTTAATATAAATACCACTCAGGGTAAGAGAGATGGTACAGTGCAACCTCAAAATAAACACAAGTATTTTCATGTTTAAAGGCATCAATTTCATATTCATTAATGCATAATATCTATAACATTTCCAAGAGGGATAATAGTAAAATTCTATTTTTTTTTATTTTTCTGCTTTTTGGGTCACACCCGGAAATGCACAGGGATTATTCCTGACTCTGCACTCAGGAATTACTCCTGGCGGTGCTCAGGGGACCATATGGGATACTGGGAATAGATGCCGGGTTGGCCACGTGCAAGGCAAACGCCCTACCCACTGAGCTATTGTTCCAGCCCCTGAAAATTCTATCTTTTTAAAACATATATTGTTGTGTATATAATGTGGTCTTTAAAGCAGAGTAGCAGAATAAAGAGCAATAAAGAAACTTTTGTTCAGATAAATATTAAACTGTGTATATTTCTCTAAGATTTAAAGTCATCTTTCTTGTACACTTTTCTTACCCTCCTTACCTTTCTTTTGTTTTATTTTCTTTATTTTCTGGCCATGTTACAATAATGGAATCGTGGAAGGTTTCCAAAGCACGTGACCTACATTTTATACTTTATGAAAATAGAAACTGACTTTTCATGAAGCTGGGATTACAGTAGCAGGCTTGATTGTCACAAAAATTGGTAACAACTTATACTGATTCCTAGTAATCCCAAGCACCTAGTGGGAGCCAAGTGTACATTCCCTGATGAGGATTGTAGGTCTTTTGTGATTCCAGTCTATGATGAAGGGCAGTGAGTCAGTGTTTGTGTAGGGCAGTCTGGAGGAGAAACACCACAAGGTCTACTCATTAGCCCTGTCACATTTCTATAATGTTTTAGCTTGGTCCTTAGGGAATTAGGGAAATTAACTAACTAACTAACTAACTAATTAATTAATTAGTAAAATCCGTATAAATGTAAATTTGGGAAGAACTGGAACCAAAAGCAAATCAAAGATTATTAGCTAGATGCCTGGGATGATCACTGTTCCTTTGGGAGCAAAGACCATGCTAAGAATGCCAAAGATCATAGCAGTTTCAAGTTCTACCCCTTGACTACATCATAACAACAGATTTTGGGAGAGTTGAAGGAAACTTTATAAAAAAAATAGCCTGGCAAAGGAAAAAGCATCCTTTTCTTCATTGTAGAAGTTTCCTGCATCTCTACCTGAGGTACGTAACTCTTTCATTTACTTTGTAGCACACATTCTCCATCTTGTGAAGATACCAATTACTCTCCTTGGGATATATATTTGACTCTCTATCCTCAGGAGAAGTCCTCATTCCCAGTTTAGCCTGTAAGTCTTTTTAACTCTTCTGAGATTTTCTAAATAAATCTATCCCACTTCACTACTCACCTCTTTCCTAAAATTTGTTTCGACAGAAGTAGGCAACCAGCAAGGCACAGTTGGAATGATTTTCCTCTTTGTCTGCTAAGAAAAATTCCTCACTATAATCTCACCCCGTGATTCCTCATGAAATTCTTGGGTAGAATGATAAATTCACACACAATGATGACCAAGTGAAACTCGGGCTGTTTGAGAACTGCCAACGGGGAACTTGTGAAAAACAAGGTCATTGCCATAGGTGCACATAACTGACTTTATCAGTTCTAAACCTCCCAGGCACTTCCCAGGTGACCAAGGTAGGTAAAAGGGAAACTGTTAGACTCCCAGTTGAGAGTGTCACTTCACATTCCCAACTTCACATAAATCATCTGTAACAATAGTAACATAAATCACCAGCAACAAAAGCAAAATTCCAACTGACATTCAGCAGATATTGAATTTTATTATTGACAAAGACGAAGACCTCCAATGAGTGTTATAAAACAAAAATTAAAACCTGAGGTAACATCTGCGGGACTCCTTTGTACTTATGATTGTATTTGGGGTTTCCAGATATAGAACTATATGTGATACCAAGAATCTGAGATGTAGCAAAGATTCCAGGAAGATTAAAAATCTTCCTTCTGGACATTCTGGAGATATTGTCTCTTTAGTAACCATTCAGAAGGTACAAGAATGGGTTTTTCAAGGATAGTAGAGACAGGACCAGGAAGATTGCTCCATAGTTGGAAGCCTACCTTATGAGCAGGGGGAGAAGGCAGCTGGGATAGAGAAGGGATCACTAAGTCAATGATGGTTGGAGGGATCACTCGGGAAGGGAGACGGAGATGTGTGCTGAAAGCGGATAAAGGACCAAACATGGTGGTGTCTCAGCATCTGTATTGCAAATCATAATGTCTGAAAGTAGAGAGATAGACAGTAAGAAGGAAATTATTTGCCATAGAGGCAGAGGGTAGGATTGGGTGGGAGTGGCAGAAAGGATACCGGGGTCATTGGTGTTGGAAAATGTGCACTGGTGGAGGAATGAGTGTGCAAACATTGTATGACTGAAACTCAAACATGAAAGCTTTGGAAGTGTAACTCATGGTGATTCAATAAAATAATTAATTAATTAATTAATTAAAGAATGGGTTTTAGATTATCAGTATGGGACTGAATTTATAATGCTGGTCCAGGGATTCCAAATTTCAGGCCTATTTGCAGCACACAACTTCCTTCTGTAAATGCTGGGAGTCCATCTGTGCATGGTCTTGTCTTGAAGAGGAAGGCTTCCTTAAGAAAATAACTGGATTCATCCCCAACACTTATCTAAAAGATAATTTGATTTTCACTCAATTGATAAGAAAAATTGTAAATTTTCATTTCCTTTTACAGACTCCATAACAGGAAATGTGAATTCAGACTTAAAGACTTAAATGTGAATTCAGACTTAACAAACACTACTCTTCTCCTAGTGAAGTTTGGCAGCATATATAAACTGAAGAAAAAGCATAGAGCTCAGGCAGAAGGGAAATTAGGTGTTTGACCTCCCTGAGTGGTTTAGGAACCCTGAGGCCTGGGCATTCTTTCCTAGCTGTGTGCTTTCTTAGTAAATCTGTGACCTTAAATCAACCACTTAATGGACCGTTTTAACAACCTCACAGGTTCCTCTGCTCTTTCTTACCTAAACACTTTGCTGCATTTTAGGTATGGCTCAAGGTCTGATTTTGCAGATAATTGCCTCAAGCCTAAACAATAACTATCAAGTAGCAAAAAGCCTCCACTCTCCTGGGTAGCAAATAGATGGGATGTTTTGAAATGTGGTCTGCAGCTGAGAGCATTGCCTAAATCTCTACCTGCATCAAAGACCTCTCCCATTTTCTCTAAATCCTAGCCTGAAAAAAGAGAGAGAGAGAGAGAGAAGTTAGAGCAATAGAATGAGAAATATATGCATTTGACTTATTTGAGGATTTCCAAGCTCTTAGATTTACTCTTTGTCTTTGTTTTTAGTGTTGGTTTTGCTTTGGGGTTTCTTTTGGGCCACACCCAGCAGTGTTCAGGATTTACTCCTGGCTTCCCACTAAGGGATCAGTTCTGGGGAGGTTCAGTGACTCAGAGCAGCGGAATGCAAGACCATTCTTTAACCTCTGAACTGTCTCTTCAGTCTCTTACTCCCAGAATTTTGAAACAAAAGGAACTTGAGATTCTTGGAGAAGAGCTGAGCAGCTAATGAAAAGTTTTACATATTCAGTTATTTGTGTTTTTATTAGCCTAGGTTTTAGTCAGGGAAACTTAAGTTCCAAGCTTCACAATGTCTTCTCCCCGCCTCTCCTAACACTCCCCCCATAGTAAGACTTTTAGATAACCACCAATCTTCCTTACATCCATAATCTCTTTAATAGCAGCATATTTGACATAAGACTACTGTCAAAAGAACCAATATGCCTCATAATAGTCAATAAATTAATGATATTAACCAGGGTTTGTTACAATGGTTATCAATGGAGTCCTGAGGTATTTGGGCCTCAGACATTTTGGAACCTCCTTATGTGCAGCTTGCAAGATCCCTTACCCAGAATGCCCTTTTAGGAATACTGAGATAGGTGCCTCATCTTTTTCTCCATTAAAATAGTGCTTCAAAATAATAAAGTGGCAGGCTACAAAATCAACACCCAAAAAGTCCATGGCTTTCTTAAATAAAAATAACAAAAGAGAAGAGACACTTAAAAAAACAATCCCACTCACAATAGTACCTCAGAAAATCAAGTACTTAGGAATCAGCTTAACCAAAGAGGTGAAGGACCTAAACAAGGGAAGTTACAAAACACTACTTCAAGAAATAAAAGAGGACACTAGGAAATGGAGACACATTCCCTGCTCATGGAAAGGGAGGATTAACATTATCAAAATGGCAGCACTACCCAAAGCACTATACAAATTTAATGTGGTTCCTATCAGAATACCCATGACATTTTTCAAAGAAATAGACAAAACACTCCCGAAATTCATATGGAAAAATAACTTCCCGTGAATAGCTAAAGCAGTCCTTGGGGAAAAAGAAGATGGGTGGTATCACCTTCCCCAACTTCAAACTGTACTACAAAGCAGTAGTAATTAAAACAGCATAGTATTGGGCTAGAAACAGACCAGCAGACCAATGGAACAGAGTTGAATATTCTGTCACAGACCGCCAAATATATGACCACTAATCTTTGACAAAAGAGCAAGAAATGTGAAGTGGAACAAGGAAAGCCTCTTCAACAAGTGGTGCTAGGAAAACTGGATAGCTACCAGCAAAAAAAATGAACTCGGACCTCTGCCTAATGCCAGGTACAAAAGTCAGATCAAAGTGGATTTTATCATTCTGATTTCTTCTTTGAGAAAGTTTCTGTTCATTTCATTGCCCCATTTTTGGATGGGGTTGGATGTTTTCTTCTTGTGGAGTTTAACCAGTATTCTGTATATCCTGGATATCAACCCCTTGTCAGATGTGTATTCGGTGAATATCCTTTCCCATTCTGTAGACTGTCTTTGTATTTTGGTCACTGTTTCTTTGGAGGTGCAGAAGCTTCTTAGTTTAAGATAGTCCCATTTATCTATCTCTGTTTTCACTTGCTCGGCCAGTGGCGTGGCATCTTTGAAGATAACATTAGCTTCAATGTCATGGAGGGTTTTGCCAACTTTATCTTCAATGTACCTTATGGTTTCTGGTCTGATGTTGAGGTCTTTAATCCATTTTGATCTTACTTTTGTACATGGTGTTAGGCAGAGTTCTGAGCCTATTTTTTTGCATGTAGCCATCCAGTGATGCCAACACAATTTATTAAAGAGGCTTTCCTTACTCCACTTCACATTACTTGCACCTTTATCAAAGATTAGATGAGCATATGATTGAGGAGAGATGTCAGTGTATTCAACCCTGTTCCATTGGTCTGCAGTTCTGCCTTTGTTCCAGTACCATGCTGTTTTAATTATTACTGCTTTGTAGTACAGTTTGAAGTTCGGGAGGTTGATTCCTCCCATTTTCTTTTTCCCAAGAATTGCTTTAGCAATTCGTGGGGGATTATTGTTCCATATAAATTTCAAGAGTGTTTGCTCCATTTCTTTGAAGAATGTCATGGGTATCCTTATAGGGATTGCATTGAATTTATACAATGCTTTCGGTAGTATTGCCATTTTGACAATGTTAAGTCTCCCGACCCATGAGCAGGGGATATCTTTCCATTTCCTCATGTCCTCTTTTATTTCCTGAAGTAGCGTTTTGTAGTTTTCTTTGTACAGGTCCTTTACTTCCTTAGTTAAGCTGATTCCTAGGTACTTGATTTTCTGGGGCACAATTGTGAATGGGATTGTTTTTTTCATGTTGCTTTCTTCTCTCTCACTATTTGCGTATAGGAAAGCCATGGACTTTTGGGTATTGATTTTATAACCTGCAACTTTACTATACGAGTCTATTGTTTCTAGGAGTTTTTTGGTGGAAGTTATTGGGTTCTCTAAGTAGAGTATCATATCATCTGCGAATAGTGAGAGCTTGATTTCTTCCTTTCCTACCTGAATGCCCTTAATATCTTTTTCCTGCCTAATCGCTATTGCAAGTACTTCCAGTACTATATTGAACAGCAGTGGAGAGAGTGGGCATCCTTGTCTCGTCCCTGATCTTAGAGGGAAGGCTCTCAGTTTTTCCCCATTGAGGATGATGCTTGCTGTAGGCTTGTGGTAGATGGCTTTAATTATGTTGAAAATGCTCTACATCATTAATCATCAGGGAGATGCAGATCAAAACCACAATGAGATACCATCTCACACCTCAGAGACTGGCCCACATTCAAAAGAACAAAAGCAACCGATGCTGGCGTGGATGTGGCGAGAAAGGGACACTCCTTCACTGTTGGTGGGAATGTCCACTGGTTCAGCCCTTCTGGAAAACAGTATGGACGATTCTCAAAAAATTAGAAATTGAGCTCCCATTTGACCCAGCAATACCACTCCTGGGAATATATCCCAGAAAGGCAAAAATGTATAGTCGAAGTGACATCTGCACTTGTTTGTTCATTGCAGCGCTCTTTACAATAGCCAGAAACTGGAAGAAACCTGAATGCCCAAGAACAGATGACTGGTTAAAGAAACTTTGGTACATCTACACAATGGAGTACTATGTAGCTCTTAGAAAAGATGAAGTCATGAAATTTACATACAAGTGGTACAATATGGAAAGTATCATGCTAAGCGAAATGAGTCAGAAAGAGAGGGATAGACATAGAAAGATTGCATTCATCTGGGGGATATAAAGTAAAAAAGTATGAGATTAATACCCAAGAATAGCTGAGATCAGCACCAGGAGGATTACTCCATAACTTAGAGGCCAGCCAGGTATCCTAGAGGAAAGGGCAGTTCAGATAGAGAAGGGAGCACCAAATAAAGTATGTTTGGAGGATCCTCCCAGGAGGGGAGATGCATGTCGAAAGTAGACTATGGACTGAACATGTTTGCCACTCAATGCCTCTTTTGCAGACCACAACACCCAAAAGGAGAGAGAGAACACAGGGGATTGCCCTGCCACAGAGACAGGGGGGATGGGGGAATGGGGGTGGGAGGGATATTATCCATGGTGGTGGAAAATGGGCACTGGTGGAGGGATGGGTATCTGATCATTGTATAATTGAAACCAAAGCACAAAAAATTGTAAATCTACAACTTTAAAAAAAAATAAAATAAAGGGGAAAAAAAAAGAAAAAAAAGTGGATTTTAAAGATCTTAATATCAGAAGTGAATCCATAAGTTCACTGTCACTGTCCTCCCGTTTTTCATCGATTTTCTCGAGCAGACCCAGTAACCTCTCCATTTTTTGAGACTTTGTTGTTACTGTGTTTGGCAAATTGAATACGTTACGGGTATCTTGCCAGGCTTTACCGTGCGGGCGAGATACTCTCAGTAGCTTGCCAGGCTCTCTGACAGGGGCAGAGAAATCGAACTCGAGTTGGCCATGTTGGCTGAATGGAAGATAAACAAACACCCTACCCACTGTGTTATCGCTCCAGCCAATAAGGTATATAGAGAAAAATGTAGTCAGAACTCTCCATGACATTGAAACTAAAAGCATCTTTAAGGATGAAACAGCACTGACCATGCAAGTGGAAGCAAACATAAACAAATGGGACTGCATCAAACTAAGAAGCTTCTACACTTCAAAAGAAATAGTGACCAAAACACAGAAAGAGCCGACAGAATGGGAAAGAATATTTACCCAATACCCATCTGATAAGGGATTAATATCCAGGATATACGAGATACTAGTAGAATTGTACAAAAAAAAAAACCCTCCAACCCCATCAAAAAATGGGGAGAAGAAATGAACAGAAGTTTCCTCAAAAAAGATATATAAATGACCAAAAGGCACCTGAAAAATTGTTCCACATCACTAGTCATCAGGGAGATGCAAATCAAAACAACAATGAGATATCATCTCACACAACAGAGACTGGCACACAATCAAAAGAACAAAAGCAACCAGTGCTGGCATAGATGTGGGGATAAAGGGACACTTTTTCACTATTGGCGGGAATGCTGACTGGTTCAGCCTTTCTGGAAAACAATATGGGCATTCCTTCAAAAACTAGAAATTGGGCTTCCATCTGACATTCAATAGCACTTCTAGGAATATATCCTGAGGATGCAAAAAAGTGCAGTAGAAATGACATCTGTACCTATATGTTCATTGCAGCACTGTACACAATAGTCAAAATCTGAAAAGAACCCAAGTGCCCTAGAACAGATGACTGATTCAAGAAATTTTGGTACATCTACACAATGGAATACTATACACCTGTTAGGAGAGATGAATTCATGAAATTTGCTTATAAATTGATAGACATGGAGAGTATCATGCTAAATGAAATGAGTCAGAAAGAGAGGGACAGACATAGAAGGACTGCACTCATTCGTGGATTTCATTTTTCATCATCATCCTGTTATTCGTCGATTGCCTCGAGCAGGCCCCAGTAATGTCTCTTTCATCCTAGCCCCGAGATTATATTCAAGGCTCTTTAGGAGAATGAGACCCATCATTGTTACTGGTATTTGGCATATTGGGTACACCACGGGGAGTTTGCCAGACTCTGCCCTGTGGGCAGGCTACATTCGATAGCCTGCAAGTTTGTCCAAAGTAGGAATGAGACAATAAGATGTCATAAAAAAAAGTTCTGATAAGATGTCGCATCGCGGCCGCACGGTTCCGGGATCTGGATTTTATAGTTTCTGAGTCGTGGCCGCTGATGGGATTACATGGCGCCAGGGGGCCAGGTGGTGGGTGTGACCCCCGCCTACTGGAATTTGGAGGATCTGGGTGGAAGATGCTCGACTCTAATCCGAGTAGGCTTGGAGGTCTCGGCCCCGGAACCCGCGTGGCTTTGTCCCTCTGCCAGTACCTTCATGTATGCGGAGAGTGGTCTCAGCATGGTGGTGGCTTATAAAACAATATAACATGAGGCTGACACCCAAGGACAGTCGTTAAAAGGACCAGAAAGATTGCTCCATAGCTGAAAGCCTTCCCCATGAGTTGAGGGGAGAAGGCAGCTGAAATATAGAAGGGATCACTAAGAAAATGATGGCTGGAGGAATTGGTTGTGATGGGAGAAGTGTGCTGAAAGTAGACAGTGAACCAAACATGATAACCTCTCAGTATCTGTATTGCAAACCATAATGCCCAAAAATAGAGAGAGAGTATGAGGAATATTGTCTGCCATGAAGTCAGGGGAGGGTTAGAAAGGGGCGTGTACCGGGGATATTGGTGGTGAGGAATGTGCACTGGTGGAGGGATGGGTGTTTGATCATTGTGTGATTGTGACCCAAACAGGAAAGCTTGTAACTATCTCACAGTGATTCAATATTTAAAAAAAAGAGTGCTTCACAGTCATTAAAAGAGACTGATGGCCCACTCAGCGGGCCCTCAGAGCTGGTTTATGTGAGGTTGAAAGAAGAGAGAGACAGGGTCACTTTCTCCTGATCTGCCTTTGCCATTCCAGGACCTGCTGGGAGGTCTAAGACTGATAAAGAAATGCCAGTTCTAGGTCTTAGCCAGGCTTACAGGTCTTATAAGGATAAGCAGTGAAGTAAAAACAGATTTTATCTGGAGACTTTTGAGGAACCGAGGGAGGGAGAGATAAAAAAGGACAAAACAGACAAAAAAGGAGATAGAGTAATGTGCTCAAGAGAGATTGCAGGCTTGATTGCAGCACAGTAATGTCCTCCAAAGGTGGAGAAGATGGGTGGATAACATATGGGCTTATGTACCACATGTGTTCAGGCAGGTGGACACAAACAGTATATGAACTGTGGCAGCATATGTGCTCCATTTTTTGTTCAAGGTGACTTTTATAGGGTTTTCCCCAAGCCACTTGAGGTGACGCTTCTAGCTATGTAGAGTCCATTGCTAGGGTGGTTGCCAAGGGGGTCTAGTTGGAAGTGGTTGATGGTCTTTGAAATAACTTTCCTGGCCTTTGTTCCTGCTGGAGCTTCTCTTTGTTGGGGGTCCAATCTTCTCTGGGTCTATTGGTGCCAAGTGAAATCTTCTCAGGTCTTAATTCCTGTATCTGCAATATGGGCTTTTTGTCCCCTCAGGGCTATCGACTTTATTACTTCCCAGGAATTCCATTTCCATGGACCCTTTGCTGTCTACCTGTCTACATCAGGACCTTCAAGGAAAACATATAGTACAGGGGTTAAGGTGCTTCCCTTGCACTTGGACATTCGCTATTCCATCTCCTCACCAACACATGTGGTACCCTCTGACCCCAACTCCACTAGGAATGATCTCTGAACATAGCAAGAAATCAGTACTGAGAAACACAGAATCTGGCAACAACCCGCGAGTGTCCCCCTGAAAAGGGATCTTCAATCAGGGTATGTGGCTCAGTGGTTGAGCACTTACCTTGTTTGTATGAAGCAGTGCTTTGGATTCCAAGAAAAGGAATAACAAAAGAAGATAGATGAAAGAGAAACAAAGAAAGAAAAAAGAAAGAAAGAAAGAAAGAAGGAAGGAAGGAAGGAAGGAAGGAAGGAAGGAAGGAAGGAAGGAAGGAGAGAGAGAAAGAAAGAGAGAGAAGGAAGGAAGGAAGGAAGGAAGGAAGGAAGGAAGGAAGGAAGGAAGGAAGGAAGGAAGGAAGGAAAAAAGGAAGGAAGGAAGGAAGGAAGGAAGGAAGGAAGGAAGGTAGGAAGGAAAGAAGGAAGGAAAAAAGGAAGGGAGGGAAGGAAGCGAGGGAAGGAGTGAGGGAGGAAGGGAAGGAAGGAGAGAGGGAGAGAGCAAAGGAATGAGGGAAAGAAAAAAAGGAGACTCCAAATTGAAGTAATAAAATTCTGTCTTCTTCCTTTTCCTCTCAGAGATGGAAATTTCCTAAAGCCTTTTATCTTACAGAAGATGTCCTGTAAGTGATCGGTCAGCTATATGAGAGGTTGGAGAGAGGAAAAGATATAGGGTTATATGGTGAGAAAAATCCATAAAAAGCAAATTATGAACACAAGGCCTCTCAGAAAGGTCAGGCTTTTCATATTCAAATGGCATATAGTGATGAGTCAGGGAATAGTTTGCTAGAAAAGTGTTAACATAAAAACCCTTGCTCAAAAAATGAGATTAATACATATTAATGTTTCTACATTTTAAAACTAAGTTTGCCTTGTATGCAAATGTATTCATTCTCACCACCACATTTTTACATTAGTTGTAGTTATTTCATAGATTTGGGGAACAAGAAATTAAAACCCAGTAAAGAAAATAATGTAAATATTTAACTATATTATTTTTGCATTTTCTTGTTTGTGTATAAAGGCATCACTTGCATGTTTCAAATATTGACACTTTTTAAAATAGCTGCTTAGATGGAATTTGAGAATTTGAATGCTATCATGACATGCTGTCATGTCAAAAGATACATTTGACCTAACATTTTTAACTATGGGTCTAGATGCTTCCCAGCAATCCACATCTTCAATATTTGTTTGGAGTGTATATGTCGTAGGTCAGAATATATAGTTGCTATCTCAAAGTGCTACCAAATTAGGAAACCAACAGCAACAGAAAAAGGGAATATACATGAAGCAAATACAAGAAGTAGTATTGGAGCCTGAGCAGTAGTACAGAGGGTAGGGCATTTTCCTACGTGCAACTGATTTGGGTTTGATATCTGGGCCTCCATATGCATCCCAAGTCCAGCAGGAGTGATCCCTGAGAGCAGATTGAAGAACTAGCCTGATCTCAGGCGTCAGGACAGGTCAAACGCTTTTTCTTTCTGACAGTAGACTTGTTTTTGATATTATTGTAGTACTCAGAGAACTATATGAGGTTAGAGTTGAAATCTAGGGCTACATACATGCTAGGCACACATTCCATGTCTCTCAAACCACATCTTCGGCTTTCAAGTACAAGTTAAGTATCTTCTCTGAAGAAAGTTTACATTAATAGGGCGTTTCTGCTGCCAGGTGTTTCCTTGTTGTGTGTTATGTATTACATTTCTGAATCCTTTCAATATGCATGACCCCTAATGTCTTGAGAGCTGGAAGAGCGGCCTTTGGAAGATGACCATAGAAAAGTCAGGAAGAAAGAACTTACCCAAACTTCATCACATTAGCATCCTGATCTCTGATTTCTAGCCCCAGAACTATGAGAAATGGTACTTAACTGAACCAGAAGGTTGCATTTTGTTAGAGGGGGCTGAAGGACACTCTACCTCTATCACTCTGGTCTAGACCTGTCTTTTCTTGCTGTCATCCTGCTGTGACTATGTCCTATTGCAGAATAGGTAACCTCCAGGTCCTTTTTTCACATTTACTGAAAATGTGACTTTAATCTGTCACTTTAATGTCTTTGCTACTTCTTATAATGTTCTCTCCTACTCGGTAGAAATTGGAAGATCCACTAGGAGATGCAAGTTCTACTTTGGTGCTGGTGCTGGTGCTGGCATAAGAACGATATAAGCTTATCCACGTGATCTTGCAGTCTGAGTGACCCTCCAGGAGTTTTTTAAGAGGTGAAAAGTGAGAAATTTGTTAATAGGGTACAGTGTGATTTCCTCACTTTAGACTTGAATTTTCCAAACATACTCATTCCTCATTGAGACGACACTTTTCTGCAAGAGTGATAGGAAAGTATAGGCTTTATCTATTAAAGTTCCTTCCAAAAACTTTTAGTATACTTTATAAAGAGAAAGAAAATGAACTTACATTTAAAAGTTTATCTTAAAGTTAAAGGGATGAGCAACAATATCTATGGGAGAAGCTCTGTGGGAAGGTAATCCATTTTGGATCAATAGTTATTGGTTTATGATTAGCCACTGGTTTTCCCCATTAAAAGAAAATTAGACGGTCACCCAGAAAATTATTTTTGAACCATGTTTAAATTTCCAAGTGTCTACAAGGGCAGAATATTAATCAGATTATGCTTTGGAGAGCTAAAGCTAAAGTTATAAATATTTCCTCAGGATATATTATATAAGACAATTCTGTTACTGATGAGGCATGAATGCTTCTAATGGCATATTCTGTAGGGTGATTTATTTTAATTGTCACTTTGGGACCTGTTATTACACAGTGTTAGGATGGGTCACTGCATTAGAAAATTAAAGCTGATGAAAGGCATTCATTTTCAGCCTGTTTGTAAATTCAGGCTTTGGGGATAAGGAGACGCTGACTGTATATAAAACCTGCCTTACCATTAATTCACCATTCACTACATCTTCTGGTGATAAAGACTCTCAGGGCTGCATGGCAGAGCAGCCCCAACTGTCATGGGTGTCCTGTACAGCCACAACTGTCTGTCTCCAGGATTCAGAAAATGTAGCAGGACAAAATGTCTGTCATCTGGCAGCTAATGCCACTCAACTGAGGACACCAGCTTTCTGGCTACTACAGGTAGATTTAATGTCCAGAAAAGAATCAGAATTAGTGAAAAGGAAGACATTGAATGTTATTGAATGCTACTATTGGCATGTACAGTGTATTTTCTTATACCACTTCCATTCAGTTTTACCTTTACTGCAGTCTAAGTCTGGAAGTGTTAAATCTACATGACAAATGGAAGTTCAGAAAGATTAAGTGTGCATAAAAAGTAAAGCCCAATTGCAGGAATAATTTGTTTTTGTAGTGTTTACTCAATGGAAAAAAGACTAATGTTATGGGCTTTTGTTTCCCTATTTAGTGGTAAATGTGGCATCATTAATTGTAGGAGAATAGAAATAGCATAATAGGGCTGGTTCTTGTATTATATACATATTGTGGCCTTAGCCTCTTGAATGCTATTATTTTTTTTCCAGTTGATCAGATAGGGTCTCTGTGTAAATGTGCAAGGGTTGGGGAAGTATTAGGGACAAAAGTGACTAGGAATCCAGCTACACTGTTGAATGGAACTCTTCAGTTCTATAAATCCTTTGAGGTGACACAATAGAACAAAAATACATAGACACATTTTGGAGAACAGATATGTAGTTATTCACTCTATTTTTTGCTTAAATGAATACATCTTTTGTGTGCGCTAAAATAGCAAATTGCCTGTAATGTGATGTCTAGTCAGTTTCCAAAGCAGAATAGGAAAGTGAGATGTCAAAAATCTTGTCTGCTATTTACATAATTACCAGATTAAAAAGGAATTGTGTAAATGCAAATGAGGGTGCAGGTGCCTGCCACATGGAGATTACCCAAATTATACCCAGTTTGTCTAGAAAAATTGTTCATTTAGTGTCAGCTTACTGTTATAAAGTTTCCACGTTTGAGATACTAACTCTTCAAGGTATAGCCCTTGTTGCAACAGAGTTAAGGGACCAGCACCCAGGGTTTGGTCTCGGAAGTTTTAAATTTTCCATTCCATCAAAACCTAATGGGAATCACTATCCAATGATCAATGTAGTAAAGGAGCTACAAAGTCAAAGAAAACGAAATCTAGGTGTTATGTTGATTTTAGGTCATGCTTTTAATTATATTTAATGAAAAAGTCTAAAACCATTCTATTGTTTATTTTCATCAACATCAAATTTAGCTGTAAATTCACTATCATAGCTTGTTACAAGGCATACAATTATAAGTATATATTTCTGTGATTATTAAAAAGTTGAAAAGTAACATGTTTCATACCTTCTTTGCATTTGTGAACACATTCCAAATGCCATCCTTTTTTATATTTAAATGCTACTGTTTTTCATATCTGTTTGATCAATTTCAGAACTTGTACTTCACATGTCACAACTCAGTTACTATTGCTAATATTTGAATTAAATTTCAAATATTTGCTAATATTTGAAAGTTGGTAACCAATTTGAGCTTTCTTTATTTGATTAGAAGCTGGATATCTGTATTCAGTTTTATTTTTTTTAGATGGAGATATCAATATCTACACAAAATTATTTGCTGATATTATACTCCAAGTTTTCATTAAATAAAAAAATTTAAGTAAAATTAGGGATAATCTTTCAATTAATAAGAATCGTAGTGGAAAATGTGATTATCTGCACTATTGAGTGAATGTGTCATTTTTGGTTTTCTTTAGCAAAGATAATAAGGATTATTTGTCACTATCTGTTTTTCTTCTTTTCACTATTTCTTTTTTGTTACTACATCTTGAAAGCTTATTTTCTAGATTTTCCTACTCTAAACATGCTATAACTGCTATAGCTGTCAATATTTTTCCCTACTTCAATTTCCAACTAAGTTCAAGGCCTACAGATCTTGTAATTCTGTATCTTTACTTTATGCCAAATGATACAATACTTTGGAGGTTTTTAATGCCCCTATTCTTTTTTTTACTGATAAGTAATTATATTTCTTGTTTTATTTGCAGTAGGTGAGAATTCTTCTTTTATTTTTTATTGAATCACCGTGAGATAGAGTATTACAAAATTGTTCATGATTGCATTTCAGTCATACAATGTTCCAACACCCATCCCTCCACTAGTATAATTTCCCAGCACCAGTGTCCCCAGTTTCCCTCCCATTCTCCAAGCACCCATCCTCCAACCCCAGCCTGTCTCAATGACAGACACTTCTCTTCTCTTACTCTTTCTCTTTCTCTCTCTCATTTTAGACATTATGGTTTGAGACACAGATACTTAATTCATTCATTCATTCACCATCCTGTTATTCGTCGATTGCCTCGAGCAGGCCCCAGTAACGTCTCTTTCATCCTAGCCCTGAGATTATATTCAAGGCTCTTTAGGAGAATGAGACCCATCATTGTTACTGGTATTTGGCACATTTGGTACGCCACGGGGAGTTTGCCAGACTCTGCCCTGTGGGCAGGCTACATTCGATAGCCTGCAAGTTTGACATTATGGTTTGAGACACAGATACTTAAAGGCTATCATATATATCCCTTTACCTGCTTTCAAGACTTAGTTCTTGTCCAGGGTGATCAACTCCAACTAGTGTTGTCATGATGCATTCTACTCTAACTTAACTACTCTCCAACAACCACACCATTAATCAACCATTGACCGGTTCTCCTGCCCCTTTTCTACCTGTACTCCTGATGGTAGTTCCTTCATTTTAGATTCCATGAAATGTTCTTTTGATTATTTCCCTATCCTGAATATATTACTGACTCCAATAAACTAATTTAACACATATCCCACGTTTTAGATCTTTCTTACAATTCCCCTGCCCCCAGCATAGCTCCAGCAGTTGGGGACCTCTGGAGCCAACCATGGCCATGCTGGGACCACGCTCCACACGTCCAGACAAGCCTCAGGCATGAAAGAATTGGCAGAGGAACCCAGGCATGCGGGTCCTGGGACTGAGATCTCCAAGCCTGCTCTAATTGGGACTGGGCCTTCTCCACCCATACCCCGCATCTTCTAGTAGGTAGGCATCACACCCACCAGCTTCTGCCAGCACCAGGTTAGTTCGATCAACGGCCAAGATGCAGAGACTATAAAACCCAGCTCCTGGAAGCACGCGGCAGCATTTGTAGCCATGTGACATCTTATCTCATTTTTCCTTTGGAGAACCTGGCAGGCTACCAAAAGTGTCCTGCCTGCACGGCAGAGTCTGACAAACTTCCCGTGTCGTACTCAATATGCCAAATACCAGTAACAATGATGGGTCTCATTCTACTAATCCTGAAAGAGCATTGAAATGGCTCTTTTAAAATCTCAGGGCTAGGAAGAAGGAGATGTTACTGGTGCCTGCTTGAGGCAATTGACGAACAAGATGATCATGACTGTGACTGTGAACATTGGTTTAAGTTATTGTATAAGTTTCAGAAGTGCTTTTCCATATTTCTTCTCATATTATGTTCATTCCCTCTCTCACTTGGGTTAAATGTGGTATTCTGAGCATAGCTCTGGACTTAGAGCTATTACCAACTAGATTCCACAGAACATCAAAAGAACACCTGGCCAACAACCGACAAGATGGTCAGACTGATTCGTCAAGACCCTGAATGAACGATTTGTGACTCTTTGTGTTCTCCTGTCTCCTGCCCCCGCGCCTGACTGTCCTCGCCGCTGGGGCCCCTTGGAGGGGAGTGGGTTGAGATTTCCTCCCCGCCCCGACCAGGGCTCCAGCAGCCAAAGACCTCCAGGACCAGCCACCACCATGCTGAGACCACTCTCCGCACACATGAAGGTACTGGCAGAGGGACAAAGTCACGCGGGTTCCAGGGCCGAGATCTCCAAGCCTACTCGGATTGGGGCCGAGCATCCTCCACCCAGATCCTCCAAATTCCAGTAGGCGCGTGTCACACCCACCAACTGGCCCCCTGGCGCCGTGTAATCCCATCAATGGCCAAGATTCAGAGACTATAAAAACCAGCTCCCGGAACCACATGGCCGTATTCGCCGCTGTGCAACATCCTATTATGACATCTTATTATCTCATTCCTACTTTAGACAAACTGGCAGGCTACCCAATGTAGCCTGCCCACACGGCAGAGTCTGGCAAACTCCCTGTGGCGTACCCAATATGCCAAATACCAGTAACAATGATGGGTCTCATTCTCCTAAAGAGCCTTGAATATAATCTCAGGGCTAGGATGAAGGAGACGTTACTGGGGCCTGCTCGAGGCAATCGACGATTAACAGGATGATTTGTGATTTGTGATTTGTGTGTTCCTGGATCTGGCAGATGCCATTGGGCTGCACTAGCATGCAACAGGGACTATTGGAGATATTACTGGTGCCTGCGTGTTAATGAGTATTGGGATGACAAGTGATACAAGTGATCATGTTCATATGTTCAAAGTATCAAATCCGCTATCCATTTCCCTTTGGATCATGCATATCCTTCACCTCGTTTCAGCACTCAGTTTTTGGCCAGAGTTATCATTTCCAATTATCACTGTCAAAGTGGTTTCTTTTCTGTCCTAATGGCAGTCTACCTCCCCCGTTGTGGCAAGTTTACTACCACGGACACTGGCCACTGTTTCTACTCTCCTTCGTTATTATTTGGATCATGGTATCTCCCCTGCCAGGTAAGTATACTATGTTTTTATTTTTTAATATATCCTGCAAATGAGTGCAATCATTCTACATCTGTCGCTCTCCCTCTAACTCTTTTCGCTCAACCTAATAGTCTTTATATCCGTCCATGTATAAGCAAATTTCATGATTTCATTGATCCTAACTCCTGCATAATTTTCCATAACGTAGGAATACCATACTTTCTTTATACACTAATTTTTACTCACTAAGACTGGTGGGGTTCTGCGTTGCTTTATAATTCTGACCTTGGGAGTCTGGAGTTGTTTCTTGTGTACGGTTAGGTGCTTACAGTTAGGATGAATTTGTTTATTTACCGTGAGTTATGGAGAGGGGAAGAACTGCACAGCTGAGCAGTTGCATTCTATGTGGACAGGGGAATCCTGAACTTGGGGGAGTGCAAAATGCAATCCTGAATAAAACAGGACCCCCATGCCGCTGACCTCCCTTAGTTTTCTGGGATAGGGTCTGGGTGCAGCCAATCCAGGGTTAAACAGCCCTTCCCCTCCTCCCCAACTTCAAAGGCAGGATTAAGGGAGTCCTGATCTGGGGGGGGGAGGGCAAAATAGTGATCCTGAGAAAAAAGCAGGATGCCACTGAACTCCCTCAGTTTCTTGGGTCCTGAACTGGGCTTGTTAATTTTAAGCAGAAAACAGATATTGCAAAGTTGTAGTGTAGGTGCACAGAATATATGAAAAAGTCAATTTATCTAAAACTTAAGGCATTTGTATGTCCTATATTTTCTGTGTCAGTTTTTCAGTTTTTCAAATATAAAATTGTTTCTAAAATTGTTACTTTAAATTTTACATCCAGCAGTACGTATATTCTAGAGACCATTTCTGATAGAGCTCTTTCTCGTGTGACTTGGTGATGCTTGAGCTAGTGACAGTACATTAAGACAACCAGGACAACATCCTATGTTGCTTGGGAAGTCATCTGTTATCAGTGAACAGAATTTAGGACAGTCCCCACGCTAAGCATGCTCTGCTTTCTCACTTGAGCTGTTTTCTCAGAAACTAAATATTCTTAAGTCCAATAACTATACAATGGAACTATGTGTCACTATCATTGCTAACAAATTAAATCATCTTCAGTTTTTCTTTTATCCTTTAACCTGGATAACATTGCAGATAGTCTAAAACCATCTTTCCATCTGAATCATTACACATCAATAACCTTATTACTGATAGTATTCATTTGTTTCACTTTCTTTCTTCCTGTTTTCTTTCTCTCTTTCTCTCTTTCTCTTTCCTTCTTCTTTCATTCTTTCTCTTTCTTTTTTTCTCTTTCTTTTCTTTCCCTCCCTCCCTCCCTCCCTCCCTCCCTTCCTTCCTTCCTTCCTTCCTTCCTTTCTTCCCTCCTTCCTTTTCTTTCTTCTTTCTATTTTTTTTGGTCCACACCTCGTGGTGTTAGGGTTTACTCCTGACTCTAGATTTGGGTATTGCTCCTGAAAAATTCAAGGAGACCACATGGTATGCTGGGAATCAATCCTGCGTGAGCTGCATTCAAGAAAATCACTCTACCCTCTGTATTATCCCTCCAGTCACTCTATTTTTCCCTCTACGATTTTTGCCTGTAATATATATTTCTCAAACCCCACTCAGCACTATGCAAGACAAGTGCTTATAAATTATACAAAAGTATAGTAAGTAAATTATAAAAACTTTATAATTTATTTAGTCTCTATATCAAATTTGATGTGTATTGAATCTGTTCAGCTATGTTGTCAGTTATATAGAGGTTATTTTCCACTGTACCAGCAATTACCATTTGCAAATTGTCTTATGGTTTTTAAAACTCTTCCATATGTGTTGTCTTATAAGATTAATCTGTCATTCTGAAATACAAACAGCATGTTGCTTGAAGTGATGGCTGCATTGCAGTAACAATGAGCTACAGCTTAGTAAATTGGAAACACCAAGGAGTATTTTATAAAGATAGTGAATCTGCTTCTCTAAAACATCTAAAACATTCTGTAAGGTGACACCTTACAGAATCACATTAGAAACACTATGAATCTTTTGTGATCTCTAGCTTTCCAAGTAAGAAGACCTACATTTCCTATTTTTCCATGTTTGTTTTTTTTTCACTGTAAAGGAAAAAATATGTAGAAGAAAAAATATAAAACCTTATCACACATGCTCTTTTTGTTCATGTAATCACCCCTGAGAAAAGCTGAAACATATAGTTAGCTGGTTAGACAGTAATTTGGAAGAAAGGAAGACAACTTTTCAAGAAATTCTAAGAACCAGGAAAATTAATAATTTTTCTGAATTCCAAGGCCCATGTTTCTCTCTACAAATCTTAGTAACATGTTAATAAGGTCTGAATGTAATCCAGTACATTTTGTCATTTTTTTCTTAGCTATATCAATTACATGTGATTTTACTCCTCCTTTTAAATGATGAATATGTTCTTGATATCTGGCACTTTCTCACCATGATCTTTATTACCTTTATACCTATTAGAGTATAAATTATATCGTCGAGTAGATCATACATACATAAAGCAGAAGATTCTGCATATTTTTGTTGATGAATTTTGAGACCTTATATCAGAACACTTTACTTAATAAACATACATTTTTAAAAATAAGTTAGAAATTGGTAGTTAATTTCCAATTGTGCTATTATCTTGCAAGAAGTTGTAACGTCAGATAAAGAAGATCGAAGGAGTCATACCCACGAATCACCTCCAGCACCATGGTAAGCTCTTTCACCAGCCATGATCCAGAGATTCATAAATAAATATTGAAAGAGATCAACAAGTGGCAGAGATTCTCCTGGACCCTGTGCAACAACCCTGTGAGTTGTTTGGGGAAGCCCAGAGAGGAGCTAGTGAGCTCAGCACTTGCCCAAACAAAGCCCAGAAGCTGAAAACCTCCACAGCCCCCAATCATTGCCATGCTCCTGGTCAAACTGCACCTGTCAGAATAAACCTCATCCAGAAATTAATCTACTGAAAAACTCAGATATGTGAGTTTTCTGAGTGAAATCTTTAGGCTTTCATTGAATCAGGAATGGGCTACCTCCGTCATCTCCCTTACATCCAGAAGCCCTGGCAGGCATGCAAACGCCCTGAAATACCACCCAGTTAAAAATTTAAGTACAGCTGTATGACCTCAAGAAAAGTTTTGGACTTCCTGGAGTGATACCTCAAACTCTACAACACTGACAAACCAGGAGGAGTATACCAGATTTAATAGGATGTAATGTAGAAATCACCCAATTTCAATTAACAAAATATCAACACAGAAGGTTAAACCTGTAACAAAATCTTAGAGATCTCTTATACAAGGACTTAATAGCTTCATCATGGAAACTTGCATTCAGACAGGTAGCATGTGAAGAGCCGAGCCAGTGTATTGATGAGTACTTCACTAAATCTTCACTAACTTTATTCTGAGGAAGCATTGCTTTTTTATCATTCTTTCATCAAATTATAACAGCAATACAAAATAAATTATTGAGACCTGTTATGCTTAAGGGGCAGTTGGTAAATTTGAGTGGTGGGAAGATGAATGATGGTATTTGTGTTTGTATACTGAATGTCTGTAACAAATCATCATGAACAACTTTGTAAATGATGGCAGTTATATAAGGTGTAAGGGCAGTTATATAAGGTGTAAGGGGAAAATAAAGATAATGATAAATAAAAAATTAATCAACTAGTCACTGGAATACTCCCATATCTAACTAAATACTACAAATTATTTATTTTGAATCTTATAGTGGGCTGTATTTTATCAACCATCAGTCAGAGGTCAAATGTTACTTAAATTGGCACTATCGCATGACATTATAAATTAACCCAACTGTTAGAGCAGGAATAAAACAAGATAAGAGGATGGATATGGTCAAAAATAATTGAGAAACACTTATAAAGGACAATATTTATGGACTGAGTGAATGGCAATATTTAATAAATATTAAATAGTAAAATGAACTGAATAGAATCTGTGATTGAACAACTAACTTGATATTGGTATATTTAACTGACCATACTACTCCGCCCTTAATAAACAGAAGAAAAAACTAAATCTTCTGGTTTATAGATGTTATGTTGGAGGATCCTGATGTATTAAGTTTGAACACACTGTTTGGCTAGGGCTTCAAAGACCGCTTCAGTCTCAACAGAATCAAAGGACTTCTTTAAATCAATGAACGTTAGACAGAGCAGAATCTTGAACACCCGAGAAACTTCAATGACTTTGGTTATCGTGTGGATATGGTCAATTGTGCTGAATCCTTTTAAGAACCTGGCTTGCTCACATGCTTGTCCTTCATCTGGTGTTCTGCTAATCCTATTCAGGACGACTCCAGTGAACAGCTTGTAGACAACAGACAACAGGCAGATCAGGCAATAGTTGCCAATGTTGTGTATATCTCCCTTCTTGTACAGTGCAGTCCTGCTGGTTTTCCATTGGGATAGAATCTTGCATTCAGACAGGTAGCATGTGAAGAGTCGAGCCAGTGTATTGATGAGTACTGATAACAGGTTCTTCAGGTGTTCGGGTCTGACCTTGTCTGGGCCTGGTGCTGTTCACTTCTTTACTGAAGAAATGGCATGTCAGATTTCGAAAGGGAGAATGTTGGGAATGACATATCCATCCCACGGAATTTAGTATGTGGGCAAGTAGACGTGGCTGTCCAAGAGATCGGAGTAGAAGTCATGGGTAATCTTCTCCATTGCCCTTCTGGAAGATGTGATAGATCCATCAGGATGTCAGAGGGCAGACATTTTGGTCTTGTAGTTGGCGAAGGACAGGCGGGCATTGTGAATGCTTTTCCTGGCTTCTGTCACATCTGCCAGCACTGCTGCTCTTCTCTCCTTAAGGTTTTCCTTTATCACTTCCCTGCACTGCTTTGTGAGCTCAGACATTCTCTTGTAATTGCCTAAGGCTTGAGCCAAGCCATGTTGGTGAATGAGCTCAAGAGTTTTTGAAGACAGGCATCTTTTTGTGGATATCTATCTCTCGGTGTTCTTTGCAAAATCATGAAGGTGCTGAACCATTAGATCATATTCCTCATCAATGTTGTCAATGACGGCATCTTCCCATGCTGCAGCAATAGGACCAAAGAGCTCCCAGTTGGTGGTCGTTCTGGGAGTTCTCTTCTTAAACTTTGCAGCCCTTTCTCCCTGCTCTGTGAAGTAGAATTTTGCCCGAAGGAGATGGTGGTCTAATCCCATTTGGAATTTTGGGACAACAGTGGTCAGGCAAAACCATCGATTGAATATGATGTGGTCAATTTCATTGGGGAATCGTCCACCTGGAGAATCCCATGTCCAAAGTTTAGATTCGGCCTTCTGGAATTGTGAGTTACCATGGATAGTCTTGGTCGACATGATAAACTCAGACAGTCTCTCACCCTGTTCATTCCATTCTAGGTCATGGGTCCCAATGTGAAGTTCTTCGGATCATCTTCTCAGTGTTATCTTGGCATTAAAATCACTGACAATGATCTTGTAGAAGGTGTCCTCTTCTTTATAGAACTTCTCCAGCACTAGGAACTTCTCAATTTCACCTTCATCATAATTGGATATTGGTGCATAAGCAACGAAGATAGAAACTGCCAGCAGTGAGCCACATCTATTCAAGTGTAATTGATTCGGGTTGTTAGGAATTCAAATGTATCAATGTTTTTGGTCAAGTTCATGTTGGCAACGACACCTACACCACCGACGACTCTTTTGTAGCATGTTCTGAGGAAAAGTTCTTCTCCAGTGTCAAAAAAGGCATGATGTGACTGATGCCTTCTTGTCTCGATCAGACCAGTGGTATTTTACTTGATCTTTCACACTTGTACCATCAGGTCCTTGATGGATGCATCTGATGCCAGCATCTGTGCATTGAAAGTACAAACAGTAATTTTTGTCCTTCTTAGTTTTGGCAGCCTAGTTCAGCCTGAGATTTTATCAGCCTTTCCTTTCTCATCCTTCTTAACACTGCCATATTGGTTGCTCTTTCAGCATCAGGGGAATGGAACCCATTGTATTTACTGTTTTTTTTTTTTCATATCGAATATGCCATGGATAGCTTGCCATGCTCTATTGTGTGGGCAGGATATTCTCGGTAGCTTTCCAGGCTCTCCGAGAGGATAGAGGTTTATAGGGGCGGCCTCTAATCACCCTTGCAGGTGTTCCCATATTTCAACCTTATAAAATATGGTGCAGTAATCTTGGAAGATGGGTATTAAGTGTCTTGTGATATGGTATCATGGTCCAGAAAGTGTCCTGGAGCATGGTGGCTGCTGGGTAGTGGAGGTTCTGCAGGTAGTGGATGTCTGCTGATGAGGTATTTAACTGGTACCAGTAGGGTGGTACCAGATGTGTGCAATGCCTGGGTTGCCGGAGGTTGGAAGCAGACAGGGCAGGGTAGGGTGGGTCTTCTTGTTTTAATCCCTTGGTTGCCAGAGATTGGTAGGAACAGGCAGACAGGGTGTACAAACTGAATACATCAGGATCCTCTGAGAGCTGTACTACGGATTCACAACCAGGATCTCACTATTCTACAAGGAAGTGATCATCCATGTCAAGAGGTGTTTGTCAGGGTGATACCATTTCACCAAAACTCTTCAGTGCCACCCTTGAGAACATCATGCAATGAACGGAATGGGAATGAATTGGAGTGAAGATAGATAATCGGCAACTACACCACCTCTACTTCACTGATGACATCATTCTAATAACACCAAGCATTAGCCAAGGGGCACAAATGCTGGTAGACTTCGACCTTGAGTGTGGAAAGGTCGGACTACAGTTTAATCTCTCAAAGACAATGTTAATGAGAAATGGTCTCATTACTGACATTCCATTTACTCTCAATGGAATGAACATTTCCAAATGTAACAGTTATGTGTACCTAGGTCGAGAAGTCATCATGACGAATTACCTGGCACCTGAGTTGTGCAGGAGGAAGTGAGTGGCTTGGAACGCTTTTAAGAGCATCGAAGAAATAGCTGAGAGGATGAAGAACCTCCAGTTCCAGGCAAATCTCTTCGATTCCAGTGTTCTTCCTGCATTAACATAAGCCTCAGAGACTTGGGCCCTGCGAAAAGAGGATAAGAATGCTATCCGGGTCTCCAAAAAAGAATCGAAAGAGCTATGCTTGGAGTATCAAGTTTCATTTAAATGAGAGAAAGAATCCGGAGTTTCGGATTCGAAACTCCTTCAATGATCAAGAATCAGGGATGCTGTCTCCTTTGCTAAGGCATCGAAAATCAGATGGACTGGACACATAATGAGATTTTGAGACAACCGCTGGACTAGAGCCATTGCTGACTGGATTCCACAGGATGTCAAAAGATCTTGTTGTCACCCACCTATGAGATGGTCAGACTTCTTCGTCAAGACTCTGAAAATCAGTTTGAGGCTATTCAAGTTCCTAGAATTAACAGACACCACTGGACTACACTAGCACGCGACAGGGACAAATGAAGATGTTACTGACGCCTGCTCGAGCAAATCAGTGAGTAATGGGATGTCAAGTGATAAAGTGATGTTGGAGGAAGGCCATACTTAGAGATGCTTAGGGGTCTTTCCTGGCTATACACTCAGTCATTATTCCAGGCAGTGCTCAGGGTCTATATGGAATGCTGGGGATCAAACCCAGATCTGCCACCTGCAAGACATCCACTCTAATGTCTCTCTCCAGCCCATATATACAGTTTTATAATCACTGACATAGTATTATGTTGTTGTATCTATCAGTGTAAAATGACTAAATCGACCCAGATAGCCTGAAGATAGATGTATGCATATTGAATAGCTCACTTTTAAGAGGCAGGGCATGTTCCCTTTACTTTATCACAGCTCACATCACTCCAATATTACTCTTGATAAAAGCTGAACAAAAATAAAATGTTATATAGGATATCCTACATTCAAAAATTGGAATAAATAAAAAAGAATAGTCAAAGGAGTCTGATTGAAACACACACATAGACAAGTGCAGACATACATACCTTTTGTTTTCATTCTTTTAATTGCTCTGGGGTTGAATTGCATTTCCTCCAATTCATATGTTGAAGTCCTTATCAATATTGAAGTGAGAATGTAAATTTACTTGGTTAAAGAGGTTTTTCAAATAATAAAGGTAGGATGATGTGATAAAGGAGATTTTTTTAACGGAGATTGTAACTGACAAAAATATAAACACTGTAGAATCATTTGAATGAAGTAATTAAAACAGGCTATTTAAAAACAGGCTTCAGGCAAAAAAGACAAGTCTCTGGAAGATCCCCCACCAAGATGCAGCTGAAAAAAACAGGCCTTTCACAGATCACAGACTGAATCTTGACTTTTCGATTTTCTTTATACCTGATTTACATGCTATCGAACCAATAAAAACTCTACTATCATCTAAACTAATTGCCTAGTAGGTAAGCAATAAGAATATAATGAACTTCTAAAACTGATTTTTATGATTGAAAAGACAGAATTATCCCACCTTTTAAATATAAGTCTGGCCCCATTTAGAAAATTAAAAACATAACTTAACCACTTTTGAATGATATATTCTGTATTTAAATAAAATATACATAAATATTATACTTCACTTCAACCATTCTTTTGGGGAGACTCTAGCCAGTATGACTATGTCTTTATTAGAAAAGAAGGGGGTAAGGTACTTTTAGATGCAGAGACATAGAGAGGGAGGAAAAAATGACACAGGAAGAATAGTGCCATTTGTAAGTCAAAACAAAAGATCGAAACAGATTCTTTCTCCTGGACCTCAGAAAGAATAAACTATTTATATCTTGATTTAAGATTACTCTTCTCCAGAAAAATAAGCAAGAACTTTCTCACTACTTAAGCAACATTTACGATGTCTACTATAGGAGCCCTAGGAAACTAATACATCTTCCTATATAACTTTACACAGATGTCTTAATGTTTCATAAAAACACAGATAACTATCCCATAGCTTTGCATTATCAAAGCACATAATTGTGCAAAGTATTGAAATAACTTCATGTTAAAATATAGTATTTTATGTTATTAATTAGATTATTTTGTACATTAATATCTCATAAATGTTATTTTTCTTTATTTTAATCCCAATTGAATGAGATCTTTATAATTGTGGATCTAATATAATGACCTCTTTCTGGCCATGTATGGTGCTTCTATTTTAGCTTATTTTCCTTTTAGCCACATCGGCTTGACAAATTAAATAGGAGCTATATTATTGCACTCTTTCAGATTCTTTCTAATGCCTCTGATTCTACTGAAACATTTATCTTGAGATTTGTTAAAAGCTTTTTTACACTTTTTAGATAGATTTTTTGTGCCATAAATACATATGTATGCAAAAATCTGATTATATCTTTCTTTGACCTCCAAATATTACTTCCCTCACAAAATTAGATGCTGTTAAGTATTTTGTGAGGTCAAAATAGGCTTGAAGTTTCACTTGTACCCTTAATAAAATTATGACAGGTAAATATTATATATTATCCATTATTATGAATTATGGCTGTAGATAGATTAGTTTTAAAATATAATAAAGTATCCAAGAATATATAATTTTGTTTGTACCAGTGATAGCACAACGGGAGGACAGTGACAGTGACAGTGACTGCCAGTTATACAAATAAATAGCACTGTAACACTGTCCTCCAGTTGTTCATCGATTTGCTCAAGCGGGCAACAATAATGTCTCCACTGTGAGACTTGTTATTACTATTTTTGGCATATCGAATATGCCACCGGGAGCTTGCCAAGCTCTTCCATGCTGGCGGGATACTCTTGGTAGCTTGCTGGGCTCCCCGAGAGGGACGGAGGAATGGAATCAGGGTCTGCAGCATGCAAGGCAAACGCCCTACCAACTGTGCAATTGCTCCAGTCCACTTCAACATAGTAAACTTTCTAAACAGCAGTAGTGTCTTTGAAGTAATAGCAAATATTCCAAAAATCTATAGAATAAAATTCCATCAAACTGCACTAAGTAGTGAAAAACTGACTATATGATATGAAGCAGCTACAAGATTACTGATAAATTTTTGTAACCACTTTTAGCCTCTTCAGACACCTTTCATACTTACCTTATCACTTTCCATTCACAACTTTGTGAACTGAACTGATGAAATTATTATTATTTTCTGTTCTTTAAATATCAGAGTCCAAAATTGAAAATAATCAACCAGGGAGAACACTGTGACTCTTCATAAAATTGAAATGAAGTACAAGTAAGATTATCAAAGTAATTTATGATAGCTCTATGTTTACTTTTTTAAATGTTGCCAACACAATGGATATAAGCCTGCAAAGGACTAGAGAGGTAATTTATAACTAAATATGAATGGTAGCTGATGTTTAAGCAAATAGGTGAATCCACATGTAAGATTGTTAGACACATTTACTGATTTTGTACACCATAAAGATATTGTAGCTTTCCTCATTAGTGTTTTTTGAAGAAAGCTTGTAAATTAAAATCAAGTAATTATAATAGATATTAATCTAGAAATTAACCTCCAATTTTGTAACGTTATTAGTTTTCTATATCTTGATGATCATCAATTAATAAAATCCTTAGTCAAATAAGATAGGTTTTGCAAAGAATACCTAGGAGTGTCTGGGAGGTCTTAGATTTCAAGCCTACTATTCATGCTGCAACAAAATATTTGTCTCTTTATTTGAAGTAGTATTATTACTTATTTATATTTTTGGTCACATGTTTACAATAATATTAATTTTTTAATATGGCTATACATGGTTACAGATGTCATCACC